>NC_056744.1:420335525-420420052 GCF_019279795.1 Protopterus annectens | reverse complement strand
TTTATATGTTTATAAAATGTATTTATTTGCTTCATGTTGGGGGGCACCTGATATCTGGGGGAAGAAAAACTGATGTAATGGCGTCGGCTGCATGCTTTAAACCCCTGACTACCTGACGTCATCGAAGATGAGATGGCAACTGATGCAGGACCCAAGACTTTGATAATCAGGCAGACTGAGGGCTACTGCAAGCAGATAACCCAAATGTGATGACTGCAACAGTGAACACACTCAAACATTTACATTTATACTAAGTGTACACAACTGTACTTTCTGTGCACTTCCCTTTGGCTTATCTACTGCTCCCAGGGTATTCACAAAGTGCTTGGCTCCAGCCATTGCATACTGCAGGCAGAGAAACTTACATATTTACCCATACTTGGACTATTGCTTGATTCAGCCACACGGTCAAGAATTGCTACATTTGTAAAGAGACTCCTAACTTCTCTGGGGTAAACAATCTACGAAAAGAAGTCACATCTGGTACCCAGCAAAAAAATTGTTTTCCCGGGAGCAAACTTGAACACAACTTCCCAGATGGCATTCCTCACTCCAGAAAAGCAGGTTTATCTGACAAGTTACTTCAAACTACTGGCCACCCAAACCTAGCTATCTGCAAGAAAAGTACTGCAAGCCCTAGGGGTCATAGCCTCATGCATTCTCTTAATTCCATATGCAAAACTCCATATGAGGAAACTTCAGTGGTACTAAGTCTCTGGTATCAACATTCTCAGGACCTGGAAACAGTGATTCCTATCATTCCTTGCCTAAGCACAGAGTTCCTTTCGTGGGCAGAGGCCTGCAACCACAAAAAGAGACTCCCTTTCACTCAGCCCCCTGCTGCCCAAACCCTGACAACAAACTCATCAGACTATGCATGGTGGGCTCACATGGCAGGCAAATGCATTCAAGGCAAATGGAGCCCAGCACAAATGCACCTGCATAGCAATCAAAAAGAAATGTTAGCTGTACAGAATGCACAGTCAGCCTTCAAATAACTTATCCTTCCAGGACAATTCTTGATAAAGAGAGAGAGACAACACCACAGTTACTTGGTGCATAAACAAGCAGGGGGTAACTTATTCCTACCCGCTGTGCAGGTTAGCCATGGCTCTGTGGAATACAGTCTTGAGCAACCAAGTTCACCTGCAAGCTCAATTCCTGCCAGTCAAACAAAATTCACTGGCAGACCAGCAGAAATCTAATGGACCCACAAGAGTGGAAACTGGAACCCAACTCTTTCAAGCTTCTAATCCACAGGTGAGGGACACAGAGCTGGACCTCTTTGCTTCCCCCCAAAACTATCAATTGGGCAAATTTTACACCAGATCTCCCCACGGCCAAGCATGGAAAGTGGATGCCCTATCCTTTACATGGGAAAACCTCTCAATCTGTGCCTTTCCCCCTCTACCCCTCCCCTCGAATGTACTACTGAAGATCAAACAGGACAGGCCAAGGACAATCCTTATTGCACCATACTTGCCACGCCAGCACTGGTACCCACTTTTATGCAGTCTGATAACAGTGTCACCCAGGCACCTGCATCAGAACCCATCTCTGCAGTCCCAGCAAGAGGCCAGATTTTACATCCTCAGCTGCAAACCCTGAACCTTGCAGCCTGTCTTATTCCCTGAACACATCACAGTCATCCCTCAGCAAACATGCGCTGGATGTCATCCTTGAAGCCAGGAGGCCTAGTACTAGGAAATCCTATTCAGAAAAGTGGAAAAGGATACAGCCGTGCCCACCATACCTCAAATCCTTGATTATCTTGCAGAGCTGCTCCACAAAGGCCTATCCTTCTCATCAATTAAGATTCATGCCTCTGCCATCTCAGCTCATTACAATACTGAGCCACACCTTTTCTCTCACTCTCTGGTCAAACAGTTTCTGAAAGGAGCTAACAATTTAAGACCCCCGTGGAGACCTCCCACTCCTGCCTGGGACCTTAACTTTGTACTAGAGAAGCTCATGCTTCCCCCTTTTGAGCCTGCTGCTACAGCAGAGTTAAAATTCCTCTTTTGCAAAACAGCCTTACTTCTAGCCATCACCTCAGCAAGAAGAGTGTCTGAGTTACAGGCCCTTATGGCTGTGGAACCCTTCATTATCTTCCATGTGGACTGGGTTTCCCTCAGAACTAACCCATCATTTATGCCCAAGGTGGTATCCAGTGTGGCTTTAAACCAATCTATCCATTTACCAACCTTTTTTTTCCTAATCCTCAGGATAAAGGGGAAAGGATTCTGCACTCCTTGGACGTGCACAGACAGCTTAGTTCTAACTTGACAGGACTAAACCTTTCAGAAAATCTGACCAGCTGCTAGTCTGCTTTGCTACAGGGACAGAGGGCAAACCAATTTCAAAACAAACCATCTCCAAATGGATAGCACACTGCATCAATTTCTGCTACAAACACCATGGAAAACCTACCCCACAGGTATTCAGGACCCATTCCACTAGGGCTACCTCATCCTCTACAGCATTTCTCAGAGGAGTCCCTACCAGGGACATCCTGGAAGCTGCAACCTGGAGTTCATTGCACACCTTCACCAAGCATTACCACCTGCCTATCTTTGCTGAATCCAGAGCTGGATTTGCTAGTCAGCCGTAACACTTCTTGACTGCTTCTACCGTTCCTCAGCTTTGAGAATCAACCCAAGTATGATGACTGCAACAGTGAAACACGAAGAACGTAGTACAGTTGTGTACACTTAACATAAATATAGATGTTCAAGTGTATTCACTGTTGCAGTTCTGGTTGCTCTTCCTCCAGCCCCCTGACTTTTCTAGACTTTCTACTTATTCTCTTTTTGGCCATGTCTTATGGCTATGGTACTTAATTTTTACTAGAGGTATTCCC
This sequence comes from Protopterus annectens, assembly GCF_019279795.1. Classification (NCBI taxonomy): domain Eukaryota; kingdom Metazoa; phylum Chordata; order Ceratodontiformes; family Protopteridae; genus Protopterus; species Protopterus annectens. The sequence goes on along the minus strand of NC_056744.1, from coordinate 420,417,192 downwards.
CACCATGTTATTGCTTCCTATTTTGTGGGCTCCTGACATCTGGGACAAGGAAAACTGATGTAATGGCGTCTGCTGCATGTTTTTATACCCCTGATGACCTTACGTTTGGAAGAGGCAACAGTATCCAACGCAGAAATCCCTAGACTCTAGTATTCGGGCCAACTGAGTGCTACCTGCAGGCAGATAACCCAAGTGTGATGACTGCAACAGTGAATATACTCTAACATCTACATTTATGGTAAGTGTACACAACTGTACTTTTTGGCACCTTTGTCTGTGGCAAATGCACTTTGTAAATACTTTGATGCATTTAATACATTTATTCAACCAGAAAATCGTAATCATTATGTTTTCAAAGTTAAAGCAGTGTGTGATTTGTTCAACATTTTATATAGGAAAACCTGATAGGCGACTTGAGGAACGAATCAGAGACCATTGTTGCGCTAATAAGGGCCATAGCTATAGTGCTCTAGCTAAACACATGCTAGAGAAAGGCACTAACCATTGGTTCACGTTTATGGCTGAAGAAGTAATCTATGAAAGTTTTTGGTTGGATGATTTAACTAATGTTACAGAAGGGAAAGAATTACTTCCGCGGTAGTGCAGCGATAGCGGTGTTACCTCACAGCAAGAGGTTCTCCTGTTCGATTCTCGGCTGGAGTGCCTTCTGTGTGGAGTCTGCATGTCCTCCCCGCAGTTGGGTGGGCGTTCAAAAGACATGCATAAGTGGGCATGCCTTTGTTGAAGGTTGAACGTCGAGCTGGCACCTCGGCGTTCGTCAACATCTACTGCCAATTATTAGCAGACTAGAGTTCTGCTGTGGTGACCTCTAGCCGGGAAAAGCTGAAAGACGACAACAACAGAAGGGAAAGTATATTCCCCCAGGTAATGTAGCCACACTTGAAGACACGCTTCGTTGGCTATCTTGTCACTACCCCCAAGAAACACTAATACTAGGATAACATTGACTGGGATTCTTGTTCCAAAGAATCCACTTCTACCCACATCAACTTGCATGCATTTACACAAACCATTACCACCCCTACCAGACTAGGGAAACCCAGCCAAAAAGATAGTATACTCGACTGGGTACTCATAAATAATAATCCCCAACTGTACACTGCTGGTACCCTCCCCGATGACCTAAGTGACCATCTTCTCACTTACATAGTTAAGGATAAAGCCATTACCCCACAACAACCCCTACTCAGAAAAGTCAGGAGCAAAAGAAACTTTGACCCTGACAAATTCCAACTGGAACTTAGCTCTTGCAATTGGTCCATGCTGAAACACCTACCCTTAGAGGAGGCAGTTGCCTGTTTTAACAACAAATTTCTTGGAATTCTTGATCTACATGCACCTGCCCGCTCAAAACGTACAAAAGCAAGAACTGCACCATGGCTATCTAAAGAGACACGACAAAAAATTACCAGCAGAAACAAACTATGGGCTCAACGGCGTTCCACAAAAGACCCCCATGATCTTGTAAAATTATAGGTATGCTAGGAATGAAACAAAAACATTTATTCTACAGGAGAAAAAACAATACTACTGCAATTTACAGACAACCAACAAGGACAATCCTCAGAAGTTCTGGGCAGGGCTGAAGAATCTACTCTGCCCTGGTAAAACATCTACGCCTATCCCTGCTGCCACCATTGATAAATTCCCAGAGGATGTCTCTGACAGTTTTAACCATTTCTTTACCGAAACAATTCAAGCTCTAGCTAGACAATTACCTTCTAGCTCCCCTGCCCCAATACGTCTATCTCTACAAACCAACTCTCATTCTCCTTCCAACCAGTGTGCACATCTCTTATCCATAACATGATCAAAAAATTAAAACCTACCACACTCCGCTGACCAGCTCCCCGCTGAGTACCTTCAAAAATCAGCTGATGCCATTGCCTATCCAATATCGATACTAATCAATCATACCATAGCAGAAGCTAACATTCCCACCATCTGGAAAACATCCTACGTAGTTCCACTACATAAAGGAGATTCCTCTATGGAATTCTCCAATTATAGACCTATAGCTATACTTTCTCCACTTGCAAAGATTATGGAAAAATGTTTACAAAAACAATTTATGTACCACCTAATCCAAAATCATCTCATGGTGGATACCCAGCATGGTTTTCGTCCACACCCTAGCACAACCTCAGCATTAATGGCTTTTACCAATACCATAAACAATAACCCTAACAATAATCACATATCCTCTGCCCTATTCTTGGATCTTTCCAAGGCATTTGACATGGTTGATAACCAACGTCTGGTCCACACATTGCAAACTTTCCACTTTGATACTAATGCCCTTCTTTGGTTTACATCCTACCTAAATGGAAGACAACAGGCTGTCCTATGGCAGAACATGCGCTCTAATCTATTAACAAACACCCTTGGAGTACCACAAGGCTCCATATTAGGGCCCCTACTGTTTTCCATCTTTATTAATGACTTGTATACAGTCATACCAAACGTAAACTGTATCCAATACGCCCATGACTCCACCCTGATTTGCTCAGCTACTTCTCCCACAGACCTGAGGGTCTCTACCCAGTCCACCTTTAATACCATAGAAAATTGGCTCTCTGAATGTAGATTGTTACTAAATCCCAAAAAAACTAAAATGCTGCTGTTCTGTCCAACTCATAGGTCTGCTGCCTTCACCTTTACCGTAAATGCAAAAGATGGGACAATCATTTCCCCTGACCCCTCTACAAAATTACTAGGTGTCATTATTGACAATAACCTAAAGTTTGACCTACATGTAAATCAGTCAAGAACATCAATAAAAAACTTGGATCACTGTATAGAATAAAAGCCTTCCTAACCCCTAGAGCTAAAATGGCTATAGCTCGCTCTCATCTACTCTGAACACTTTATACGCCTCCCCCCTTCTCTCCAATCTAAACAAATCTGTACTAAATAGACTGTCAACCTGTTACAATCATATTGCCAGGTTTGCCACTGGAATGCCTTTTAAAACACACCACTGCATCAATCTAAAACAGCTTGGGTGGCTAGAACTTCCCAGTCTCATACAATATAACCTGCTGATCATGGCTAACAAAATGCTCTATAACCCACATAACACACCAGCCCTTCAAAATATTATCACCCCCCACAACAGTCCAAGACTGCTTCGATCCTCGAACAAACTTCTAATTCAGACAATCAAAATCAGCAACACTGCTGGAGATGCCCTCTTTGCTAACGCTGCAGGCAGAGCTTGGAACTTACTTCCAGGTGATATTACTTTGCTCTCCTCCCTAGGACAATTTAAAACTAAACTCAACATATGGCATTTAACTGGCTTTGCCACTGCAACAAGCCTGGGTAACTTTCAGCATGAATGTGAATAACCCAACTAACTATTTATTGTTAATTTTCCCCCTGACTAGAACCAGGGGTCTCTCATGTCTATGTATTCGTTGGTAATACTACTTATGTACTCTTGTTTTACTTGTATTATTGTATATGATAAATTGGAGCTCATCTGCCCGGGCCTCCACTGAAAATGGACATGGCTCCAGTTGGACTATCCCGGTCAACAAATGTAAAATAAAAAAAATTAAGGTGGATTCTTAAATTATCAGCACACGGAGGTTGCAGGCTTGAATGAATCAGTACCTCTTAAGCCAGTTCTGAAAGAAAGAAAGCTTTTTTAAATAGGTAGCTTGCTATGTGCGTCTTTATGTTAATAGCCTGTTATGGTTCCTGCCTTAAAAGAAAGCTGTGCCTTTAAACATTTTTATGGCTATTGAATCTGCATGTTTTTTATTGGTAGATATTTATCTGATTGTTTTTTAAATATCTGAGATGTTGCTGGTTTGTGTTTGGATTTTATACTGCTCTTTGCCATTTGCTTTTTATTGGTTTGCTGTGGTGCTGTTTTCTGCATTTTTGTTCATTCTATTTGGTTTGTGGTTTAACACAACTTTGCGGTTAGCAGGACTTGTTTTACCATATGTACTTGTGTGTTTAAAGTAGTATGTGGTGCCTTACCACGAGCACTGATGCTCACTGTACTTCATGTTCTCATGGTCATGCATTTTCTCAGATTTTGGGTAATTTCATGTTTATTACAGATAGTCTTTTCTACAAAGTTATAGGTTTTCCTGGTGCTGGTTCAGTCACAGTGACTGTTAAATTTGATGGTTACAGGCGTTCTTCTGTACTCCTGTTTATGATTCTGTCTCACACTTCACACACTATTTGCGTTCTGTTTAACATGATGATTTAACTAGGCTGTGCTGCTGATTTTCTTCTGAAAAGAAGTGCTTGGCCTACTGAGCTTACCCAGTTCATACAAAAAAGTTAAAAGTGGATTTTTTAGTTGGTGTGTGCAGGGGCTGGGAGATGTTAGTAATGGTATTAAAATAATAATTTAAAAAACTGAAATGTGTTCTAAACTTTTTTACTCTTAGGTCTCTGTCTGAAGCCATGTCTGTAGAAAAAATTGCTGCCATCAAGGCCAAAATTATGGCAAAGAAAAGGTCAACCATCAAACCTGATCTGGATGATGACATAACTGCCTTAAAACAGAGAAGTTTTGTAGATGCTGAAGTAGATGTGACTAGAGACATTGTCAGTAGGGAGAGAGTGTGGCGGACAAGAACATCAGTTCTACAGAGTACTGGCAAGGTAATTTATTTATTCTCCGAGCCTGGTTGGCCATTTCATTGTTGTAATTGTTTAGTACTGAATATAAAGTAACATTTTAAAAAGATTATGCTATACTTTCAAAACTTTTTTCCATCAGTGTTGACTCCTACATTGGTAAGAGTTTAGTTGTAACTGCTTTAACATTGATGCAACTCTGAAATGTGTTTAGAGGGCCATCTAGCTTATGTTCAGTGTATTTTTTTTCTTTTCATACATTAAAACTGCAACGTAAATGTTGATGAAAATGTTTATCTCGTGAACCATGTAGCTTGCTTTGTAACCTGCTGTGCTGTCAGTGGGTTCTAGTAAAAGAAATGGACCATAGAGAGCGATTTCAGCTCTTTTCAGACTCTGCCTGTTGTGGGTGCCCAAATGCAGGATGTGTACACACTAGAGTCACTGATTCTGCTACTCCATCCTTGGCATTTCTTGATTACATTGGACTTGAAGGTTGTATTTTTGCACCTACCTATTTATAAAAAAACACAAGATATCCCTTATGCTCAGGGTGAGATGCTAGCATTACCAATTTAATTTCTTTCCCTTTGGGCTTCCTACTGTTACTAGGATGTTCTCAAGATGCTTGGTCTGTGTGGTAGCCTACCTCAGACTTAAAAGTTCATGTCTACCTTTACATTGATTGCATGTCAAACGCAGTTACACAGACAAATCTTAGACAATCTCAGCAGTACTGTGGACTACCTCCGACATCTGCATTTTTGGTCAGTCTCTGTAAGTAACTCCATTCAGGATAAAGATATTTCTGGAGGGGATACCAGCTGTAGAAGAGTACAGGGTTTACCACCTAAAGGAGGAAGCTTTCACCGTTGGTTCTAGCAGGCTGTCAGGAACCACATAGCTACCAGGGATGACTTGAAGCATATGGGCTACACGGCTTTAACCATTCTTGTGGTTCTGCAAGCCAGATTGCATATGAGGAAGATTTAGTTGGCTTTGAGGACTTCTTGGAGTTGCCAGTAACAACACTTGTACACAGATCTTCCGGTGTTCTGCATCCAGAGGGATGTCATAGTGGGTAGATGTGTACAAATGAAGGGATGTTCATCGTGTTACACTGCTGCAGTCATTACACTTGGGTTATCCTGCCGTCAGGCAGTCCCTCAGTCGGCCTGAGTTCCAAAGTCTTGGTCCGGCGTCGGTTGCGGTCGCTTCTTCCCTGACGTCAGTGCGACAGGGGTATATAAGATGCAGCCGACGCCATTTTCTTTAGTCTTTCTTGCTGCGCGGTGCCTGAAGCATAAGCAGTTCGCAAGTGCCAGTCGGCCGACTCCTGAGATTTTAATTCCGAATCCAGAACCAAAGTCTTCTACAAAGCTAAGTACCCCGTTGGGGAAACTTTTTCTTGCCTCAGACTGATGTCAGTAAAAGTTAATAACTGTATTTCTTGTGGGAAGCTAAATACCTCATAAGGATTTCCATTCTTATTGTATCCCATGCCTAGGCCCAGACCATGACGTCACAGGTTGTCGGTTTTGTGCTAGGTTTAACAAGCGCACTATTAAACGTCTGTTTGATTTTGCCCGACATTATTTTGGCAGAAAATTCAATTACACCATGCCGTCGGAACTACCGACGACCGGAATACACAAAAAGCGCAAAGACAAGGACAGGCATCCGAGGCCCAAAACTGACAATGAAGCCTCTTCTAGGCCAGTCGCCGGTTCTCCGGTTTTCAGTGAGGTACCTTCGCAGCCCCTGTCTACCGCTTCTTTAGAACCACTGGCCGCCTCTGACTCCCACGTGGAGATGGCTGGGCCTTCGGACGCACCAGATTTACAGCCTACCGAGACTAACCCTTCAGAGGGATCCGGAGTAGCTGAACAAACCCGTAGCTTCAGAGGGTGTTTTCAGACCTACTCTGTTAACCATTAAATCTTCTGCTAAGTCTAAAACTCCTTTAAAAACAAAGAAACAAAGAAACAACTTCAGCATTCACCAGGGCAGGCCTCCATGCCTAAGAAAAAAAATGCTCAAAATGGCCGAAGACTTAATCACTCTGATCAGGGGGTCCCATTCCCCTCCTGATAATGCAGACTATGACTCATCCGACCAGGTATCCATCTCCTCAGATTCATCCTCAGACCTAGGATACTCTTTTCCCCCTTATGAGGATTCTGATGCTGAGGAATCAATTCCTTCAGCCTCTCCGCCAGAGAACTACTCCTTTGGGGAAACCTTATATACCATGAGGGAGCACTTCCATTCGGAGGGCCAGGATTATTCAGAATCCAAGAAAAGGCTCAGATTTCCTTTTATTACCTCAACACAGACCCCTTGCTATTCCGCCAGTGTTAGATATTGTGGATGATGTGTATTCTGAATCCAGTTTAAATCCTGATTCTTTACCTCCTGCTCCAGTTAAGCCGGACAGATGCTACAGAGTCCCTGACTCTCACAAATTTTTTGTAAAAGCCCTGTTGCTGACCCTGAAACTATTTCTCAGGGTCCCAAAGGAGTAAAGGCTTCTTCAGCAAAATGTCCAGTCCCCTCTGACAGATTTCAGAGCATTAGACAGATGGGGGAAGAAAGTATATACATCTGCAACTTTAGCAATGAGGGCCTTAAATTGCCAGTTTCACATGCTAAAATATCAGCAATATTTGATGTTTCAGTTGAAACAAAAAATGCTTCCAAATTCAGATCCTCTTAATTATAAGGAAATGCAGGATTTATTGCATGCAGCTGAACAAGTGGGAAAACATACCTGTAGAGCAGCAGTTACAGGATCTGTCATTAGAAGACATGCTTGGTTAAAAGAACAGGCATTACCAGATCATGTTAAAGCAAAATTATTGAATGTACCTTTGCAGCAGGATGTTTTATTTGGAGTTAAGGCAGAAGAGGTATTAAAGAAAATGGAGGATAAGGCAAAATCTATGCAAACGGTGAAGGATTTCTTACAGGTTCAGCCTCCTTGATTTAGCAGAAATTGGCCAACAAAGAATTGGTCCTTTCCAGTTACAGGCAGACCTCAAAGGGGCAGATACAGACGTCCAAGAGGTAGAGGTCAACCACAAGGTCCTTACAGGCCTCGACAATGGGGTGCATCAACCCAGAAAGAAGGGGAAGACTGGCCTCAACCTTATAAAAAACAGCCCCAATGACTTCCCACTACAGCTGCCAAACACTTCTCTTCTGGCAGCCCCTTTGGGAGGAAAACTGGCACTTTTCTCTCACAGTTGGCATATGCTCACCAAAGACAAATGGGTTCTCAACATTGTATCTCAAGGTTACAGGTTCCACTTTCACACTCTGCCAAGGTTAAAAGGAATGCCAAATCTGCCACCAAATCAATGGGCAGAGGCTCAAAGACAAATTACAGCACTCATGGACACGAGAGCTATTCAAAAGGTACCAACATAGGAGCAAGGACAAGGATTTTACTCAAGACTCTTTCTGGTCCCCAGAAAGGACAAAGCCTGGGAGGCCCATTCTGGATCTTTCTTCTCTAAACACTTAACTGGATGTTCCAAAATTCAAAATGTTGACACTACAGCAGCTTCTTCCCATGCTGGGCAAGAAAGCTTGGCTCGTAACTTTGGACCTCAAGGAGGCATACCTGCATGTCCCTATCAGACAAAACTGCAGAAGATACCTCAGATTCATAGCTGGCTCAATGCATTACCAATTCTCTGCACTGCCCTTTGGCTTATCTACTCTGCCCAGGGTCTTCACAAAGTGCCTGGCACCAGTAATTGCATTTTGCAGACAGAAAGGAATTCAGATTTATCTGTACCTGGACTGCCTGATTCAAGCAGAGAGCAAGGACATTCTTCTAAAGCGTCTGGCTTTTGTAAAAAAGTTATTAAGTTGCCTAGGGTACACAGTAAATGAAAATAAGTCAAAACTAGTGCCCTCAGAAGAGGTAATATTCCTGGGTGCCAGCTTAAATACAGTGGCCCAGATGGCTTATCTCATGCCAGACAAGCAAGGACAACTGTCTCAATATTTTCAGTTGATGGCAACAAAGACTCAACTCCCTGCAAGAAAAATTCTGCAGGCCTTGGGTTACATGGCATCTTGCATACTACTAATTCCATATGCCAGACTGCATATGAGGAAACTACAATGGTACTTAGTGTCCAGTCTCGACACTTGTCACAGTTTGGATACAGTAATACCACTAATTCCTTGCCTACAACAGGAGTTTCGATGGTGGGCTCAAGCATGTCACCTCAACAAGGGACAGCCTTTCACTCAACCCACAGCCAGGCAAACATCGACAACAGATGCATCGGATTACGCCTGGGGAGCACACATGGCAGGAAAATGTATTCAGGGCAAATGGCCCGCAGAACAAAGGCATCTTCACATCAGTCAAAAAGATGCTAGCTGTACAAAATGCCCTTATAGCTTTCAAGGACCTTCTGCATCCAGGACAACTACTACTAAAGACAGACAACACCACATTATGTGGTACATAAGCAAGGGGATACTCATTCTTATCCCCTCTGCAGACAAGCCATGACCTTGTGGAACACAGCTCTAACCTATCAAGTTCATCTGCAAGCACAATTCCTGCCAGGAGAGAAAAACACACTGGCAGACGACTTAAGTAGAAACATCATGGATCCGCAAGAATGGAAATTACATCCACAAATATTCGTAATGATAACACAAAAATGGTGTAGCCCAGACATTGCTCTGTTTGCATCCCCAATGAACTGCCGCTACAGAAATTCTGCACAAGGACTTACCACCTACAAGCATAGAAAGTGGAAGCCCTCTCATTCAGCTGGAAAAACCTACAAGTATATGCTTTCCCACCACTACCTCTCATTCCAAAGGTACTCATAAAAGCCAGGCAAGAAAAGCAAAAGATGATCCTGATTGCCCCAGACTGGCCACGCCAGCACTGGTACCCAATCTTAAAGGACTTAGCACAGGGTCCAGCCTGGATTTTGCCTCAAATCCCACATCTTCTGACTCTGCACAACAATCAGATGCTTCACAGCCAGCTAAAGACTTTAAACCTGGCTGCATGGCAGATTCCTTAGTCAAGCAAGTCAAGTTATGGATGTCATTCTGGAGGCCAGAAGGCCTAGCACCAGGAAAGCCTATTCGGATAAATGGAAGAGATTCTGTGCCTGGAACAAGGCTCACAGCCTTGACCCTCTTGTCCCAAATATTCCTCAGATACTACAGTATTTAACTGAGATGCCGGACAAAGGCCTCTCCTTTTCATCCATCAAGGTACACGTCTCTGCCATCTCAGCTCATTACAACACGGACCCCCCTATTTTTCTAATCCTTTGCTAAAACAGTACCTCAGAGGGGCTAAAAACATAAGACCCCCCCCCCCCGTAGAGCACCAAATCCAACTTGGAACCTCAACTTCGTGTTGGAAAAATTAACTTTACCTCCTTTTGAGCCAGCTAACTCGGCAGATTTAAAATATGTCTCTTGGAAAACTGCTCTGCTCCTGGCAATAATCTCAGCATGAAGAGTTTTAGAATTACAGGCACTAATGGCAGTGGAACCTTTTATCATTTTCCACCAAGACAGGGTGTCAAGTGTGGCTCTAAACCAAACTATTCACTTGCCAACTTGTTATCCAAATCCACAGAATAAAGGGGAGAGACTTCTGCATTCCTTGTGCATACACAGGCAGTTACACTTCTACTTGGACAAAACAAAAGCTTTCAGAAAAACTGAGCAATTGTTTGTAGCATATGCTGCAAGAGCACAGGGAAAAGCCATTTCAAAATGGATAGGACACTGTATACGTTTCTGCTATATACACCATGGGAAAACTGTACCTAACAGCATTAGGTCTCATTCCACCAGGGCAACGGCCACTTCATCTGCCTACCTCAGAGGAGTTACCTACCAAGGAAATTTTGGAAGCAGCAACTTGGAGTTCTGTACATAACTTCACCAAGTATTATCATCTGCCTCTTTACTCTAAATCCAGAGCTGGCTTTGCCACTGCAGTGCTGCAGGGCCTTATAGCCTCCCCTAACGCCTTATAGAACCAGCCACCCTACCTCAGCTTTGGGATTCTACCCAAGTGTAATGACTGCAGCAGTGCAACACTATGAACATAGTACAGTTTTGTACCTACCATAAATGTAGATGTTAGAGTGTATACACTGCTGCAGTCTAGGTTAACCTCCCTCCTTCCCCTCTTACTTGGTACGTACCCAATTCTTCTACCCTTTGCTACCTATGGGGAGTATTTGCTGGTAACTGAAAGTTTTTGATTGCTTTTCTTATGTATGTTTTATTAGCAGTTTGCATTGCCTACCTTTTTGGGGGCACCTGACATTTGGGGCATGAAAAACTGAAGAAAATGGCATTGGTTGCTTCTTATATACCGCTGTTGCACTGACGTCAGGGAAGAAGCGACAGCAACTGACGCCGGACCAAGACTTTGGAACTTTGGCCGACTGAGGGACCGCCTGACAGCAGGATAACCCAAGTGGTAATGACTGCAGCAGTGTATATACTCGAACATCTACATTTATGGTAGGTACAAAACTGTACTTTTCAGGCTGACAACTATACTTATAGATTTCTCTAAATTTACATTTTAAGCAGTCAGAGTCTTCCTGCGTTTCAGCCTGTATCACAATATGGCAATTCTCCCTTTCCCCTGCTTACACAGCAGGTGCATACACAAATGTGAACATTCCCTCACAATGGCTTTTAAGCCAGCTAAATTAAGAAGTATGGAATGCTCTTGTACGTGTGAGTTTATCAGAAAATGCAGCCTGTTTGAAAATATCATGTTCTTGCTCAAACTCTCGCCAAGTCTTAGCAAGCAATATTATCAAACATCAGCGGTTCAGGTCTACGAAATCCCTCTTCCATAATAACAAAATACGTTTAAATGTAAGCATAGACCAGGTATTTATGCTCAAATGCACAACAACCTCTCTGAAAACGCTTCAGTGTAACACTGGAAACACTTCAGATACTTTGAAAGGTTTCAGTTAATGCGAAATATTAGTACATTGTGAAATAATGTGGTTGTTTTAGCTTTTTTCTACATCTTGACACTTTGGAAATTATTTCACACACTTTTGTATTTATTTTGAATACTTTTATCGGTATGTCACAATTTCTTATATTTTTTTTTTTATCTCTAATTATTTTGAACGTTTTGAATGCTTCACCACTTGGCAACTGTAAAATCATTTAAGCACCTTTGAATAACTGTTGACCTGTTTTGTGAGTTGGCTCTTGTATATTTTTCCAGATGTCCTTCAAGGATGCATCTGCAGTCATCACATATGGGTTGTCCTGCCTCAGGCAGCCCTTCGGTCGGCCGGATTCCAAAGTCTGGGTCAGGCCTCGGCTGATGTTGCACTTTCCCCGACGTCAGAGCGTCTGGGGTATAAAAGCATCAGCCGACGCCATTTTCCTCAGTCTTTCTTGCCGCGTGGTGCCCGAAGCAGAAGCAGTTCGCAAGTGCCGGTCGGCCAGCTCCTGTGATTCAGCTACCGAAGACTTTGAAAAAGCTAAGTACCCCGTTTGGGACTCTTTCTTGCCTCAGCCGTTGTCAGATAAAGTTAATAATTGTTTAACTTGTGGGAAACAAATACCTCATAAGGATTTCCACTCTTACTGCCTCCCTGCCTAGTCCCAGACCACGACGTCTCAGCCTGTTCAGCCTGTGCTTCCTTCAACCGACGAACTCTTAGACGTCGGTCAGAGTTTGCAGAGGAATTCTTTGGGGCTAGTTTTGCTTACAAGATGCCGTTGGAGACTCCGACTTCGCATTTAGTTAAGAAACGGAAGGACAAGGACAGAGACACGCGGGCCGCGGTTTCGGCTGAAACCACGGTCAGGCCTACCCGTGAGTGTCTCGGCTGAAACGGAGTCCTTGGTACTTCCGATTACCGAAACCGCACAACCGACTACCTCGGCCCCGGAGGCCCCGGCCGAGTCGGTTATTGAATTACCTACTGAAACTGGTGTCCAGGAACCTTCCGACACCATTTCTTTAGACAAATCTACTCCTGCATGTGGTGCAGCCAGACCTCCTGCATCCATGTCCATTAAGGCTTTCTCTAGGGCTAAAGCTGCTAAACTTTCTAAAGCTTTGCCTCCCAAGGTTACCTCTCAGAGACCCTCTACTGGCTCACAGATTCTTAGCTTAGCAGAGGATCTTATCTCCTTAATTAGAGGTTCTCAACCTCATCCGGACAGGGGCTGTCAACCACCTCCAGACAAAAGGCCCAGGGTTGAGCCCGCTGGCCCCCCTCCTCAGATGAGTCCTCTGATGGCTCTACTCTGTCAGACCACCAGGAGGAGGCTTATTTGGCCTACGAGGATTCTGATGCTGAAGAATCTATTCCCTCAGCCTCCCCTCCTGAAGAGTTTTCCTTTGGAGAGATTTTACACTCAGAGAACATTTTCAATGGCAGGGTCAGGAATTCTCTGATTCTAGAAAGAGATTAAGGACCTTTTTACATTTACCTCAGCATAGGCCTTTAGCTATACCTCCTGTTTTGAATGTCATTGATGATGTGTACTCTGATGCTAGTACAACCCCTGACTCTCTCCCTCCGGCTCCTGCCAAACCTGTTAGGTACTACAGGGTCCCGGACTCTCATCTACACCTGTACAAGGCCCACTCTGCTGATCCAGAAACTATTTCCCAGGGCCCAAAAGGGGTTGCAGCGGCCACTGCTAGAAATCCTCTACCCTCTGAAAGGGAGTCCAGAGCTTTAGAGAGATGGGGTAAGAAAGTGTATACTTCTGCAACTCTTTCCATGAGGGCATTAAATTGTCAGTTTCATATGATACAGTACCAAGAGTATTTGTTAGATGAATTGCATAAGAAACTGTCTTCTTCTGAACCCCTTGATCGCAAATCCCTTCAGGATCTGGTACATAACTCCCAGCAGGTTAGTAACCATTTCTTGCAGTGTGGTTATGATGCATTGGAAGCTTCATGTAGGTCAGCTATGACAGGTGCAGTCATACGTAGGCATGCCTGGCTGAAGGAGCAATCTCTGCCAGACCATGTTAAAGCTAAGCTTTTGGATGCTCCTATGGAAAAGCAAAAATTATTTGGTTCCACGGCTCAAGAGGTCTTAAAGAAATTTGAAGAAAAGGCAAAATCTGTGCAAACAGTCAAAGACTTTCTGCAAGTCCAACCACCGAGATTCAGCAGAAATTGGCCTACTAAGAATTGTTCCTTTCCGGACTCAGACAGATCTCAGAATGGCAGGAATAGGCATGCCAGAGGTAGAGGGCAAGCTAGAGGCTCCTACAGAGGCCGTCAATGGCAGCCTCCCAACCAGAGAGGTAGTGCAGGAACTACAACTGCTACACCAGGACAGACTCAATGACTTTGTTTTGACTCCGCCGACCAGGGCTCAATTAGAAGCACCTTTGGGCGGAAAGCTTTCTTTATTTTCAAAAAATTGGCACAGCATTACAAGGGACACATGGGCACTGCAAATAATAGACAAAGGATACAGGTTCCATTTCCACACATTGCCAAAAAGAAAAGGCATGCCAGACCTGCCACCAAATCAGAGGGCAGAGGCTTTGAAACAAATTTCCAACTTAATGCAAATGAAAGCTATAGAAAAGGTACCTCTTTCAGAACAAGGCCAAGGGTTTTACTCCAGATTATTCCTTGTTCCAAGAAAAGAAAATCAATGGAGGCCTATTCTCGACTTGTCCGCACTGAATACTTACCTCCTTGTGCCAAAATTCAAAATGCTGACTCTACAGCAACTCCTTCCCATGCTGGGCAGGGGGTCTTGGCTGGTGACTCTAGACCTCAAGGAGGCATACCTACATGTCCCTATCAGACAAAGTTGCAGAAGACACCTCAGATTTCTTGCAGGGTCAGAGCATTATCAATTCTCAGCATTGCCCTTTGGCTTATCTACTGCGCCCAGAGTATTCACGAAATAACTGGCATCAGTAATTGCACACTGCAGACTTCAGGGGATTCAAATTTACCCATATCTGGACGACTGCCTTATACAAGCGGACAGCAAGCAAACTTTGTTAAAGGACTTGGATTATGCCATCCACCTACTGCAGGCCTTGGGATATACAGTCAACATCCACAAATCAAGACTTGTTCCATCCCAAAGAATAACTTTTCTGGGTGCAGATCTAGACACAACCACCCAAATGGCCTTTCTCACAGAAGAAAAACAAAAACAAAAACAACAACCGGATTACTTCAAGAATCTGACAAGACAAACTCAGCTGACTGCAAGGAATATCCTGCAGGCCCTGGGTTACATGGCATCTTGCATTCTTCTGATTCCACAAGCAAGACTGCGTATGAGAAAATTACAATGGTACATAAGGAGTTTATGGACTCAGCACAGTCACAGTTTAGAAACTTTGATCCCACTCATTCCATGCATTCAAAAGGAATTTCTGTGGTGGGCTCAAGCCTGCCAGTCGAACAATGGGTTGCCCTTCAGCAAGCCAAGAGCCAACCAAACCATCACTACGGACGCTTCGGACCAAGGTTGGGGAGCACACATGGAGGGCAGATGTATCCAAGGGCTATGGTCACAAAGAGAGCTGCGCATGCACATAAACCAAAAGTAAATGCTGGCAGTGATGCACGCAGTAGAGGCCTTCAAACTTTTTCTTCATCAAGGCCACCTACTCATAAGGATAGACAACACCACAGTTATGTGGTACATAAACAAGCAAGGAGGCACCCATTCCTACCTTCTTTGCAGACTGGCAATGAATCTATGGGAACTTTCCTTGAAACTCAATATACAGCTGCAGTCCCAGTTCGTGCCAGGGAAAGACAATATACTGGCAGACAGCTTAAGCAGAAATACCATGGATGCACAGGAATGAATGCTGCACCCAGACATCATCTTACTCATAACACAATCATGGGGAAGGCCGGAAATAGATCTCTTCGCCTCCCCCAACAGTCAGCAACTGAAGAAATTCTGCTCAAGGACATACCACCCACAAGCATGGAAAGTGGACGCTCTCTCTTTCAGCTGGAAAGCTCTAACAGTGTATGCTTTTCCACCTCTCCCATTAATTACCAAGGTCTTACTGAAGATCAGAACAGAGCAGCCCAGAGTGATTCTGATAGCTCCAAACTGGCCAAGGCAGCACTGGTACCCACTGTTAAAGGGCATGTCACAGACGAAACCGTGGCCTCTCCCCCTATGGCCACTTCTACTGACACAGCACAATTTCAAGACTCTGCATTCCAACCTAAAAACCTTGCAGCTAACTGCCTGGAAAATACCATGACTCCTCCTCAGGATAAGCTATCCCAGAGAGTGAAGGATATTATTATGGAAGCTCGCCGGCCTTCCACAAGGAAGGCATATTCAGCAAAATGGAAAAGATTTTACACTTGGAACACAACAAAGGGCCTAGATGTGACAGTGATGAACATGGCACATATACTGGAATACTTGGCAGAATTGTTCCATAACGGCCTGTCTTACTCTTCCATTAAGATACATGCCTCAGCAATTTCAGCAGAATACAATGTTGATCCACCTGTCTTCTCGCATCCTCTCCTGAGACAGTTTCTAAGAGGAATCAAAAACATCAATCCTCCAAGGAAACCACCTGTGCCTACTTGGGACCTTAATTTCATTTTGGAAAAACTAACACTTCCTCCCTTTGAACCAGCAGCATCTGCAGATCTACAGTTTCTGTCTTGGAAAACTGCCTTCCTTCTGGCCATAACCTCAGCAAGAAGAGTATCTGAGTTACAAGCTCTAATGGCAGTACAGCCATTTCTTATCTTTCATCAGGACAGAGTTTCATTGAGAACCAATCCTACATTTATGCCAAAGTTGGTATCCAGGGTATCTTTGAACCAAGCTATTCACTTGCCTACATTCTTCCCACAACCACAAAATAAAGGGGAGAAACTTCTGCACACCCTGGACATGCACAGTTACGCTACTACTTGGACAGAACTAAAAGTTACAGAAAGATTGACCAGCTGTTTGTAGCTTATGCTGCTGGGGCACAAGGAAAATCAATTTCCAAACCGACAATTTCAAAATGGATAGGAAATTGCATTCGTTTTTGTTACTCCTTTCATGGAAAAACTGCGCCAGCTAACATTAGACCTCATTCCACGAGAGCCACAGCCACCTCCACAGCCTTCCTAAGAGGGGTGGCTACCAAGGACATTTTAGAAGCTGCTACATGGAGCTCCGTGCATACATTTGCCAAGCATTATAATTTACCTTTATACTCCAGATCCAGAGCAGGCTTTGCTACGGCAGTCCTGCAGGGTATCTTAGCTACACCATCCTTTACTTAGTACCTCCACCCCCAGATTGGCTATGGTATTCTACCCATATGTGATGACTGCAGATGTATGCTTGAAGGACATAGTACAGTTTTGTACCTACCATAAATGTAGATGTCCGATGGGTATGCATCTGCAGTCAGGTTTACCCTCCCTCCTTCCCCTCTGTGGTATACTTCTTGGGTACTTACCCCTCTTATAGCTAGCTGGGGGGATCTATTATGGTGTATTTGTTTTTATAGTACTGTGCATGTTTGGATTTGTTTTTTAAAATGCATCTCTCCAAATTTTAGCCTTCCTTAGAGGGCACCTGGCATCTGGGGCAGGAAAAACTGAGGAAAACAGCGTCTGCTGATGCTTTTATACCCCAGATGCTCTGACGTCGGGGAAAGTGCGACATCAGCCGAGGCCAGCCCCAGACTTTGGAATCTGGCCGACCGAAGGTCTGCCTGAGGCAGGACAAACCCATATGTGATGACTGCAAATGCATACCTATCGGACATCTACATTTATGGTAGGTACAAAACTGTACTTTCTAACTGTGTGCCTCATGGTTTGCAAGTTCCTTCAACTTCGGATACCATTCTGACTCTATTTTGCATGACTCTTGTATTCAAATGAGACACTGAGTCACTGTGATGGATTCAAGTTTGTTTATTGTACGTAAACACATCAGGAGCTCTAACAAACATAGATTTGAGCTAAATGACTGACTCATTACTTGAAACACACTCCCATGTGCTTTCTCCATTCATGCCTGCATTCACTCTGACTCTACAAAATGGCACTGATCTTGCACATGCTCAGTAACTTGTATTGCACGTGCTGTCTAGCTGCAGTGGCTGAGTAGTGTAAAATTTCACAGCACGTTAAAAATGAAGACAGATACATTTCTTTTTCTCTTTCAGTGTCTTTTATTAACTACAGTACACATGTGCGGGAGCCTCATGGAAAGTACCAGGGAGACTTCCAGAACAATGAATAAACAAGCTTATATACTGGTGATATTGCTGACAGTACAAAAATATAAAACTGAACCAATTAGATCATTACACATGGCAATTAACCAATTAAAGGTTTACCCGTAAACATAAGACAATTCACATCATATTTCCAGGCAGAAGAGAGAATTGGATATGCTTCCATAAAAGGCACATTTCTTGCTTTCAGGCAGACTTTTGTTTGTTCAGTATTTTTCCATTATTCACAGTTTAGAGT
This sequence comes from Protopterus annectens, assembly GCF_019279795.1. Taxonomy (NCBI): domain Eukaryota; kingdom Metazoa; phylum Chordata; order Ceratodontiformes; family Protopteridae; genus Protopterus; species Protopterus annectens. Next base: position 420,399,041 of record NC_056744.1, on the reverse strand, counting down.
TCACAGTACTCGGTACATCTCAGTTTATACAAACTGTCACATACTCAATTCCCTTGAAACACATGCTTTGGCTGTTCATATTCTACAGTCCCCCATTTGATGCTGTGTAAGCATAATCATTTAACCTGTCGTACATTTGCCACAAATCTAGCATAACCATGCTACTAGTCTTTTTATCATAGAGAGACATTTTCATTTTGTTATCTACAGTCATAGTTGCAGGCATATAAAATTTAGGCACTTTTTTCACAGCTTTTGAAGACATTAATTTCAAGGTCAGTGTTTGATTAGAAATAAGACAAGAAAAGCAACAATTGCCAATACTGCAATTAATAAAATCAACTTCAACAGTCCACCTCCCCGGCCTGAGAACAGGTTGGTTAACCATGCCCATTTTAAACTTATCAGTCTCTTTGGCCTCTGAAAGTTTGGAAATTCTCTGAATCAGTTCAAGATGACTCTCAATTTTGTGCTGATTGTCAGGAATAAAAGTACAGCACTCCTCCTGGATTTAAGTGCAAGTTCCTCCTTTCGCCGCTAGGGTGAAATCTAGTGCCATACGGCTTTGAAGTACTACAGCCCTCATAGCAGTCAGTTCATCAGTTTCTAATTTTAGGGCAGAAAATGTAGCATTGCTCAAGATTTCGAGCAGTTTAAATAACTTTCTCAGTTCCCAGATTGTTTTCACTTCTCTGTATGACGGGATTATACCAGCCCATGATATTACATCATCACCCAAGTCCATATGGGAGAGTCCTTTGGTACTAGCATGAGCCAGGTCATGATGATAGATCCATGAAGCATCAGCTTTACCTACCGGACTGGCAGGCTTCTTGACTTCTCGTACGTTCCGAATTTTTCCCTTGGGTAATGTATATACATGTCTGATAGCTGGAACTAGGTAGCCCAGGAAACAGCTGCCAGACCAGTTTCCTGGTAGCTATTTATATGCTTTTCTTCCACACACAAAGCAACAGTTCTCTACTTTGATAGTGATATTGATAGGTTTAAAGCAATTATCAGCATTCTGCCGCCCTTGAAATATTTTCCAGTAAACAGTTTTTATTTTCCGGGAAAAGTTAGCTATAAAGTTTTTTACAATTCTTGATATAGGTAAGAAATCGGTTGCACAACCCCATGCAGTGCAGTTATATACCACCGTTTTGTTGCAATGGCTCCACCCTACTCTGATTTTATCCAGTTTCTGGAAACACACAGTTCCATTTTGACGGATAAACAACTGTAATGCTACTTTGTGTTTCGAAATAACTCTTGATGTGTCGTAGATCAGATTTGTTCATGTCTCTCTAATCCCTAAAGGAACTATATTTAGCATCAATCCCCCATGAACTGTAGGAATGGCAGTGCAGATGCAGCAATTGGAAACATTAAGGGATGATGCATAAGTATATTTAATGGCTTGATAGGTGTTGAAAGGTGGATGCCATGCAGTTTGTTTGGCTTGAGGCGTAGTTGGAGCAGGAAATATAAATGGCTACAGTAAAAATATTAAAACGACCCTGCAGTACCTTTGTGGAAATGGTGGTTGCACCTGTATTGTTTTTGGAGGGTTTGTTATAAATTTATAACAAAGTTTTTTAGCAACTGAGATAGCAGTAAAAATATAAGAACAACAAAAATAACCACCAAGATTGTTGCACAGTACCCCAGTGGGAAATGGTGGTCTCGGTGGTACGGTATGAGAATGGAGAAGTGTTCCGATTGAAGAAATGTCAGACATTGTTAGGTGCAGGAACAGTATGGCTGCGAGTATAGGAAGCGTTAGGTGGAGATTCTGGAGCCATGAAAGGTAGAGGTGTTTGATCTTCGGAAGGGACGACTTTCTTAACGTGTGATATATGAATCCAGGTTGGTGGGCGTTGTAATTGTACTACTAGTTTTTATACTAAGCTCTTTTAAATTTGCATTTGGTAACTTTACAACTTGTAATATTGATGTGCAATATTGTTTTTTGGGTTTGTTGTCCTATTATGGTACAAGTGGATGGTATTTTTATCACTTGACTTTATAGCCAAAAGGCCTGTTTGTTTTGTTACTTAATTACATTGCTCTGTGATGTCTTAACTATTTTGGATGTTTTACCTTTAACAAAGGTCTGTTATGTCCAAGCTGTGGATTAAAAGGTAGTTGTGTGGGTATTTTTTTGCCTGTCGTGATTTTAAATGGTGAAATCCTTGTCTTGTTATTTGGGGTAGCTTTTACCCATAGTAACATAATTTATGGCAAATGTTGCACCCATATAGCATTTTTTTTTTTGTTTTTTAACTAAGTTTTATTTATGAAATATTGTAATTGCCTCTATTTTCATGTTTAGAATGATACAAATGAAATGCAGATGTCTGTGTTGAATGCTGTGTGCCTTGTCTCGCAGCTGCATTTTTATTTATAGTTTTTGAAGCGTGTTTTAGACATTGAACATTCAGCTTGTCTTGAGCTGTACCTGACTTTGTTACATTGTATGAATGAATGCTGCTTTATTTGATTTCATGCTTTTGGCCAAGACCATTTTAACTCTTTAATATCTGTATGTTAGTAAAGAGAAATACATGTACTTAATTGACTATATTATTTTTACATATATTATAGCAACAAATATGTATATACATGTAACTAGCAAATGGATGTGCACATTGGATTTATGCATTTTAAACCTATTTATCACTGGGTAAATTTTCTTTGTTTTATTTTAAAATACAAAACTGTTTGTTAGTAGAAACACAGTGGGAAACAAAACCTTTAGCCTCTATGTTTATCCTTAAGACTACTGACGACCAAGTCCTTTTATCTTTGTTTAGCCTCACACATGCAATCATTAAAAGCTGCCCAACACGACCCTGGTAATCTTCCTTTCTTTTTTAACTTTTTTTTGCAAATTAATCAATATATCTTTATTAAAACTACCATTTTTAGGAAAGGCAAGGTTACCGTCATTTTTAGTTAGGGCGATCTACTGGTTTAAAAACATACAACTGTCCTGGGACACATGATAAAACCTATAACCAGCTGGTGTACCTTTTTTTGCTCATTTATTTATTTCACACACTTTCATTTTTACACAATACCCCACTATCATACCTGTTTACCACAGGTTTAGCTAAGGAGTTATGAAAACGTCTTGTTACTCCACTCTCATACAAGAAGCTATACCTGTTTAGCACAGGCTTTGCTAAGGCATTATAAAAACGTCTTATTACCCCACTCTCATACAAGAAGCTGTACCTGTTTAACACAGGTTTAGCTAAGACGTTATAAAAACGTCTTTTTACCCCGTCTCATACAATAAGCTATACCTGTTTGACACAGGTTTAGCTAGGACGTTATAAAAAACGTCTTTTTTTTTTCCACTCTCATTCCTCCTTTTATACGTATGACGCCAAATTATTCTTCGGATTAACCCCGCTCTCATACTGCATATTCAAAGCAGAAAAAAAATGCATGCCACTTACCTTGAGAGAAATCATAACTTTGTCAGAAAAAAAAAATTTGTTCATAAAACTTTAGAAGGCAGACAGGGACAGAAAAATGAAAGAAATACCACAGAAAGAGAAAAAATCTGTTGTGGGCCCTTTTAGCAGTATTTCGTTCAGTTCTCAACTGCTGCAGCTTGCTCTTAATTCAGATCCGAGTCACGGCACCAATTGTAAAATTTCACAGTATGTTAAAAATGAAGACAGATACATTTCTTTCTCTTTCAGTGGCTTTTATTAACTACAGTACACACGTGCGGGTGCCTCATGGAAAGTACCAGGGAGGCTCCCAGAACAAAGGAATAAACAAGCTTGTATACTGGTGATATTGCTGACAGTACAAAAATATGAAACTGAACCAATTCGATCATTACACAGGGCAATTAATCAATTAAAGGTTTACCCGTAAACATAAGACAATTCACATCATATTTCCAGGCAGAAGAGAGAATTGGATATGCTTCAATAAAAGGCACATTTCCTGCTTTCATGCAGACTCTTGTTTGTTCAGTATTTTTCCATTATTCACAGTTCAGAGTTCACAGTATACTCGGTACATCTCAGTTTATATAAACTGTCACACTCAATTCCCTTGAAACACATGCTTTGGCTGTTCATATTCTACAATAGGTACAATGCACACAATGATGCAAGGTAAGGTAAGTAGGAGTGAAGTACTTTATGCAGAATTGTAGTGACTGTAAAAATATGGCTTGTAACAACAAGTATTCCAAAGATATGTGTAAAGAATAAAAGCTACTCATTTTCTTCTGTTTTGGGCCGACTTTGAGGATAATCTGATTATTATTGCTTAAAAATTTACTGCATCATAGAAATTAGATAGTTTTGATTCCCTGCATTAATTCCTGTATGTGGTTCAAAAAAAGAAACTTGGTGTTTAGATGGTACTTCTGAATGACTTTTTTTTTTTTCAGTTGTCTATCTTTACTTTCCACCATGACGGAGCAAGCATATATGTTTCTGTAGCGCATTATAGGTTCATAGGTAGGTACTAGGCTATTGGCCCTAGGGCTTATACAAGCCCAGCCAAAAAGGTACCCTCACTTTTGCCACCCAAGGAAAATTATTTTCCTGTGCCACTGTCGAGCAGAGCACAGAAGTGATTCCCCGGGGTGAATTTCCTATTTTCCATCCAATCATCAAAAAAATTTTCTTGAGTGCTAATGAGGAGCTTGGTTTGATATAGATAGGTAATTTATTCCAGAGTATGGGAAGTGTCTGGGAAAGGAATGTATCCCTCCCGCATTTTCTGTTTATTGTGGTGATAAGGTTTAGGTCCCTAGAGTGTGTAGCTCGGAGGGATTGGGATTTCTTTAAGTGGAGCATGTCCAACAGCTCTGGGTTTGACATAGCTTTGTATGTTAGGCAGAAGTCACTTCTGAGTAGGCGATATGCAACGGAGTAAAGCTGGAGTTTTTTGAGACTATTTGCGTAGGGCATCTGTTTGAGGCTGGTAATCCTCTTTGTGAGGTAGATGTCTTGTGAGGTACATGCCAAAAGGGGTGTTGTACTCTATAATGGGTCTAATGAGTTAAGGGGAACAGTAATCTCTTTTTTTTTTCTGGATGAGAAACCTTTTGTGATGAGGTGTGCCACGTAGAAGGATTTCCTGACTACTGTGGCGAAGCGATTATCAAAGGAGAGACTACTGTCCACCTGTGTCCCAAGGTCTCATCACACTTTCGGTATTAAGTATACTACCGCCTATGTGGTAGTTCATGGGTACAGAGTTTTTACCAAAAGGGATGACTATGCACTTTTTGGCATTGAGCTTGAGGCCATGGCTTTGACACCAGGCATCTGTCTCAGTGAGGCCCTTTTGTAGATTGTCCACATCGTTGGGAGTTTCGATTATGGCTCCTAGTTTGCAGTCATCCGCGAACTTAGTTAGCCAAAGACTTTGTGTTGGCCTGTACTTCAGAGAGGTAGATGCCAAACAGGAGAGGACCCAGGACTGAACCCTGTGATACTCAACTTGTCATTGGTCTGGAGTCTGATTTGGAGTCTACTCCTTTCACAGTGTGGGTTCTGTCAGTGAGCCAGTTGGCAACCCATCTTCATCTATAATTCCAGAGTGAGGCATGGTGTCGAAAGCCTTGGCAAAGTCTAGATAGGCTGTGTGAACCACCTTACCGTCGTCTACGGCTTTGGTGACTGCTTCAAAGAAGTCTATCAAGTTTAGGAGACATGGTCTGCCTTTTACAAGCCCGAACTTGGTGGGGTCCAGAGTTTGGAGATTGTCAATGTCTTTGTTTACAAGTTCCATGGTGTTACATTCCATGGCCTTGCAGATCAGGCTAATGGGGCAGTAGTTTCCGAGGTCCGTGGTGGCTCCCCCTCTTGTGGAGTGGGATAACCGTTGCTGTGCGCCATTCAGCGGACACAAAGCCTGAGGTGAGGCTATGATTGAACATGGTACTTGCATGGGGTGCCAGTTTGTTCTGTAGTTCATGTAGAACACAGCCTGGGATGTTGTCTGGTCTCATAGGTGCTGTATTCTTGGCTTTGGAGAGTGTGATTTTTTACCTGTGCAGCCGTGATTACAGGAACTTTGCATTCTTCCGGTATAGAGATGGGCCCTTTAGGGGGTGAGAGAGGGGTAAAGTTAGCACTGAACCTATCTGCCAGGATGTTGGCAATATCAGTTGGGTCTATATATTTAGTGCCATTGTGCTGTAACTCAGAGCAGATCTTAGTGTTGCCATTGAGATTCTTGACATAGCTATAGAATGCTTTGTGGTTGCCTTTAGAATCAGTGGTGATCTTGTTTTTGTAACTAGCTTTGGAGGATTTTATCAGGGATCACCGCTTCTTACTGAGGCTGACCAGGAAGCTCCTCCACTCATGGGATTTAACTCTTTTGCAACAGTTTCTTCCTTCTGTTGTACAGTTTGTTTATGGCAGGGGACCACCAGATTGGCTTCCTTTTTTTTTTTTTGGAGGATAGCATCTTAATTCTGTTTGAGATAGCACGATTCATGCACAGGTGTAAGTGCTTATAAAGTGCAGTTGTGTAGGATTCAGTAGTCGTAACTGTATTGTCCATCTGCATGGCTGTCCTGAAGTTCTCCACTTCTGTCTTAAGAAGCATGAAGTTGGCTTTGGAGAAATTTTTTACCGTGGTTTCCTTAATGGGGGGTGGGGGTATGATGTGGATATCTAGGGTGATTAACTTATGGTCAGATCAGACCAATGAGGTGTTGACTTCAGGTGTGGAACATGGGTCACTCATGTTGGTAATGACTAGATTTAGGATATTGCCCCTGGTGGGGGTGTGAATAAGTTGATTCAGGGCATTGGAGTTTATGAATTCCAGAAGGTGTTTATCGAAGGAGTTTTCCCAGTTAGTGGTGGGGTAGTTCATATTGCTCATTATTAGAGTGTTTGGTTGAACCCTAATTTTCAGTACATCAAGAAAAGAGGAGTGGGAATCCTGGGGCATGGTGGGGGATCTGTAGCTAGCTACAGTGTGGATTGCGGTTTTGCCCAGAGCTAGTTGCACTTGGATAACCTCGGGTGCATTATGCTGAGCAACTAGCCTGGAGGTGTGACTATCCTTAATGAATATGAGCACACCTCCGCCTTTGGTGTTCCGGTCCAGGTTACATGGCCAAAAAGTGTGTTATGAGTTATAGCCTGGTAGTGCAGTGGTGCTCTCTGGGGCCTTGAGCCAGATCTCAGTCACTGCACAGATATCGAAGTTCTCCATTTTAAGGAGTGCCTCGAGTGAATGTATTTTGAAATTTAGACTTCTAGCATTGAGTTAGCATCACCCTTAGTTTTTGCTTGCCTGTTACGGTGGTAAATTTGTCATTTGAACCTTGCCTAAAAAAAAAACACTATAGGGGCGGCAAGAACCTTAACCAATATCCGGAATCATAGGGGTGACAGGTGCAGGCCATCTCTGGCAAAGCATCGTGGTCTGTCGACCATGTCATCCCAGGCAGACAGATACTGGATCCCTTTAGAATGACACCAGAAACCGAAGCCAATTGTTGAAGTCAGTCATTTTTGTCCTTTTACTATGGTATCATTCTGGATGATGGCAGAATGCTACTCAGGGTTAGGGTCATACCTGCCTGGGCTACAAGATCGGAGAGCTCTTCCATGTCTCTCTTCATGTAGTCCAGGGAGGTACGTCTCAGGTCGTTCACACTAACATGGACAATGACAGTCATATTTGCACTTGTTGTGGAGTGACCTGAGTGTGGGTTATGTGGCAGATCCTGGCACCCGACAGACAGCGGTCAGTAACCTCCTTGTTTAGCCTGGTGAGTGGGGCATCAGTGTGCTTGACTGTAGAGTCACCTATGACTAGTGTTGGGTACATTGTTTTACCTTATTGGCTGTGGTTGAGTTTTACCTTATTGGCTGTGGTTGAGTAGCACACTGATTCTGCAGGCTGTGTGTCGTTTGGGTTGTGTTGGGGGGGGGGGTTGAGGTTGCTTGCATTTCTGCTTTGGAGGCCTCTGTTGCTTTAGCAGATTATTATTGAGAGCCTCTGCAAATGTTTGTGTTTCTATGTGTGGATTTTGGCGGTGTAGATTTAATGAGACTATGTGATGAGTGTGGTGTGGTGCAAGTGTTTACCTTCTCCTCTTGACTATCATGTTCAGTGTTGGTTGGAGAGAGCTTTACCTCCAGTTTGGCTAGATAAGTGCATTTCTTACAGGTTGTAGTGTTGGGTGGTAGGAGGAGAGGGTTGTCTTTGTACATGAGGCAATTTCTACATAGCCCCAAGATGCCCAGATTCATCAGATAGACAGGAGAGAACACTGGGAGCTGACCCTTGGACATGCCTGAATAAAAAACTATTTTCCTCTAGGTAAGTGAGGAAAGTGAGTACAGCAGCTGTTTTTCTCTAAGCAAGTGAGGAAAGTAAGTACCAAAACTGTTTTCCTCTAGGTAATGAGGAAGGTTGAGTGTTGTAGTAATTAACTTATTTAGTGTTTACAACCATTTCTGAACAAGTGCTGAGCACGAATAAGCAAATTCAAGTGCTAAAACTAAGATTCTGTATCTGGACTAAACTAGTTACAGGAAAGGGGGGAAACAAGTGCAAATGTGGGCTTTTAAATCAGAAAGTTGAGAGAGATGGAAAAACTGCCCAAACGGCCAATAGCTACAGATGTTCATCGTGTTACCCTGCTGCAGTCATCACACTTGGGGGTTATCCTGCTGTCAGGCGGTCCCGCAGTCGGCCCGAATTCCAAAGTCTTGGTCTGCCGTCGGTTGCTGTCGCTTCTTCCCTGACGTCAGTGCGCCAGGGGTATATAGGAGGCATCCGACGCCATTTTCTTCAGTCTTTCTTGCCGTGCGGTGCCCGAAGCAGAAGCGGTTCGCAAGTGCCGGTCGGCACCTGAGATTTTCAAATCGAGTTTCAGTCCGAAGTCTTCAATAAAGCTAAGTACCCCATTGGGGAACCTTTTCATGCGTCAGTCCGATGTCAGAAAAAGTTAACAATTGCATTTCTTGTGGGAAGCAAATACCTCATAAGGACTTCCATTCTTATTGTATTCTTTGCCTAGGCCCAGACCACAACGTCACAGGTTGTCGGTTTTGTGCTAGGTTTAATAAACGAACTATCAAACGGCATTTTGACTTCGCACAACATTACTTTGGTAGGAAATTTAATTATATCATGCTGTCAGAGCAGCTGACGACCGGCATGCATAAAAAACGCAAGGATATGGACAGGCAGCCTAGGAACAAGCCGGACTCCAAGGCCTCTGCTGGGCCTGTCACCGGTTCTCCGGTTTTCAGTGAGGCGCCTACGCAGCCCCTGACGACCGCAGAATTGGACCCCCAGACAGCTTCGGATTCTCAGGCGGATTGTACTAGGCTGTCGCAGCCATCTTCATTAGGCCCTTCCGACACCGGAGGAGAAGGAGATCCCGGTGCAGTAGAAACACCTTCTGTTGCAGAAGGTGTCTTCAGACCGACTACACTCACCATTAAATCTTATGCTAAGCTTAAAACTCCATTAAAACCTAAAACGACTGTGCTTCTGTCTCCAGTTCAAGGTCCCATGCCCAAGAAACAGATGCTTAAGATGGCTGAAGATTTGATTACCCTAATCAGGGGTTCACATCCACCTCCAGATAAGACCAAGACAAGAGGAGGATTTTGCTTCCTCTGACCAAGTTTCAATTTCCTCAGACTCTTCTGAGGAACAGGATTACACTTTTCCCCCTTATGAAGACTCTGATGCTGAAGACTCTGTTCCCTCAGCATCTCCCCCTGAAGACTACTCCTTTGGGGAAACTTTACATACCATTAGGGAACATTTCCACTGGGAAGGCCAGGACTACAATGATTCTACGAAAAGACTCCGAGAGTTCCTTTTACTACCCCAGCACAGACCACTTGCTGTCCCTCCAGTTTTAGACATTGTGTATGATGTTTACTTGGAGTCTAGTCTAAATCCAGACTCTCTACCTCCTGCTCCAGCCAAACCAGACAGATACTACAGAGTACCTGACTCACACAAATTCCTTTATAAAAGCCCTGTGGCTGACCCAGAAACAATTTCCCAGGGTCCCAAAGGGCCTAAAGCTTCTATGGCTAAAAATCCTGTGCCCAATGAAAGGTATTCCAGAGCCCTAGATAGATGGGGAAAGAAGATATACACCTCAGCTACTCTGGCTTTGAGAGCATTAAATTGTCAGTTTCACATGCTGAAATATCAGCAATTCCTAATGTCTCAATTAAAACAAAAAATGAGCACACATTCTGAACAGTCTGAATTCAAGGAAATGCAGGATCTGTTGCATGCAGCTGAACAGGTGGGCAAACATACTTTACAGTGTGGATTTGATTCATTGGAAGCTTCCTGTAGAGGAGCTGTTACTGGGTCTGTCATACGTAGACATGCTTGCTTAAAAGAACAAACCCTACCTGATCATGTTAAAGCAAAATTATTGGATGCACCTTTACAGCAGGATGTATTATTTGGTGTCAAAGCAGAAGAGGTTTTAAAGAAAATGGAGGATAAGGCAAAGTCTATGCAAATGGTCAAGGATTTTTTACAGGTACAACCCCCTTGTTTCAGCAGAAATTGGCCAACAAAAAACTGGTCCTTTCCAGCTTCTGACAGATCACAGAGGGGCAAATACAGGCGCCCAAGGGGCATAAGTCAGTCCAAGGCCCTTACAAACCTCGCCAATGGGTTACTGCTACCCAGAAAGGAGGAGAAGACAGGCCCCAAGCTAGCAGAAGACAAAACACAATGACTCAACCCTCAAACTACCAAGCAAATCTCTCTTGGCAGCTCCCTTTGGAGGAAAATTAGCACTTTTTGCAGACAACTGGCACATCATCACAAAAGACAAATGGGTCCTAAACATAGTCTCACAAGGATACAGATTCCACTTTCATACCTTGCCAAGGATAAAAGGAATGCCAAACCTGCCATCAAATCAGTGGGCAGAGGCACAGAAACAAATTACAGCTCTCATGGCCATGAGAGCCATTTAGCAGGTACCTACACAGGAGCAAGGACAAGGATTTTATTCAAGACTCTTTCTAGTCCCAAGAAAGGGCAAAGCATGGAGACCCATTCTGGATCTTTCATCTTTGAACACCTATCTGCATGTACCAAAATTCAAGATGCTAGCACTACAGCAGCTTTTTCCCATGCTGGGCAAGAATGCTTGGCTAGTAACGTTGGACGTCAAGGAGGCATACCTGCATGTCCCTATCAGACAAAATTGCAGAAGATACCTCCGCTTCATTGCAGGTTCAGCCCATTATCAATTCTCTACACTGCCCTTTGGCTTATCTACTGCGCCCAGGGTCTTCACAAAATGCCCGGGACCAGTAATTGCAAACTGCAGACAGAGGAAATCAAATATACCCATACCTGGACGACTGCCTTATTCAAGCAGAAAGCAAGGACATTATTTTAAAGCATCTGGCATTTGTCAAACACCTTCTAAGTTACCTCGGGTACACAGTAAATGAAAATAAATCAAAACTAGTGCCCTCACAAAACATAATATTCCTGAGTGCCAGCTTGAATACAACGGCCCAGATGACTTATCTCACGCCAGACAAGCAACAACAGCTGACTCAATACTTCAAAATAATGGCAACAAAGACCCAACTCCCTGCAAGAAAAATTCTGCAGGCCTTGGGATTCATGGCATCTTGCATGCTACTAATACCATTTGCACAACTGCATATGAGGAAATTACAATGGTGCCTGAAAAGCGTATGGACTCAGCACAGCCACAGCTTGGAAACAATGATAACACTCATTCCCTGCCTACAACAGGAGTTTCTATGGTGGGCACAGGCATGTCACCTCAACAAGGGTCAGCCTTTCACCTTACCCACAGCCAGGCAAACTATGACAACAGATGCATCGGACTATGCCTGGGGAGCACACATGGCAGGACAGTGCATTCAGTGCAAATGGACTACAGATCAAAGGCATCTGCATATCAATCAAAAAGAAATGCTAGCAGTACAGAATGCCCTAACAGCTTTCAAGGACCTCTTACACCCAGGACAACTAATAATAAAGACTGACAATACCACAGTAATATGGTACATAAACAAGCAAGGGGGCACACATTCCTACTCTCTATGCAGGCAAGCAATGACCTTGTGGAACACAGCACTGTCTTACCAAGTTCAACTACAAGCACAATTCCTGCCAGGAAAAAAAAAAACATTGGCAGAATACCCAAGCAGAAACATCATGGATCCCCACGAGTGGAAACTAGAACCACAAGTATTTGTAATGATAACTCAGAAATGGGGATGCCCAGATATAGATCTGTTTGCCAACCCCCAAAACTACCAACTTCAAAAATTTTGCACAAGGACATTCCACTCACAAGCTTGGAAAGTGGACGCCCTCTCATTCAGTTGGAAAACATTAACAGTGTATGCCTTTCCTCCACTACCTCTTCTAGCAAAGGTACTGCTGAAAGCCAGATTAGAGAGGCCACAAATGATACTCATTGCACCAGACTGGCCACGCCAGCATTGGTATCCAATTCTAAGGGACATGGCACACGGCCCACCATGGATTTTACCACAAATTTCTCACCTGCTCACCCAGCGAGACAATCAGATTCTACACAGCCAGCTCAAGACTTTAAACCTGGCTGCATGGCAAATTACTTAAACAACCAGCCAACACCTCTATCCAAAGCTGTTATGGATGTCATTCTGGAGGCCAGGAGGTTCAGCACCAGGAAAGCCTATTCTGACAAATGGAAAAGATTTTGCACCTGGAACCAGGCTAAAGGCCAAAATCCCCTTGATCCAAACATTCCTCAGATTCTACAATATTTAACTGAGATGTTGCACAAAGGACTTTCCTTTTCATCTATTAAGATCCACGCCTCCGCAATTTCAGCTCATTACAACATGGATCCTCCTTTATTTTCACATCCACTCCTACAACAGTACCTCAGAGGGGCTAAGAACATAACACCGCCCAGGAGAGCACCAACACCTACTTTGGATCTCAACTTTGTTCTGGAAAAGCTTACACTGCCGCCCTTTGAACCAGCTTTTTCTGCTGATTTAAAATTTCTTTCATGGAAGACTGCCCTGCTACTAGCAATAACTTCAGCTAGAAGAGTCTGAGCTACAGGCACTAATGGCAGTGGAGCCTTTCCTTATTTTTCATCAAGACAGTCTCTCTCTATGAACTAATCCTTTATGCCAAAGGTGGTATCCAGTGTGGCCCTAAACCAAACCATTCATTTGCCCACCTTTTTCCCAAAACCCCAGAACAAAGGAGAAAGACTCCTGCACTCTTTGGACATTCACAGGCAATTACGTTACTACTTGGATAAAACTAAGGCTTTCAGAAAATATGACCAACTCTTTGTAGCCTATGCTACAGGATCACAAGGAAAAGCCATCTCAAACAGACCATTTCAAAATGGATAGGACATTGCATACGTTTCTGCTACACACATCATGGGAAACCGGTACCTGCTAACATTAGGTCCCACTCCACCAGGACTACAGCTACATCAGCAGCCTTTCTCAGGGGGGTGCCAACCAAGGATATTCTGGAAGCTGCAACTTGGAGTTCAGTGTACACCTTCACCAAACACTCACTCACCTCTATATTCTAAGACTAGAGCTGGTTTTGCCACTGCAGTTTTGCAGGGCCTACTAGCTTCTTCTAACCCTGTCTAACTCCACCCCCCCATCCTTAGCTTTGGGATTCAACCCAAGTGTGATGACTGCAGCAGGGTAACAAGATGAACATAGTACAGTTTTGTACCTACCATAAATGTAGATGTTAAGAGTGTTCACCCTGCTGCAGTCCAGGTTACCCTCCCTCCATCCCCTCTGAACTAGCTGGACTTATCTATACCTTTCTATCCTATACAACCTCTGTGGTGTATTTGCTTGTGCCTGAAGGTATTGTTTTATTTTTATATGTACATTTTTATATAGCAATAAATATATTGCCTACCTATTGGGGGCACCTGATATCTGGGGCAAGAAAAACTGAAGAAAGTGGCGTTGGATGCCTCCTATATACCCCTGGCGCACTGACGTCAGGGAAGAAGCGACAGCAACTGACGCCGGATCAAGACTTTGGAATTTGGGCCGACTGCAGGGACCGCCTGACGGCAGGATAACCCAAGTGTGATGACTGCAGCAGGGTGAACACTCAAACATCTACATTTATGGTAGGTACAAAACTGTACTTTTCTGGGCCAGAACCACTCCTTGTGTGGTAGATAGGTTACCTAGTGCTTACCACTCCCACTGATAAACTAGAAGGCTTCCCTCCAACACAAAGCTTGGGGGCTCAGAAGCTTGCACACAGTCCTGGATACAGCAAATCTGAATCTGGACTACATTAGTTAAAGGAAAGGTAGGAAACGGGCTTAGATTTTTTTAATGCAGAAAAGTAGCTAAAACAGCAGTAAAAACAATTCAAATGCAGTGCAAGCTAGCACACTTGAGTATGTAGCAATGTTAGACCAAACACTTAAAAAAATTTATATTTATCTCATGGTTATTAGAGTATATCCTAATCCTGAAGCTGCACACTACATAGGAATCTCGAGTACAGTATATTTTTTGCCTTTATCAAATGTTGCACATATAAAATACTTTCAGTAATGTTTCCTGCATTTAAGAAATGTGTCCTTAATGAGTTTATTATTATTGGAAGTAAAACTGGAATATTTTGAGTAGATATTTTCTTTCAGTATTCTTTTCTTGAACCGGGTTGGATTTTGTTGCTTTCTCATTTTATTGCAGCTGAAGCTCATCTGTATCTGAAGTAAATTAGTTCCGACAGAAGTAGAACACTTGTACAGTTATAGCTGAAGTCAGAAGGATGCAGTTACTTTGCCCTTAGACGTCAAGCTGTCATTTGTGTAAGAGAGATGTTCTGGCTGAGTACCATGTTTGAGCTGCTTAACAATTTATAATGTAAACGACCTCGATTTGGACTACAGCTTTATTTTGTATGCATTATGCTGTTGGTATGTTGTGCTGCCAGGTTTGTTGAAGAGGCAGCTGCTGACAGTGAAAAAGATGCTTTTTTTTAGGTTTCTTGTCTTTAAGCCTGCTGTTTTTGTTTCCATTATTCTGTCGGTCTGTATTTTCCTTCTACTTGATTATCACTGCTAAAAATGAATAATGCACAGAAACACTGTAATACTGCAGTTAGCATCGCCTCCTCGCATCTTTTAATGCTCCAGTTAGGTTCTGTGTTGGGCAGGGCTATTTGTGTTGAGAGTGACCATCTTTTTTTTGTATCCACTTGGGATTTTGCTGATGTGGTTTAATCTAACATGATAAAGGCTTTTCTATAAATAGATTAGCATTCCTTCTGATTGCTGGTATGTGTCTTATGTCTGTGTTTTACAGTGTAGTTGTACCCCTGTTCAGGATTAGTTCCCACTGTTTTTTGCCCATTGAGTGTCTCTCTAGGTTCTGGTTACCTCACAACTCATATTTGAATAAGTGGCAAATCAGAGAAGGAAAGACTGGCCATATTGCGTAAAGTGTTGGAATAACTTGGCCAGTTACATCAGCTTGGTGAGGAGAATGTCTTTTCCTCTTCGAATAATAGTACATACTGGGCATATTAAGATATGACATTCTAGCATCTGTTGCCAGAAGTGTTACCCCACTGACATGGCCCTGGTTGTACAACAACTTATTTGAGTGGTTGCAATTTATTGCATAGTGCAATCCTCTAATGTTCACAGTGCAATACTTAAATGTCTGTTTCTGTGTAAGGATCAGTGGAATGCCGTAACCAAATACCTGTGCAATACTAAAGTCTCATGCAAGCAAGTATTCAGTTCAAAAAGTGTTAAAATATGTTTCTAATTATGTGCAGTATTAGTCTGTCTACTTGCATGTCTGTGATGTAACAGCTGAGTGTTACATGTGTAAATGTTTGAAAATAGTATCTATGTTGTCTGCACATTGAGTCTGGAGGTATGGAATTTCGTTCATTTTTTGCACTTGTGTGATGTCTGAATGTCAAAGTTTACTTTGACTTTAGTGCAAAAGAATAGACTTTGCCATCATCCCCTTTCAGGAAAAAAAAGCCAAAAGTGGAGCATCTTTTGTGTTAATTACTTAACTCTTCCCCCACCCCAATCTGTCGTGCTACTTTTCATTGTACATCACTTATGCCTCGTTAGATGATGAGGCATGGTTGTATCAGAATGGGATGTCACCAAAGCTTGGCTGTCAGGAACTATCCATTTCTTTCACAGATTAAAAAAAAAAGTTGTGTAATGTTGTCCCATGTGCACCTGCCATCACCATTAATACATATTCGGTTCTTTCTCTAAGCCTGTGAATTACTAAAGTGCTCTGGTACAGCACAGCCTTTCAGAATTACTTGGCCAGAAATTTTATTTTGAGTGGTTATAAGTTTTAAAATATATTGCATGGGGTGAACTTCCCCTTGTTGCTGCTTTTCCCACTTCTTATAAAATTACCATGATGTTGCTACACCTTGAGAAAAAGGGCAGACCAGAGCCTCCATTTTCAGTTATGGGGCTTGCATTTAAGATATGCACCAAAACAACTTATTTTACATCACTTTTTCTAGTACCTTTCATTTCTATAACATATCTGTGCTTGTCTCAGCTTTTTACAATTCATTTTATAATATTGTTGACTAATTTAAGCTATATTTGTTCTGTGGATTGATGTATAGAATTATACAAGCTATTTATTAGATCACTTGCTTGTTTGCTTACCTGTATATCTATCTAGTCTTTGACAAGGTTATGCCCACTAGGCTGGTTACCTTTCTTCAGGGGTGACCTAAAATTGTTATTTATACTGATAAGGGGAAATTTGGCAGGGCACAGGGTAAACTCCCTTACTGATTTTGATAAGTTCCATGGGATGTTTTGCATCCACATAAGATACCACTGACTCAGGAAGATGAGGCCTTGGTTTAACATCCCATCCAAAGAATGGAAGGAATATGCACAGCACTGCAATAGTTTTCTTTCCTATAAGGGCTTCTCCACCAGGTGTTGTGTCAATCCGATCATCAAGCTCAGGTTCCTTCTCCTTACTGCAGTGTACATCCACCCGAGAGCATGTCCCAGGATGCTGGTATAAGTGTGACTTAAGCCCACTCCATCTTGAGAACTATCTTGACAAATTAGACATGCATAGACATTTCTTAGCTCAGCTTTGTGTGTGGACCTTCCCATACATATGGCTCAATCGATGAGCTCCCTTAGGGAAGTATCAAATTGGGACTCGTTTTTCTTTGAGTATGTGCTTTTGATTGCATTGTGGGTTTTCCAGTAGCATTTCTTTGTACATCTAACAAGAAAAAGTGTGTGGTAGACAGATTATTTACAGAGACTACCACACTAGCTGTGTATTTTACTTGGGGGAAGAGCACAGTGTAAAAGACATCTGCCACGGGTTCACGTGTAAAACTCGTAGAAGTAGGCTGTGTATTCTGGGCTTATACCTTGCCACAAACATTTTGAGGCTTTAGCATGCTCCACCATGTCGACAGGACTATCCATCCCCTTTGACCTTCCACTCAAGAAGTGGAGGAACAAATGTAAGAACCTAGAAGTTGCCAGCCAGATGTCTGAGGCACCCGAGTGGCGCAAGGCACATGAGCAGCTCCAGGTCTTAGTCTTTTCCCCTGTTGTCTGGCAGTGCTCCATCGGAGCCCATCAGGGTCAGGGATCTGGGTATGTTGGTAAGGACTGACCACTCACAGGAGCCTTTCCTAGATGGCCTAGGATAAGGAAAACAGAGGAGCAGCAAAATAATTTCTGAAGGAGCGGTGGCATTTATTTGTTGTCCGGGAACAGATGACAGGTTTTGGTATCGAGGTCCATCTTGCCAGATTGTACCTAAAGTCTTTTAGAGCAGAACCCCCCCCCCCCAAAAAAAAGACTTAGGAAAATAAATTTGTTATTTCACCCCTCCACTCGTATGGGAGTCCTTCCAATTTATCATTGCAGGTAGGCCATGAGAACTGGATGTTCTTCGTCTCGCATTGCTGCAGTCATAACCTGTGGGTAGTCCGCTGTCCTCGGTCGGCCCGAATACCAAAGTGTTAGGCTGGCGTCTGTCATGGTCGCTCAGATCTGACGTTAGTACGCAGTAGTACTAAAGCGCATGACCGACGCCATATCCTCAGTCTTTCTTGCCGCATGGTCCGAAGCAGAAGCAGCGTTTGCAAGTGCCGTTCGGCGTCCTGAAATTTTCGTATTTCGAGTTTCAGACCGAAGACCTAGTTGGGCTAAGTACCCCGTTGGGGAATATTTTTTTTTTTTTGTCTTTTCTTGCCTCAGTTAATACCAGATGTCAGAAAAGGTTAATTGTATTTCTTGTGGGAAACAGATACCTCATAGGGACTACCACTCTCTCTGTATTCCTTGCTTGGGGCCTGAGCACGACGTAGTCGGGTGTCGCTTTTGTGCTAGATTTAATAAGCGCACCATTAAGCGCAGGTTAGATTGTGCTAGGCTTGTTTTCGGTAAGCGGTGTAACTACAACATGCCGTCGGATCCTCCGACGCCCGCTACCGCAAAGAAGCGAAAAGATAAATCGTTAAAGTCTAAGCAGGATGAGTCGTCCGTTGCGGACGCCGGTTCTATGGAGACTACGGTTGAATCTGTGGATCCAGACGAGGTTTCAGCGGAATCACAGGGGGAACCTTTAATTTTACAGGAATTGGCCCCTCAGGAGTTAGGTCAGGCCGAGGGGGCTTCTCAAGTTTCTGTAGTTCCATCATTACAAAAGGTTATTAGGCCTTCTACTTCTGTCACTAAAGGCCCTACTAAAGCTAGACCTGGTCTTTCTGGCACAGGCATCAGCCCTAGTTCTTCGGGCTCTGTTCCTAAAAAACATATGCTGAAAATGGCGGAGGATTTGATTACTTTAATCAGGGGTTCTATGCCCCCTCCAGACAAGAGGCCTAGGGTGGAGACAGATGTGGAGGGATTGGAGCATTCCTCAGATTTCTCTGAGTCTTCAGCTGAGGACATTCAGGATTTTCCTCCCTATTCTGATTCGGATGCAGAGGATTCCTGTCCTTCTGCTTCTCCTCCAGAGGATTTTTCCTTTTCTGAAACCCTGCACTCCATGAGGGAGCATTTTAAGTGGGAAGGTCAGGATTTTTCAGATTCTCGTAAGAGGCTTAGGGAATTTTTGTTCTTGCCACAACATAGACCTTTGGCTATTCCCCCTGTTTTAGATGTTGTTCAGGATGTTTTTTCTGAAGCTTCCCTTAATCCTGATTCTATGCCTCCTGCCCCTGTCAAGCCGGACAGGTATTACAGAGTTCCAGAGGCTCATAAATATTTATATAAGAGTCCTAGAGCTGACCCGGAAACTATTATTCAAGGACCTAAGGGTGTCAGGGCTTCTGTAGTTAAGAATCCAGTACCTCTGGATAAAGATTCTAGGGCTTTGGATAGGTGGGGTAAAAAAGTGTATACCTCCTCCACGCTAGCTATGAGAGCTTTAAATTGCCAGTTTCATATGCTGAAGTATCAGAACTTTCTGTTAAGTCAGTTGAAATCTAAGGTAGATGCTTTAGCTGAGGGTATAGAGTGTAAGGAATTGCAGGACTTAGTTCATGCCTCTGATCAGGTTGGTAAGCATTCCTTGCAGTGTGGCTTTGATGCTCTTCAGGCTTCTTCCAGGGTGGCTGCCACTGGTTCAGTTATTCGTAGGCATGCCTGGCTTAAGGATCAGAATTTGTCAGAGCATGTTAAAGCTCGAATTTTGGATGCTCCTCTTCAATCTGAAGTTCTTTTTGGTTCAACTGTGGAGTCAGTTTTGAAAAAAATGGAAGACAAAGCTAAGTCCATGCAGACGGTTAAGGAATTTTTACAAGTGCAGCCCCCTAAGTTTAGCAGGAATTGGCCTGCAAAAGGATGGCCTTACCCTTCTTCCGAGTTTCAGTCTAAGGGCAGGTCTAGACGTGGTAGGGGCAGAGCTCATGTTCAGGGTTCTTTCAGACCTAGGACTTGGAGTTCTCCTGCACAATCTTCTGGTGAGGGCAGGGGTCAGCCTTTTCGTAAACAGACCCAATGACCTGTATCTCCAGCTGCCAGACTCTGCCTGTCTGGCAGCTCCTCTAGGAGGAAAGTTGGCACTTTTCAAGCAAAATTGGCTTTTGGTCACCCAGGACAAATGGGTGCTGGACATTATAAATCAAGGCTACAAGTTTTATTTTCACACCTTGCCTCCTTTCAAAGGCATGCCGGATGTACCTCCTCAGCAAAGGCTGGAGGCTCACAAACAGATTTCTTTACTTTTACAAATGGGGGCGATCCAGGTGGTGCCTCCGTCAGAAGTAGGCCTGGGGTTTTATTCTCGCCTCTTCCTTGTGCCAAAGAAAGGAAACACTTGGAGGCCAATTCTGGATTTGTCCATTCTCAATACATACCTGGACATTCCAAGGTTCAAGATGTTAACTTTACAGCAACTTCTGCCTCCGCTAGGCAAAGATCACTGGATGGTAACTCTGGATCTCAAAGAGGCTTATCTTCACATTCCTATCAGGCCCAGCTGCAGGAGATTCCTGCGTTTTCGGGCTGGTACTTTTCATTATCAGTTCTCTGCATTGCCCTTTGGCTTATCTACTGTGCCCAGGGTGTTCACAAAGGTCCTGGCTCATGTGATAGCCTTCTTCAGACTAAGAGGAATACAAATTTATCCTTATCTGGACGATTGCCTGATTCTTGCTCAAGACAAAGTCAAGTTACTTCAACATCTACAGTATGTAATGGCAGTTTTAAGGTGCCTAGGGTATTCTGTGAACGAAACTACCCTTTCAGGACATGTGCTTTCTGGGTGTGAGACTGAATACAGCCTCTCAGATGGCCTTTTTGACCCCGGACAAACAAAGAAATCTTCACCTGTACTTCCAGCAATTATCCCTAATGTCCAGGCTGACTGCAAGGACAGTCCTTCAAGCCTTGGGGTTCATGGCATCTTGCATTCTGGTACTTCCCAATGCCAAACTGCATATGAGGAAGCTACAATGGTATCTCAAAAATGTATGGACTCAACACTGCCACGATTTGGACACTGTCATTCAGATATTACCTTGCATCCAGAGGGAATTCTTGTGGTGGGCTCAGGAATGTCACATAAACAAGGGACTCTCTGTGACTCGACCAGAGGTGAGTCAGATCTTAACGACGGATGCCTCAGACCTGGCTTGGGGAGCACACTTCAATGGGAAATGGATTCAAGACACGTGGCCTCCCAGACTACAGCATTTGCATATCAACATGAAGGAGATGTTAGCAGTCCAATTTGCCCTGATGGCCTTCAAGGATCTACTTCAACCAGGACAGGTGTTGATTCAAACAGACAACACAACTGTTATGTGGTACATCAACAAGCAGGCTGGAACCCATTCTTACCCTCTTTGCAGACAAGCTATGATTTTGTGGGAGACTGCTCTGAGGTTGCACATCACTCTTCAAGCACGGTTTCTGCCAGGAGCACAGAACTCCTTAGCAGATGTTTTGAGCAGACAAATTGTGGATCCCCACGAGTGGAAATTGGATCCTCATGTATTCCAACAGTTGACAGTGGCTTGGGGAACTCCAGACATAGATCTGTTTGCTTCTCCACTAAATTTCCAACTGCCAAAATTTTGCACAAAGATGTTTCACCCAAAAGCTTGGAAAGTGGATGCTCTATCTTTCAGTTGGAACAACCTTCACGTCTATGCTTTTCCTCCTCTGCCTCTCCTTCCCAAGGTACTCTTGAAAGTCAGACAGGACAAGCCTTGCATGATTCTAATAGCACCAGATTGGCCACGTCAGCACTGGTATCCTCTGCTGAGGAGTTTAATACAGGAGCCTCCTTGGCCTTTGCCACCAATTCCACACCTCTTGTCCCAGGCAAGCAATCATTTTCTCAATGTCAGGGTACAGTCCCTGCATCTGACAGCCTGGCGTATTCTGTTTTAGATCCTGGGGGGTCTCAGCTTCCTCAACAAGTTTTGAATGTCATTTTGGAAGCCAGACGGCCTAGTACTAGAAAAGTTTATGCTGATAAATGGAGGAGATTTTTCTTTGGAGCACAGCAAAGAGCTTTGATGTTTCAGTGCCTAATTTGAGTTTTACACTACAGTACCTTACTGAATTATTAGACAAGGGTTTGTCTTTCTCCTCTGTGAAAGTTCATGCTGCAGCCATTTCTGCTCACTATGATTGTGACCCTCCTTTATTTTCTCACCCTTTGTTTAAACAATTTCTTAGAGGGGCAAAGAACATAAGACCCCCACGTAGAGCTCCTACTCCTTCCTGGGATCTAAATTTTGTGTTGGAAAAGCTTACTTTACCTCCTTTTGAACCTGCAGCTACATCTGAGTTGAAGTTTTTGTCTTGGAAGACTGCTTTTTTGTTGGCCATTACGTCTGCTAGGAGGGTATCTGAATTACAGGCTCTCATGGCAGTTGAACCCTTCCTGATATTCCATAAGGATAGGGTGTCCTTGTGTACTAACCCTACTTTTATGCCTAAAGTTATTTCTAATGTGGCCTTAAACCAGTCTATTCATTTGCCTACTTTTTATGCTGATCCCCAAAATAAAGGAGAAAAAGTCTTGCATTCTTTGGATATTCACAGGCAGTTACGCTATTATTTGAGCAGAACTAAAGAGTTCAGGAAGACTCAACAGTTATTTATTTCTTTTGCTTTGGGTTCACAAGGGAAAGCTGTTTCAAAGCAAACCATTTCTAAGTGGATTGGCCATTGTATTGCTTTTTGTTATTCTCATCATGGTAAGGATGTTCCGGCTGGGATCAGACCTCATTCCACTAGGGCTACTGCCACATCTACTGCCTTTTTAAGGGGGGTAGCTACTAAGGATATTTTGGAGGCAGCTACTTGGAGTTCAGTGCACACTTTTACTAAACATTACCATCTCCCTCTTTATTCCAAGTCTAGGGCTGGGTTTGCCACTCCAGTTTTACAGGGCATGTTAGCAGCTCCTAATGCTTTTTAGTTTTGCCAGCCTCCCTTTACCTTTGCTTTGGGATTCTACCCACAGGTTATGACTGCAGCAATGTGAGACGAAGAACATAGTACAGTTTTGTACCTACCATAAATGTAGATGTTCGAGGATCCACATTGCTGCCGTCCCATTTTCCCTCCCTCCTACCCCTCTATTGTTTGGGGTTGCTGGGTTTCTTTTGGGATAATTATTATTTTCTCTATATTGGTTGTTGGGTATTTTCTATTTTGGGCTATGGCCTTTCCTTTTTAGGCCTTCTGACATCTGGGGCAAGAAAGACTGAGGATATGGCGTTGGTCATGCGCTTTAGTACTACTGCGTACTGACGTCAGATCTGAGCGACCATGACCGACGCCAGCCTAACACTTTGGTATTCGGGCCGACCGAGGACAGCGGACTACCCACAGGTTATGACTGCAGCAATGTGGATCCTCTAACATCTACATTTATGGTAGGTACAAAACTGTACTTTTAAACTGGTTAACAATCTGCTTAAGGCCCTACATGCTGTGCAGCTAGGCCAGGAGCCTTCAGGACTCTCTCTCCTCCCTTTTTCTGTGGATGTTGAGCCTCAGGACACTAATCAGGATGACTGGAATTCTTAAGATTTCCTCTCCCCTCCACTAAGATTCTGTAGCTGAAGGAACAATTTCCCCTGACTGCCACACTGAGGAAATATCCTTAGTTAAATCACGGACTTAAAAAAAAAAAAAAAAAAAAAAAAAAAAAATTCATTCAAGTGGTAAGACAGAAAAGTCTCTGAAATTCAAAGGAGTTATTTTGATCTTGTAGAAATGGAAGCTCCAGGCCTACTGCTATATCCCCTTATTGGATGCCCTGGAAAATGCCTTATTAGCTGCATCTAAGGCCCCTGTTTCCCAGCCCTTTGTTTTGAAAAGCTAGTCATATTCTAGACAGTGCAAGGCACCCACAAATACCTTTCTAAAAATCCAGTGGCTGACCACCCTGCATTAGTTTCTTTAGTTCTCGAGAAAGTGTTAAAAATAGTGCCTACACCTCAGAGCCCTGGTTAAGTTTGGTAAGGAAGCTTACATTTCAGTCACCTTGTGCTTCAGGGCTATAAACTGCTAAATACATATGACCAAATTCCTCCTTGCTCTGTTGGACCATGTGGGACAAAAGATTCAGAAAGTGTCTGATAGTGGGCTTGTAGTTAAACAGTTGGAGCCCAGACAGCTATCCAAGTGGCCAAATATTCCATCAAGTATTTGAATTATGCCTTAGATGCAGTATCTAGATCGGTTTCCTCTGGTTGTGTTAGAAGACTGTCCTTAACAGGGAATGTTAAAGAATATCTGATCAGTGAACCACTTGACAAGAGCTTGCTATTTGTGGGCTGTACTTGAGTTTTTTTAAAACAAGGAAGGTCGTGGTAGGCAAGGGTTTAGGCAGCTTTTTTTAGTCAGTAATGCTCAGACTTGGAACTGTTTTACTGTAAACTGAGTAAAGGCAACAGAGAGCCTCTGTTCGAAAATAGGTGATATAGGATAATATGGGAATGGCTTCAAGGGCCCAGGAAAAATGTTCCGTCTCCTCACTTGGAAAAGCATGTTAACAGACCGGTACTAAAGATAGTCAAAGAAGGGTACAGGCTACAGTGGGACAGCCAACACTGTCTGCAGGAATTCGTCAGGTTCCTGAAGAACAGGACAAACTGATATTTTCTGTTTTCTCTCTTAGGGGTGCGTGTAGGAAGTACCCCTTCATCAAAAAGATAGAGTTTTACTTTTGACTTTTCCTTGTACACAGGAAGGAAAACATTTGGAGGCCTATTTTAGACTCATAATCTGCCTGAAGGTACCCATATTTAAGGTACTGACTGTGCAGTCTCTGCTACTTGTGTTGCACCCATGTGCTCAGTTCTTAATCACGGACTCTATATTTAGAACACCTACTTGCACATCCCATTCCCTAAAAGTTACAGATGCTTCTTCAGTTTGCTGGGGATTAGCACATTCAATTTACCTCATTGCTCTTTGAGCACACCAATACGCCAGAAAGTGACCAGCATAGTCACCTACTACACACTGCAGGGAACTAATTTTTCCCCTACCAGGACTGCTTGTCTGATCCAGGTTACCTTGACAGAGAAAAGTACTCAAGGCTTTAATCTTCACCAGGGATCTGTTGCACTTGCTTGACGACTGAGCGCTCAGCCTGTAAAAGCCATGCGTAGTACCATCTCACAGTGGACTTCATAGAATTCCTGCAGGACGTATTCATCCAGAAGACATTCCTCCCTCGTGACAATGTAGGATACTGAAAATACTTCTTGAACTTGATGGCACAGAAACTGGTCACAGCCAGTGAATTTCTCTAGAGACACTTGGGCTTTATGGCATCCACCATCGTCTTAGTTTCTCATGGAAACTCCAGTAGTACCTCAGTTCGATGTGCTGTAAATACCTTCCATCCCCTAGACCAACCTGTATAATTTGTACTTTCTGTCGTTTCATGTTACACCCATTTGTGCATAGAAGAATGTACATTGTGTCCTTGACTTTGAGGATACTTTGTATTACCCACGGTTTGTGCACTAACATTTTGAAAATGGTAAAAATCCCTGAGCAGATGTATGGAGGGGTTAGCAAAAAAACAAAAAAAGACACATGTAGTCTGCAACTACTCCCAAATAAAAACATTTGGTAAACTAAGCCATCTGATGTTCATAGGTTCATACTAGGCTATCTGCCCTAGGGCATTTATAAGCCTAGCCAGAGTGTGTTTGGCTTTCGCCACCCATTTTAAATTAATTTTGCTATGCCCTTTTTCGAGGTTAGTATACTGTGCCTCTGTCTAACAGTGACACAGAAGTGATACCCGGGGTAAACCTACGATCTCCCATCCACTCATCAAGATTCCTCTTGAAGAGAGTCAATGAGGGACTCTGCCTAACCTGGACTGGGATTTTATTCCAGAGTGAAGGGAGCCTCTGGGTTATGAATCTGTCCCTCCAGCATGTCTTATTTATTTCAGTGCTGAGGTTCACGTCTCGAGTGCGTAGCTCGATGGGATTTGGATTTTCTGAGGTGCAGCATGTCCATTAATTCCGGGTTGGACATGGCTTTATACGTCAGGCACATATCGCCTCTGAGCAGGCGGTATGCCACAGAGTAGAGCTGGAGTTTCTTTAACCAGGCAGCATATGGCATCTGTTTGAGCCCTTTGATCCTCTTGGTGAGGTACTTTTGGGGTCTTTCCAGTTGCTGTAGGTGTCTGGTAAGTTACATCCCAAAAGGGGCATTGTACCCAATTATGGGCCTGAAGAGGGATGAGTAAAGTGGCACGATGACCTCCCTTGATCTAGATGTGAATCCCATCATGATTAGGTGGGCTATATAAAATGTTTTTCTAACCACTTTGGCCACGTGGTTGTCAAATGAGAGATTGCCATCAACTTGGGTCCCCAGTCCCCTAATTACTTCTTCTGTACTTAATGGATTACCACCTATGTGGTAATTTGTGGGCAGTTTGTTTTTGCCAAAGGGGATGACTATACACTTTTTGGGGTTTAGCTTGAGGCCATGGATCTGGCACCAGTTGTCTGTTTCTATGAGGCCCTGTTGGAGGATGCTTGTGTCAGCTGGACAGTCTATTGTGGCGCCCAGTTTGCAGTCATCTGTGAACTTGGTCAGCCATAGTCCTTCTGTGTTGGCCTGTACCTCTGAGAAATATATACCGAACAAGAGAGGTCCCAGGACTGAGCCTTGTGGGACGCCACTTGTAACTGGTTTGGAGTCTGACATGGCTCCAGCAATTCTAACCATGTGGGTTCTGTCCTTGAGCCAGTTTGCAACCCATCTAGTGACATAGGGGTTTATATTTAAGCTGGTGAGCTTATCTATAATGCCCGAGTGGGGTATTGTATCGAAGGCTTTTGCGAGGTCCAGGTAGGCTGTGTGGACCACCTTCCCCTCGTCAATGGCCTTGGTGACTGTTTCAAAGAAATCGACCAGGTTTAAGAGGCAGGATCTGCTCTTAACAAAGCCGAACTGGGTAGGATCCAGTGTCTGTAGGTCCCCAGTATCTTTATTTGAGGTCCATGATGATCCTTTCCATAACTTTGCAGACCAAGCTAGTTAGGCATATGGGGCGATAGTTTCCAGGATCCGTTGAGGCACCACCTTTGTGGAGAGGAACCACTGTTGCTGTATGCCACTCTTTGGGTACATATCTTGTAGTAAGGCTGAGATTGAACAGTAGTTTTATGTTTGGGTTTAGCTCTTCTTGGAGTTCATGTAGGACGCAGCCCAGGACACCATCTGGTCCCATTGATGCTGTGTTTTTTTCTTTGGAGAGGGTGGCTCTTACCTGAGCATCTGAGATGTCAGGGTGGCAGCACTCTGCTGGGATAGATATTTGCCCTTTTGGTGAGGAGTGGGGGGGAGAAGTTTGCGCTGAACCTGTCAGCTAGGCTGTTGGCAATGTCTGTGGGTTCGGTGTATTTTTTGTCATTTTGGACTAATTCTGAGCATGTCTGGGAATTCCCACCCAGGTTCATAACATAACTAAAGAAAGCCTTGTGATTATCCTTAGTGTCCTGTGCAATTTGTCTCTCGAAGCTGGCCTTAGACGATTTTATGAGTGCCCGTAGTTTTTTGCTAATACTGATCAGAGATGCCTTTCCCTTTTTGGGATTTTGCTCTCATGTAGTAGCTTCCTCCTTCTGTTGTATAGTTTGTTTATGGCTGGGGTCCACCAGACAGGACGTCTGCTTTTGGAGGATTGGGTCTTGGTTTTATTTGGGATCGCATGATCCATGCATTCCTGAAGGTGTTCATAGAATGCGTTTATAAAGGATTCTGCGGTCTGGGCCGTATTTTCCACAGGCCCGGGGGCTTTGAAGGATTCCACCTCGGTTTTGAAGAGTGTGAAATTTGCATTAGAGAAGTTTTTCACTGGTTTTCTGGGCAGGGGGTGGGGTCGGGATGTGAATATCCAGTGAGATTAGTTTATGGTCTGATCCTACCAGTGAGGGATACACTTCTGGCCTGGAGCATAGAGTCCCCATGTTGGTGATGATCAGGTCCATTATGTTTTCCCCTCTTGTGGGAGTGTTAACAAGTTGTTCCATAGCATTTGAGTTTATAAATTCTAGGAACCTTTGGGCTAGGGTGTTGGAGCTAGAGTAATGCTCCCAGTCTACGTTTGGGTTGTTGAAGTCGCCCAATATAATGGTGTTTGGAGTGACCTTCATATTTTCCAGTGTTCTCAGGAAGGTCGAGTGGGGTTCCTGGGTTTGGGAGGGTGGTCTGTAGCAGGCTATAAACTGGAAGGCAGTTTTACCCACTGTTAGTTGCACATGGATAGTCTCTGATGCTTCATGCTGTGCCAGCAACCTGGAGGTGTGGGTATCTTTGACGAATATTGATACTCCCCCCTCCTTTTGTGGTTCGGTCCAAGTTTTGGGACCGAAAAGCATGGTATGAGGTATAACCTGGTAGTGCTGGGGTGCTCTCGGGAGCCTTGAACCAGGTTTCTGTTCCTGCACAGATATCGATGTTCTCTATTCTAAGGAGAGTTTTGAGTGCGTGCATCTTGAGGTTTAGACTTCTGGCGTTGAGTAGCATTACTCTTAGTTTCTTATCCCTTGTGATACCTATGGAGGTGGGTTTGTCTTTTGAGACTTGCCTAAAAAAGGCACTATGGGGGTAGCAAGAGCCTTTGCCAATATGTTCTTAATCTTCACCTAATCCTTAATGGTGGGTTTGGTTCCAAATCCTTGGAACCGTCTCAGCCATTCTTTTCCAGCTCGCACTCTCCAAACTCTTGAGCCCGGCTCTACCCATAATGCTCCTCACAGAGATTACCTCAGATCTCATTTTCTGCGTCGCAGACCAGATGTCTTTATTATCTCTCAAGCCTTGGTGAATATTTGTGCGTTATATTTCTTTTACCTAAAAAAATCTCTAGTAGTTAACTCTGTCTACTTTATCTAAGCTACCCGTTCCTCTTAAACTGTTTTTCTCTTACCGCGAGATATATTTCCTACTTGCTATTGTTGATAACTCTCTCTGTTTACCCTTGGGGTATTCTCATTACCATCTTTATTTTCTTTTTCTTCCTTGCCTTTCAAAAAAAAAAATCTCTCTACTTATTTTCTAGCTTTCTTAATTTCAGATATTTCTGACAAGAAACTATCTCCAATGAAACTTAAGGGCTCTTCAGGTTTCAAGAGATGTACCAAGTGTGAGGGAATAATGCCTAACTCAGACTGGCATACCCTGTATGTATATTGATTAGGCGAAATACATTTGCAGTAGAATTGTGCTACTTGTCACGGATTTTCCTCCTATACCTTAATGGAAAGAAAGAATAAGCTTTTGTTGAAAGGCCTGTGAAAATCTCCTTTCAACAAGGCCATTTCTGGATCTAGAGAGAGAACTGTGGAAGTGGGAATTTCTTCCCACAGTTCAAAAGAGACCTTCGGTTCAGAGTTTCTTGGAACAGATGAGAAAAATTTCTAAAACTTCTAAAGTTCCAAAATGTTCTTGGGCACCTGGAGAATTATCGGTGCCTAGCAGGACACCTTTGCAACACTCTGATGCCTCTGCCCCAACTGAGCCGTCAGTACCTAGGACTTCAGAGTTACCTCTTATACCCAAGGACATTGTACTCTGGACCCTTTTAAGGACACCCCATTTATGTAAGTCAGACAGTCCAGATCTCATTCCAGGGTGTCTGTGAGGTGTACTGAAAGTTTATCGGAACAGGACATTATGAGGTTAGTGGACCAGCTCCTAGTGGCAAGAGGATTAACTTCGGTTCCGAGCCAAGCAGGCATCGAAACTACTCATTCCATAACACCTACATACATTCCTCCTCCAACTCTATCTGAGCCGTTGGAGTCCTCAGTTCCGACAGTCTTCCCATCTTTGGCTCCGACTACAGCCTTGAGTTTTTCCGGATCTTCTGCACCTGGGGTTGGGACTCAAAGGTAGGGTGTTCTTCGTATTTCACTGTTGCAGTCATTACATTTGGGTGATCTGCTGACAGGTTGCACTCAGTTGGCTTGATTAACAAAGTCTTGGGTCCTGCGTCGGATGCTGTCCCTTCTTCCATGACGTCAGGTAGTCAGGGAATAAAACATGCAGACAACTCCATTACATCAGTCTTTCTTGCTGCGCGGTGCCCGAAGCAAAAGCAGTTTGCAAGTGCCGGTCGGCCGACTCCTGAAATTTTCGTTTTCGAGTTTCAGAACCGAGGTCTTCAACTAAAAAGCTAAGTATCCCGGTAGGGAAACTTTTTCTTGCTCCTTACCGATGTCAGTAAAAGTTAATAATTGCATTACTTGTGGGAAGCAAATACCTCATAAGGATTTCCATTTGTACTGTATTCCTTGCCTAGGCCCTGAACGCACAATGTACCTTGCTGTCGGTTTTGTGCTTTATTTAATCAGCACACTATCCGTCATCAGTACATTTTTGCTTCTAAATATTTTGGTTCTTGGTTTAATTGTCCAGAAATGACGTCTGTTAGCCATCCGAATACCGAAAAAAACGCAAAGGAAAAGAAACAGGCCATTGAGGTCCAAAACTGCAGACGACGCTTCTCCTAAGCCAGTCGCCAGTTCGCCGGTACTCAGTGAGGAGCTTTCGCAGCCCCTGATAACCACTACTTCTGATTCGCTGGCCTCTACTGAGACCCATTTGGAGTCCTGTATGACACGAGATGCTTCACCTATGGAACCTGCAGATGTCTCTACGTTGGATGGGTCCAGATCCGCTGTGCAGGCACCGGCTTCTGAGGGTGTATTCAGGCCTACAGATTTGTATATTAAACAGACACCACCTTCAGTATTAAGGCCAAAATCTCGATCTGCATCTAAAAAACCGACACCCAGGCCACATGTTCAGCCCCCTATGCCCAAAAAACAAATGATCAAAATGGCTGAAGATTTAATTACTCTAATCAGGGGTAGTCAACCCCCCCTCCCTTCTAAGAGGCCTAGGGCTGAACTTGACTATGAATCTTCTGAATAGGACTCTGTTTCTTCCGACTCTTCTAATGAAACAGGATTTGTCCAAGCCTACTTATGAGGACTCTGAAGCAGAGGATTCCATTCCTTCTGCTTCTCCCCCTGAGGATTTTTCTTTTGGGTAAACTTTACATACCTTAAGGGAGCATTTCCACTGGGAAAGTCAAGATTTTTCTGAATCTAAAAAGAGGCTTAGGGATTTCCTTCTTCCTCAGCATAGGCCTTTGGCTATACCTCCTGTACTAGACATTGTTGATTATGATGTTCTTCGTCTCACATTGCTGCAGTCATAACCTGTGGGTAGTCCGCTGTCCTCGGTCGGCCCGAATACCAAAGTGTTAGGCTGGCGTCGGTCATGGTCGCTCAGAGCTGACGTCAGTACGCAGTAGTACTTAAGCGCATGACCGACGCCATATCCTCTGTCTTTCTTGCCGCGTGGTCCGAAGCAGAAGCAGCATTTGCAAGTGCCGTTCGGCGTCCTGAAATTTTCATTTTACGAGTTTCAGACCGAAGACCAAGTTGGGCTAAGTACCCCGTTGGGGAATATTTTTGTCTTTTCTTGCCTCAGCTAATCCGGATGTCAGAAAAAGTTAATAATTGTATTTCTTGTGGGAAACAGATACCTCATAGGGACTATCACTCTCTCTCTATTCCTTGTTTGGGGCCTGAGCACGACGTAGTCGGGTGTCGCTTTTGCGCTAGATTTAATAAGCGCACCATTAAACGCAGATTAGACTGTGCTAGGCTTGTTTTCGGTAAGCGGTGTAACTACAACATGCTGTCGGATCCTCCGACGCCCGCTACCGCTAAAAAGCGAAAAGATAAATCGTTAAAGTCTAAGCAGGATGAGTCCGTTGCGGACGCCGGTTCTATGGAATCTACGGTTGAATCTGTGGATCCAGCCGAGGTCTCGGCTGAATCACAGGGGGAACCTTTAATATTACAGGAATTGGCCTCTCAGGAGTTAGGTCAGGCCGAGGGGGCTTCTCAAGTTTCTGTGGTTCCATCCTTGCAAAAGGTTACTAGGCCTTCTACTTCTGTCACTAAAGGCCCTACTAAAGCTAGACCTGGTCTTTCTGGTACAGGCATCAGCCCAAGTTCTTCGGGCTCTGTTCCTAAAAAACATATGTTAAAGATGGCAGAGGATTTGATTACTTTAATCAGGGGTTCTATGCCCCCTCCTGAGAAGAGGCCTAGGGTAGAGACAGATATAGAGGGATTGGAACATTCCTCAGATTACTCTGAGTCTTCAGCTGAGGATATTCAGGATTTTCCTCCCTATTCTGATTCGGATGCAGAGGATTCCTGTCCTTCTGCTTCTCCTCCAGAGGATTTTTCCTTTTCTGAAACCTTGCACTCCATGAGGGAGCATTTCAAGTGGGAAGGCCAGGATTTTTCAGATTCTCGTAAGAGGCTTAGGGAATTTTTGTTTTTGCCACAGCATAGACCTTTGGCTATTCCCCCTGTTTTAGATGTTGTTCAGGATGTTTTTTCTGAAGCTTCCCTTAATCTTGATTCTTTACCCCCTGCCCCTGTCAAGCCAGACAGGTTTTAGAGTTCCAGAGGCTCATAAATATTTGTATAAGAGTCCTAGAGCTGACCCGGAAACTATTATTCAAGGACCTAAGGGTGTCAGGGCTTCTGTAGTTAAGAATCCAGTACCTCTGGATAAAGATTCTAGAGCTTTGGATAGGTGGGGTAAAAAAGTGTATACCTCCTCCACGCTAGCTATGAGGGCTTTAAATTGCCAGTTTCATATGCTGAAGTATCAGAACTTCCTGTTAGGTCAGTTGAAATCTAAGGTAGATGCTTTAGCTGAGGGTATAGAGTGTAAGGAATTGCAGGACTTAGTTCATGCCTCAGATCAGGTTGGTAAGCATTCTTTGCAGTGTGGCTTCGATGCTCTTCAGGCTTCTTCCAGGGTGGCTGCTACTGGTTCAGTTATTCATAGGCATGCCTGGCTTAAGGATCAAAATTTGTCAGATTATGTTAAAGCTCGAATTTTGGATGCTCCCCTTCAATCTGAGGTTCTTTTTGGTTCTCCTGTGGAGTCAGTTTTGAAAAAGATGGAAGACAAAGCTAAGTCCATGCAGACGGTTAAGGAATTTTTGCAAGTGCAGCCCCCTAAGTTTAGCAGGAATTGGCCTGCAAGAGGATGGTCTTACCCTTCTTCCGATTTTCAGTCTAAGGGCAGGTCTAGACGTGGTAGGGGCAGAGCTCACGCTCAGGGTTCTTTCAGACCCAGGACTTGGAGTTCTCCTGCACAATCTTCTGGTGAGGTCAGGGGCCAGCCTTTTCGTAAACAGACCCAATGACCTGTATCTCCAGCTACCAGATTCTTCCTGTCTGGCAGCTCCTCTAGGAGGAAAGTTGGCACTATTCAAGCAAAATTGGCTTTTGGTCACCCAGGACAAATGGGTGTTGGACATTATAAATCAAGGTTACAAGTTTTATTTTCACACCTTCCCTCCTTTCAAAGGCATGCCAGATGTACCTCCTCAGCAGAGGCTGGAGGCTCACAAGCAGATTTCGTTCCTTTTGCAAATGGGGGCAATCCAGGTGGTACCTCCGTCAGAAGTAGGCCTAGGGTTTTATTCTCGCCTATTCCTTGTGCCAAAGAAAGGAAGCACTTGGAGGCCAATTCTGGATTTGTCCATTCTCAATACATACCTAGACATTCCAAAGTTCAAGATGTTAACTTTACAGCAACTTCTGCCTCTGCTAGGCAAAGATCACTGGATGGTAACTCTGGATCTCAGAGGCTTATCTTCACATTCCTATCAGGCCCAGCTGCAGGAGATTCCTGCGTTTTCGGGCTGGTACTTTTCATTATCAGTTCTCTGCATTGCCCTTTGGCTTATCTACTGAGCCCAGGGTGTTCACAAAGGTCCTGGCTCCTGTGATAGCCTTCTTAAGACTAAGAGGAATACAAATTTATCCTTATCTGGACGATTGCCTCATTCTTGCTCAAGACAAAGACAAGTTACTTCAACATCTACAGTATGTAATGGCAGTTTTAAGGTGCCTAGGGTATTCTGTGAATGAAACAAAGTCCAGTCTAGTACCCTCTCAGGACATGTGCTTTCTGGGTGTGAGACTGAATACAGCCTCTCAGATGGCTTTTTTGACCCCGGACAAACAAAGAAATCTTCACCTATACTTCCAGCAATTATCAGTACTGTCCAGGCTGTAACTGCAAGGACAGTCCTTCAAGCCTTGGGGTTCATGGCATCTTGCATTCTGGTACTTCCCAATGCCAGACTGCATATGAGGAAGCTACAATGGTATCTCAAAAGTGTATGGACTCAGCACTGCCACGATTTGGACACTGTCATTCAGATAATACCTTGCATCCAGAAGGAATTCTTGTGGTGGGCTCAGGAATGTCACCTAAACAAGGGACTCTCTGTGACCCGACCACAGGCGAGTCAGATCTTAACGACGGATGCCTCAGACCTGGCTTGGGGAGCACACTTCAATGGGAAATGGATTCAAGACACTTGGCCTCCAAGACTACAGCATCTGCATATCAACATGAAGGAGATGTTAGCAGTCCAATTTGCCCTGATGGCTTTCAAGGATCTACTTCAACCAGGACAGGTGTTGATTCAAACAGACAACACAACAGTCATGTGGTACATCAACAAGCAGGGGGGAACCCATTCTTACCCTCTTTGCAGACAAGCTATGATTTTGTGGGAGACTGCTCTGAGTTTGCACATCACTCTTCAAGCACGGTTTCTGCCAAGAGCACAGAACTCCTTAGCAGATGTATTGAGCAGACAAATTGTGGATCCCCACGAGTGGAAATTGGATCCTCACGTATTCCAACAGTTGACAGTGGCTTGGGGAACTCCAGACATAGATCTGTTCGCTTCTCCACTAAATTTCCAACTGCCAAAATTTTGCACAAATGTTTCACCCAAAAGCTTGGAAAGTGGATGCTCTATCTTTCAGTTGGAACAACCTTCACGTCTATGCTTTCCCTCCTCTGCCTCTCCTTCCCAAGGTACTCTTGAAAGTCAGGCAGGACAAGCCTTGCATGATTCTAATAGCGCCAGATTGGCCACGTCAGCACTGGTATCCTCTGCTGAGGAGTTTAGTACAGTAGCCTCCTTGGCCTTTGCCACCAATTCCACACCTGTTGTCTCAGGCAAGCAATCATTTACTCAGTCAGGGTGCAGTCCCTGCATCTGACAGCCTGGCGTATTCTGTTTTAGACCCGGGGGGGTCTCAGCTTCCTCAACAAGTTTTGAATGTCATTTTGGAAGCCAGACTGCCTAGTACTAGAAAAGTTTATGCTGATAAATTGAGGAGATTTTTTCTTTGGAGCACTGCAAAGAGCTTTGATGTCTCAGTGCCGAATTTGAGTTTTACACTACAGTACCTTACTGAATGATTAGACAAGGGTTTGTCTTTTTCCTCCGTGAAAGTTCATGCTGCAGCCATTTCTGCTCACTATGATTGTGACCCTCCTTTATTTTCTCACCCTTTGTTTAAACAATTTCTTAGAGGGGCAAAAAACATAAGACCCCCACGTAGAACTCCTACTCCTTCCTGGGATCTCAATTTTGTGTTGGAAAAGCTTACTTTACCTCCTTTTGAACCTGCAGCTACGTCTGAGTTGAAGTTTTTGTCCTGGAAGACTGCTTTTTGTTGGCCATTACGTCTGCTAGGAGGGTATCTGAATTACAGGCTCTCATGGCAGTTGAACCCTTCCTGATATTTCATAAGGATAGGGTGTCCTTGTGTACTAACCCTACTTTTATGCCTAAAGTTATTTCTAATGTGGCCTTGAACCAGTCTATTCATTTGCCTACTTTTTATGCTGATCCCCAAAATAAAGGGGAAAAAGTCTTGCATTCTTTGGATATTCACAGGCAGTTACGCTGTTATTTGAGCAGAACTAAAGAATTCAGGAAGACTCAACAGTTATTTATTTCTTTTGCTTTAGGCTCACAGTGGAAGGCTGTTTCTAAGCAGACTATTTCTAAGTGGATTGGCCATTGTATTGCTTTTTGTTATTCTCATCATGGGAAGGATGTTCCTATGGGGATCAGACCTCATTCCACTAGAGCAACCGCCACATCTGCTGCCATTTTAAGGGGGGTAGCTACTAAGGATATTTTGGAGGCAGCTACTTGGAGTTCAGTGCACACTTTTACTAAACATTACCATCTCCCTCTTTATTCTAAGTCTAGGGCTGGGTTTGCCACTGCAGTTTTACAGGGCATGTTGGCAGCTCCTAATGCTTTTTAGTTTACCAGCCTCCCTTTACCTTTGCTTTGGGATTCTACCCACAGGTTATGACTGCAGCAATGTGAGACAAAGAACATAGTACAGATGTCCTTCATGGATGCATCTGCAGTCATAACAACTGGGTTGTCCTGTCGTCAGGCAGCCCTTCAGTCGGCCGGATTCCAAAGTCCGGGTCCGGCTTCGGCTGATGTCGCACTTCACCCGACGTCATCCCTGTTGGTCTTCGGGTATAAAGGCATCAGCCAATGCCATTTTCCTCAGTCTTTCTTGCCGCGTGGCGCCCGAAGCAGAAGCTGTTCGCAAGTGCCGGTCGGTCGGATCCAGAGATTACTTCTACCGAATACTACTTCAAGACTTCTAAAGCTAAGTACCCGTTGGGGACTCTTTCTTGCCTCAGCCGATGTCAGAAAAAGTTAACAATTGTTTAACCTGTGGGAAGCAAATACCTCATAAAGATTTCCACTCTTATTGTCTGCCTTGTTTAGGCCCAGCCCACGACGTAGCAGCCTGTTCGGCCTGTGCTTCATTCAACCGAAACGCTTAGGCGTCGGTCGGAGTTTGCTGAACAGTTTTTCGGTTCTGATTTTGCGTATATTATGCCGTCGGATCCTCCGACTACCCAAACTGCTAAAAAACGCAAAGATAAAGACCGACACTCATGTCCGCGGTTTCGCCGAAACCATGGTTAAGCAAATCATGAGTGTCTCGGTTTCGGCCGAAACCGAGAAAACTGATCAAAGTACAGCTGAATCTATCACTACCACTGAGGCCCCTGCTACTTCTCTTGAATCGGCCTCAGAAATTTTATCCACTACGGTGGTTGCACTGACTTATCAGACACCATTCCCTTGGATGTCTCTACCCCAGCACGTGGTGCTGCTAGGCCTCCAGCCATGTCCATTAAGGCCTTTGCCAGGGCTAAAGCAGCCAAAACTACTAAAACAGTGCCTGTTAAACCCCCTACAACCAGGCCCTCTTCTAGTTCACAAATGCTTACTCTGGCAGAAGATTTAATTTCATTAATTAGGGGATCTCAATCTCACCCAGACAGGGCCTCTCAGCCCCCAGAGAAGAGACCTAGGGCAGAGCCCCCCGAGCCTGTGTCCTCTGATTCTGCCGATGAATCAGACATAACAGACCAGCCAGAGGCTCCTTTCTCCAATTATGAAGACTCAGATGCTGAAGAATCCATTCCAGCTGCTTCCCCACCAGAAGAATTCTCCTTTGGGGAAACCTTACATGCCATGAGAGCAGTTCCAGTGGCAGCAGCAGGATTTCTCAGACTCCAGAAAAGACTTAGGACCTTTCTGCACCTTCCACAGCACAGGCCCTTAGCTATACCTCCTGTCCTCTCTGTGGTGGACGATGCCTTCAATGATGTCTGCTCTGCACCAGATTCTTTACCTCCAGCCCCTGCCAAACCAGACAGATTTTACAGGGTACCAGACACTCATCACCACCTTTACAAGGCCCCACTTGCAGACCCCGAAACTATATCCCAGGGTCCCAGGGCAGTAGCCTCGACCACAGCTAAAACCCTATTCCTTCTGAAAGGGAAGCCAGGTCATTAGACAGATGGGGCAAAAAGTCTACACCTCAGCTACTCTCTCAGCTAGAGCTTTAAACTGTCAGTTTCACATGATACAATACCAAGAGTTTATGCTTGATCAGTTAACAAAAAAGCTATCCTCTGATGACTCTATTGATAAGAAATATGTCTTAGAAATGGTAAATAACATACAACAGGTTAGTAACCATTCCTTAAAATGTGGCTATGATGCACTGGAGGCTTCATTTAGATCAGCCATGACTGGCACAGTGATAAGAAGACATGCATGGCTAAAGGAACAAGCCTTACCGGATCATGTTAAAGCTAAGTTATTAGATGCTCCTATGGATAAGACCAGCTTGTTTGGTACACCTGCCCAGCAGGTAATGAAGAAAATGGAAGAAAAGGCAAAATCTGTTCAAACGGTTAAAGATTTCTTGCAGGTTCAACCCCAAGGTTTAGCAGGAACTGGCCTGCCAAAATTGGTCCTTTACTGACTCCACAAGATCCCAAAGGGGCAGGAATAGACGCTCCAGAGGCAGAAACCAATCCAGAGGAGGTGCCTACAGAGGACGACAGTGGCAAGGTAACAACAGAGGCACAGACACAACCACTGCCACTACAACAACACAACCACAGTGACTTACCTCTAAATCCGCCTACCAGGGAACAAATAGCAGCTCCATTAGGCAAATTAACCTTATTTTCAAGAACTGGCACTATATCACAAAAGACAAGTGGATTTTACAAACCATAGATCAAGGTTACCGGTTCCACTTCCACACTTTACCAGTCAAAAAGAGGAATGCCAAACCTACCTCCAAATCAAAAACAGAGGCTCTACAACAGATAATGCAATTAGCAAACATGAGAGCTGTGGAAAGAGTGCCAACAACAGAACAAGGAAAGGGATTCTACTCCAGACTATTCCTAGTTCCAAGAAAGGAAAAAAGTTGGAGACCTATTCTCGACCTGTCCACCTTAAATACATACATCATTGTCCCAAAATTCAAAATGCTGACCCTACAGCAACTTCTTCCCATGCTGGGCAAGGAGTGTTGGCTGGTAACTCTAGATCTCAAGGAGGCATACCTGCACGTCCCCATTCGACCAATCTGCAGAAGATACCTCAGATTTCTTGCAGGATCAGAGCATTATCAGTTCTCAGCATTGCCCTTTGGCTTATCTACTCCGCCCAGAGTATTCACAAAATGCCTGGCATCAGTAATCGCCCACTGCAGACTACAGGGAATTCAAATTTACCCATACCTGGACGACTGCCTGCTACAAGGGACAACAAAAGCAAGCTGACAACAGATTTACAAAGGGTCATTTACTTGCTACAAGCACTGGGATACACAGTCAATTTACAAAAATCAAGGCTGATACCATCCCAAACAAGGACATTCTTGGGCGCGGAATTGGACACAGTAAGACAAATGGCATTCCTAACTGCAGAAAAACAAAAAGAACTCCCTCTTTACTTCTTGGCTCTAACAAAACAAAACAAGTTAACAGCAAGAAAAGTACTGCAGGCCTTGGGCTTCATGGCATCATGCATAATCTTGGTCCCACTTGCCAGACTACATATGAGAAAACTACAGTGGTACCTAAAGAATTTATGGTCCCACCACAGGCACAGCCTAGAAACAGAAATTCCACTAATTCCATGCTTAAAACAGGAGATGTTCTTCGTCTTCCCTTGCTGCAGTCCTGACAATTGGGTATAGTCCGCGTCCCAGTCGGCCCGAATACCAGAGTATAAGGCTGACGTCGGTCATGGCGCCTTAGACTGACGTCAGTACGTCAGGGTACTAATGCATGACCGGCGTCATTCCTCAGTCTTTTTTGCCGCATGGTCCGATGCAGAAGCAATTTTGCGAGTGCAGGTTGGCGTTCTGAGATTTTCCGAAACCGGAGTTTCAGACCGAAAACAGAGTTGGCTAAGTAACCCGTTGGGAACATTTTGTTTTCTTGCCTCAGTATTTAACCGGATGTCAGAAAAAGTGAATAACTGTATTTCTTGTGGGAAGCAGATACCGCATAGGGATTATCATACATTGTGTATACCTTGTTTAGGGCCTGAGCACGGCGTTGTTGGTTGCCGCTCTTGTGCTAGATTTAACAAGCGCACTATTAAGAGGAGGCTTGATTGTGCTAGGTTAGTGTTTGGGAAGCGTTGCAATTATACTATGCCGCCGGATGCTCCGATGCCTGCTTCATCTAAGAAGCGCAAGGACAAAACAGTGAAGTCTAGGGTGAGGAACCCGGCAGTCCCGGACGTCGGTCCTTTAGAAGGCTCAGGGAGCCAGAGGTTTTGCCAGGAGTCTCTATGGAGTCTCAGGCAGATACTTTACTGTTACAGGATGTGCCCTCTCAGGAGGTAGGCCAGGCTGAGCGGGCTTCTCAGGTAGCTGTTCTTCCCTCTCTTCCCAAGGTAGTTAGGGCCTCTCCTTCTGTTGCCAAAGCTTCTTTTAGAGGAAGGCCAAGTTCAGCTTCTGTAGGGGCTTCTCCTAGCATTTCGGCTCTGTGCCTAAGAAACATATGCTTAAAATGGCAGAAGATTTGATTACTCTGATTAGAGGTTCTATGCCCCCACCTGATAAGAGGCCTAGGGTGGAACAGGAGTTTGATAGTTTTGAACAGTGTTCACAGGCTTCAGAGTCTTCTGTGGAAGACTTGCAAGAGTTTCCTACTTATTCTGATTCTGATGTGGATGATTCCACTCCTTCAGCTTCTCCTCCTGAGGATTTTTCATTTTCAGAGACTCTTCACTCCATGAGGGAGCACTTTAAATGGGAAGGCCAAGATTACTCTGACTCCAGAAAAGGCTTAGGAATTCTTGTTTTGCCCCAGCATAGGCCCTTAGCTATTCCTCCTGTGTTGAATGTGGTGGAGGATGTTTTGCAGAGGCTTCTCTGAACCCTGATTCCTTGCCTCCTGCTCCTGTTAAGCCTGATAGGTATTATAGGGTGCCCAAGCTCATAAGTATATGTTTAAGAGTCCCAGTTCCAACCCAGAAACTGTTTCTCAGGGGCCTAAAGGTGTTAAAGCTTCTGTGGTTAAAAATCCTGTGCCCTCTGATAAAGAGGCAAGGGCTTTGGATAGGTGGGGTAAGAAAGTATATACTTCTTCCACTCTAGCCATGAGGGCGTTGAATTGTCAGTTTCATATGCTGAAATATCAGAATTATCTCCTTTCACAATTGAAATCTAAGGTGGATGCTTTGGCGGAAGGTATTGAGTGTAAAGAATTGCTGGATTTGGTTCATGTGTCTGAACAAGTGGGTAAGCATTCTTTGCAGTGTGGTTTTGATGCTGTTCAGGCCTCCTCGAGGGTGGCTGCTACTAGTTCTGTTCTTCGCAGACATGCATGGTTGAAGGATCAGAATTTAGCTGAGCATGTTAAGACCAGAATTTTGGATGCTCCTTTACAGTCTGATGTGTTGTTTGGACCGCCTGTGGAAGCAGTTTTAAAGAAAATGGAGGACAAAGCTAAGTCTATGCAGACTGTTAAAGATTTTTGCAGGTGCAGCCTCCAAGTTTAGTAGAAATTGGCCTGCTAAGGGGTGGACATATCCTGCTTATGGTTCCCAGTCTAGGGGTAGGTCTAGGCGTGGTAGGGGCAGGGCTCAAGGTTCGTTTAGGCCTAGATCAGACAGTTCACCTGCTCAGACTTCTGGTGAGGGCAGGGGTCAGTCCTTTCGTAAGCAGAACCAATGACCTGCTTTTCAGCTGCCAGTGGACTCGTCTGGCAGCTCCTTTGGGAGGAAGATTGTCTCTTTTCAAAGAAAATTGGGATTTAATCACTCAAGACAGATGGGTGCTGGATATCATTCATCACGGGTACAGATTTTATTTCCACACAATGCCCCTTTCAAAGGCATGCCAGATGTTCCTCCTCCACAAAGAAAAGAGGCTCACAAGCAAGTTTCTCAGTTACTCCAGATAGGGGCTATTCAGCCAGTCCCTGTATCAGAAAGGGGCTTGGATTTTATTCTCGCCTGTTCCTAGTACCAAAGAAGGGGAACACGTGGAGACCAATTTTGGATTTATCTATCCTCAACACTTATCTGGACATTCCCAAGTTCAAGATGTTGACGTTACAGCAACTGTTACCTCTGCTGGGCAAGGATCACTGGATGGTAACTTTGGATCTCAAGGAAGCTTACCTTCATGTGCCCATAAGGCTAAGTTGCAGAAAGTATCTGCGGTTTCGAACTGGAGATTTTCATTATCAGTTCTCTGCATTGCCCTTTGGCTTATCTACTGCGCCCAGAGTATTCACAAAGGTTCTGGCTCCAGTGATAGCTTACTTCAGGCTTCAAGGCATTCAAATTTATCCTTACTTGAACGACTGCCTGATTCTGGCTCAAGAAAAGGAACACCTTCTACAGCATCTGGAATATGTCATAGCAGTGCTAAGATGCCTAGGGTATTCTGTGAACGAAATAAAGTCCAGTCTAGTACCCTCTCAAGACATGTGCTTTCTGGGTGTGAGACTGAATACAGCAGCCCAGATGGCCTCTTTAACCCCGGACAAACAAAAGAGTCTGTCACTTTACTTCCATCAACTATCTCATCAGTCCGTGCTGACTGCAAGGACAGTCCTTCAAGCATTAGGGTTCATGGCATCTTGTATTCTGGTGCTTCCCAATGCCAAACTGCATATGAGGAAGCTGCAATGGTATCTCAAAATGTATGGACACAGCACTGCCAAGATTTGGACACTGTCATTCAAATAATACCTTGCCTTCAAAAGGAATTCTTGTGGTGGGCTCAGGAATGTCACCTAAACAAGGGACTCTCTGTGACCCGGCCAGAGGCGAGTCAGATTTTAACGACAGATGCCTCGGACACTGCTTGGGAGCTCATCTAAATGGAAAGTGGATACAAGACAAGTGGCCTGCCAGACTACAGCATCTACATATCAACATGAAGGAGATGTTAGCAGTCCAGTTTGCATTGATGGCGTTCAAGGAGTTACTTCTTCCAGGGCAGGTGTTGATTCTGACAGACAACACAACTGTCATGTGGTACATCAACAAGCAAGGGGAACACATTCTTATC
Source organism: Protopterus annectens (assembly GCF_019279795.1). Taxonomy (NCBI): domain Eukaryota; kingdom Metazoa; phylum Chordata; order Ceratodontiformes; family Protopteridae; genus Protopterus; species Protopterus annectens. Next base: position 420,356,165 of record NC_056744.1, on the reverse strand, counting down.
CTCTATGCAGGCAAGCAATGATTTTATGGGAGACTGCGTTAAGCCTGCAACTGACTCTTCAGGCAAGGTTTCTGCCAGGAGCACAGAACTCCCTAGCAGATGTATTAAGCAGACAAATCATGGATCCCCACAGTGGAAACTGGATCTTCATGTATTTCAGAAATTGACAGTGTCATGGGGAACACGAGACATAGATGTGTTCGCTTCACCACTAAACCACCAGCTGCCAAAGTATTGCACAAAGGGATTTCATCACACAGCTTGGAAAGTGGATGCTCTGTCTTTCAGTTGGAAAAACCTTCATGTCTATGCCTTTCCACCTCTACCTCTTCTTCCAAAGGTATTACTAAAGGTCAGACAGGACAGGCCAAGGATGATTTTGATAGCTCCAGATTGGCCTCGGCAACACTGGTACCCACTTCTAAGGAGTCTTGTAAAGAAGCCTCCATGGCCTTTACCTCTGATTCCTCATCTGTTATCTCAGAAGGACGGTCATCTGCTCAATGTCAAGCTTCAATCTCTTTATCTCACAGCTTGGCATATTCTGTGTTGAAGCATGGTAGGTCTCAGCTTCCTCAACAAGTTTTAAATGTGATTATGGAAGCTAGAAGGCCTAGTACTAGGAGAGTGTACGAGAAAAATGGAAGAGATTTTTATTTTGGAGTACAGCAAAGAATTTGGAGATTTCAGAGCCTAATTTGAGTGTGGCTCTTCAATATCTTACTGAATTATTGGACAAAGGTTTGTCCTTCTCTTCCATAAAGATTCATGCTGCAGCAATTTCAGCTCACTATGATTGTGACCCACCTTTGTTTTCATCCTTTGTTCAAGCAGTTTCTTAGAGGGCAAAGAATATAAGACCCCACGTAGAGCTCCTACTCCTGCTTGGGATCTCAATTTTGTGTTGGAAAAACTTACTCTACAACCTTTTGAGCCTGCAGCTACTGCTGAATTGAAATATTTGTCATGGAAGACTGCTTTTCTGTTGGCTATTACTTCTGCAAGAAGGGTGTCTGAGTTGCAGGCCCTTATGGCAGTAGAGCCCTTTTGATTTTCCATAAGGACAGGGTATCATTACGCACTAATCCTTCCTTTATGCCTAAGGTGGTTTCTAGTGTGGCTTTAAACCAAACTATTCATTTGCCTACTTTTGCAGATCCTCAAAATAAAGGGGAAAAGATTTTGCACACTTTAGATGTACACAGGCAATTGCTATTATTTGAGCAGGACTAAAGATTTTAGGCAGTCTCAGCAGTTACTTGTTTCTTTTGCTTTGAGTTCACAGGGCAAGCCTGTGTCAAAACAAACTATTTCTAGGTGGATTGGCTTTTGCATTGCATTTTGTTATTCCCATCATGGCAAAGAGGTTCCAGCTGGGATTAGGCCTCATTCCACTAGGGCTACTGCCACTTCAACAGCATTTCTAAGGGGTGGCAACTAAGGATATTCTGGAAGCAGCTACTTGGAGTTCAGTGCATACTTTCTCTAGGCATTATCACCTGCCTATATACTCTAAGACTAGAGCTGGTTTTGCCACAGCTGTTTTACAAGGCATGTTGTCAGCTCCTGCTACTTTATAATTTGCCAGCCTCCCTTACCTCTGCTTTGGGATTCTACCCAATTGTCAGGACTGCAGCAAGGGAAGGCGAAGAACATAGTACAGTTTGGTACCTACCATAAATGTAGTTGTTCAAGGATTCGATTGCTGCAGTCCAACTAACCCTCCCTCCTTCCCTCTGTGTTTCAGGGTGGTTGTGTAGGTGAGTTTACATGCTTATATTTTTGTATATATTACTGTATATATTGTACATGTTTTTGGTGCAGGTTGTTTTGGGACTTGTCTTTTTGGGTCTTCTGACATCTGGGGCAAGAAAAGACTGAGGAAATGACGTCGGTCATGCGCATTAGTACCCTGACGTACTGACGTCAGTCTAAGGCGCCATGACCGACGTCAGCCTTATACTCTGGTATTCGGGCCGACTGGGACGCGGACTATACCCAATTGTCAGGACTGCAGCAAGGGAATCCTCGAACATCTACATTTATGGTAGGTACAAAACTGTACTTTCCTATGGTGGGCTCAAGCATGCCAGTCAAACCCAGGTCTACCCTTTCGCAGATGTCAAGCAAATCAGACCATCACAACAGACGCTTCAGACCTAGGATGGGGGGCCCACATGCTGGACAAATGCATGCAAGGATTGTGGACGCAGGATCAACTTCACCTGCACATCAACCTAAAAGAAATGCTGGCAGTAAAACTGGCAATCCAAAAGTTCAGACCATTTCTCAGAGGGCCAGTTGATGATAAGGACAGACAACACCACAGTCATGTGGTACATCAACAAACAGGGAGGCACTCACTCATACCCCCTATGCAGAATGACTTTGGAGCTGTGGAACCTGGCACTCAGCCACAACATCCAGTTACAGGCAATATTTGTACCGGGAAAGGAGAATACTCTAGCAGACATATTAAGCAGAACCACATCGGATGCCCACAAATGGATGCTACACCCGGACATCTTCAAGACCATCTCAAAGAAATGGGGAATGCCTCAGATAGATCTATTCGCTTCCCCTCTCAATCACCAGCTCAAAAAATTCTGCACAAGGACTTTCCACCCACTGGCATGGAAAGTGGATTCGCTCTCCTTCAGCTGGAAAGGCCTAACAGCATATGCATTCCCACCTCTTCCCTTGATACACAAGGTATTACTAGAAATCAAGGAAGAACGTCCAAGGATAATCCTGATAGCTCCAAACTGGCCAAGACAACACTGGTACCCACTGCTGAGGAGCATGTCTCAGAACAATATGTGGCCAATACCCCTGATGCCTTTGATGTTAACTCAGAACAACTACAGCATCATGCATCCAAACCTAAAAACGTTGCAACTGACTGCATGGAACATCACATAGCAGCAGCTAATCCAGAACTTTCCCAAAGAGTTAAAGATATTATTCTTGAAGCCAGACCTTCAACAAGAAGGAACTATGCAGGAAAATGGAAAAGGTTTGTCATTTGGAGTACTGAAAGAGGAAAAGATGTGTCAAACATAGATATGCCTAACATTCTGGAGTATTTGGCAGAACTTCTACATACAGGCCTGTCCTACTCCTCCATCAAGATACATGCATCAGCTATATCAGCAGAATACAGCTTTGATCCACCTGTCTTTTCACATCCTTTACTCAGGCAGTTCCTCAGAGGAATCAAGAATGTAAAACCTCCAAGGAAACCACCATTGCCAGCTTGGGACTTGAACTTAGTGCTAGAAAAGTTGACACGATCACCTTTTGAACCAGCAGCAACAGCAGACATACAGCATCTATCGTGGAAAACTGCTTTCCTACTGGCAATAACCTCAGCCAGGAGGGTTTCTGAACTTCAGGCCCTAATGGCAGTACAGCCCTTCCTAATCTTCCACCAAGATAGTGTCCATGAGGACTAATCCTACATTTATGCCTAAGGTGGTATCCAGAGTGTCTTTAAACCAGGCAATCCACCTACCTACCTTCTTTCCCAACCCACAAAACAGAGGGGAAAGAATACTGCATACCTTGGATGTACATAGACAGCTACGCTACTACCTGGACAGAACAAAAAGTAGCAGAAAAACTGACCAGCTTTTTCTAGCCTATGCAACAGGAAGGGAAGGAAAAGCTATTTCCAAACAGACAATCTCCAAATGGATAGGAAATTGCATACGATTCTGTTACTCCTTCCATGGAAAACCAATTCCACAGAACATAAGACCTCATTCTACAAGGGCAACAGCCACTACCACAGCCTTCTTACGAGGAGTGGCAACCAAAGACATTATTGAGGCGGCTACTTGGACCTCCGTGCATACATTTGCCAAGCATTATAATTTGCCTCTATATTCCAGATCCCGAGCAGGGTTTGCCACTGCTGTACTGCAAGGGATCTTAAACACACCATAATCTAGTTTTTCCTCCTCCCCTAGTTGGCTATGGTATTCTACCCAGTTGTTATGACTGCAGATGCATCCATGAAGGACATAGTACAGTTTTGTACCTACCATAAATGTAGATGTCCGAACTGGATAGCATCTGCAGTCAGGATTACCCTCCTCCTTCCCCTGTGGTACTCCTAGGGTGTTTACCCTCCTAATAGCTAGCTGGTGGGGGGAGTCTTTTATGGTGTATTTGTTTGTATATATGTACATACATGCTTATTTTTGTGTTACCTCTATCTTTTTCGAAACATAGGCATTTATCCAAATTTTAGCCTTCAAGAGGGCAACTGGCATCTGGGGCAAGAAACACTGAGGAAAATGGCGTCGGCTGATGCCTTTATACCCGAAGACCAACAGAGATGACGGGTGAAGTGCGACATCAGCCGGCCGGACCCGACTTTGAATCCGGCCGACTGAAGGGCTGCCTGACGACAGGACAACCCAGTTGTTATGACTGCAGATGCTATCCAGTTCGGACATCTACATTTATGGTAGGTACAAAACTGTACTTTTTGTACCTACCATAAATGTAGATGTTAGAGGATCCACATTGCTGCAGTCCAATTTTCCCTCCCTCCTTCCCCTCTATAGTTTGGGGTTGCTGTGTTTCTTTTGGGGTAATTATTCTTTTATTTATGTTGGTTGTTGGGTATTTCTATTTTGGCTATGGCCTTTCCTTTTTAGGCCTTCTGACATCTGGGGCAAGAAAGACTGAGGATATGGCGTCGGTCATGCGCTTAAGTACTACTGCGTACTGACGTCAGCTCTGAGCGACCATGACCGACGCCAGCCTAACACTTTGGTATTCGGGCCGACCGAGGACAGCGGACTACCCACAGGTTATGACTGCAGCAATGTGGACCCTCTAACATCTACATTTATGGTAGGTACAAAACTGTACTTTTTTTCAGAATCCAGTATGGCCCCCGACTCCCTGCCTTCGGCCCCTTGTAAACCAGACAGATACTACAGGGTTCCTGACTCAAATTCCTTTTCAAAAATCCTCTTGCGGACCCTGAAACCATTTCTCAGGGGCCCAAGGGCATTAAGGCTTCTACTGCTAAAAATCCTACATATTCTGATAGAGACTCCAGGACGCTGGATAGATAGGGTAAAAAGGTTTATACTTCTGCAACCTTGGCAATTAGGGCTTTAAACTGTGAATTCCGTATGCTAAAATATCAACAGCACATCATGGGACTGCTTAAACAGAAAATTATGTTGATTTGACTGTTTGGAAAATAAGGATTTACAGGATTTATTGCATTCAGCTTAACAAGTTGGAAAACATACTTTGCAATGTGGTTTTGATTCTTTGGAGGCCTCTTGCAGGGCTGCTGTTACTGGGTCTATGCTTAGAAGGCATGCTTGGCTTAAGGAGCAATCTCTGATCCTGTTAAAGCAAAATTGTTGGATGCTCCTTTGCAGCAGGACCGTCTGTTTGGTAATAAGGCTGAAGAAGTTCTAAGAAAGATGGAAGATAAAGTTAAATCTATGCAAACTGTGAAAGATTTCTTACAGGTACAACCTCCAAGATTTAGTAGGCACGGACCTACTAAGAACTGGTCCTTTACAGTTCCTTCCAGAGCCACTCAAGCCAAACCCAGACATTCCAAAAGCACCAGGTTTCAGTCCCAAGGGACTTTCAGAACTAAGCAATGGGGTGCCTCCACTTCCAAATCTGGAAACAACAAGACACCTCCCTATGGTAAACAGTCTCAATGACTTTCCTTTAAAATTACCAAGCACTTGCCTCATAGCTGCCCCTTTGGGGGGAAAACTGGCTCTTCATGCAAGTAACTGGCAAATTATGACCCAGAACAAATGGTTTTAAATATAGTATCCCAGGGATACAGATTTTATTTCCACACATTGCCAACTCCAAACGAATGGCGAGACCTGCCCATAAATCAGTGGGCAGAGTCTCAAAAACAAGTACTTTCCCTCCTAAACATGGGGGCAGTTCATCTAATACCAGAAGAGGAAAAGGGACCAGGTTTCTATTCCACACTTTTCCTGGTACCCAGAAAAGACAAATCATGGCATCCAATTCTTGACCTGTCTACTCTAAACACCTTTCTGGACATTCCAAAATTCAAGATGCTGACTCTTCACCAGTTACTTCCTATGCTAGGCAAATATGCTTTGTTGGCAACTCTAGGTTTAAGAGGCTTACCTGCATATCCCAATCAGGAAATCTTGCAGAAGATACCCCCGCTTCAAAGCAGGCTACTTGCATTATCAGATGTTCTTCGTGTTTCACTGTTGCAGTTATTACATTTGGGTAATCTGCTGGCAGGTTGCCCTCAGTCGGCCTGAATTCCAAAGTCTTGGGTCCTGCCTCGGTTGCTGGCTCCTCTTCCATGATGTCAGGTCATCGGGGGTATAAAACATGAAGCAGATGCCAATTTCTTTAGTCTTTCTTGCTGCACGGTGCCCGAAGCAGAAGCATTTCGCAAGTGCCGGTCGGCCGACTACTGAAATATTCGAGATGTCCTTCATGGATGCATCTGCAGTCATAACAAGTGGGTTGTCCTGTCGTCAGGCAGCCCTGCAGTCGGCCGGATTCCAAAGTCCGGGTCCGGCTTCGGCTGATGTCGCACTCCACCCGACGTCATCTCTGCTGGGTATAAAAGCATCAGCCGACGCCATTTTCCTCAGTCTTTCTTGCAGCGGCTCAAGCAGAAGCTGTTCGCAAGTGCGGTCGGTCGGATCCAGAGATTACTTCTACCGAATACTACCAAGACTTCTAAAGCTAAGTACCCGTTGGGACTCTTTCTTGCCTCAGCCGATGTCAGAAAAGTTAACAATTGTTTAACCTGTGGGAAACAAATACCTCATAAAGATTTCCACTCTTACTGTCTGCCTTGTTTAGGCCCAGCCCACGGCGTAGCAGCCTGTTCGCCTGTGCCTCTTTCAACCGAACGCTTAGGCGCCGGTCGGAGTTTGCAGAACAGTTTTTCGGTACTGATTTTGCGTACATTATGCCGTCGGATCCTCCGACTACCCCAAAAACGAAAGATAAAGACCGACACCGCGGTTTCGGCTGAAACCACGGCAAAGCAAACATGAGTGTCTCGGTTTCGGCGAAACCGAGAACTGCTCAAAGTACAGCTGAACCTATTCTTACAACTGAGGCCCCTGCTACAATTCTTGAATCGACCTCAGAAATTTTACCCACTACGGTGGTTGACTTATCAGACACCATCCCCTTGGATGTCTCTACCCCAGCACGTGGTGCTGCTAGGCCTCCAGCAGCCATGTCCATTAAGGCCTTCGCCAGGGCTAAAGCAGCCAAGACTACTAAATCAGTGCCTGTTAAACCCCCCTCATCCAGGCCCTCTTCTAGTTCTCAAATGCTTTCTTTGGCAGAAGATTTAATTTCTTTAATTAGAGGATCTCAATCTCACCCAGACAGGGCCTCTCAGCCCCCAGAGAAGAGACCTAGGGCAGAGCCCCCTGAGCCAGTGTCTTCTGATGATTCTGCTGATGAATCAGACATAACTGACCAGCCTGAGGCTCCTTTTCCAATTTTGAAGATTCTGATGCTGAAGAATCCATTCCAGCTGCTTCCCCACCAGAAGAATTCTCCTTTGAGAAACCTTGCATGCCATGCGAGAACAGTTCCAATGGCAGCAACAGGATTTTTCAGACTCCAGAAAAGACTTAGGACCTTTCTGCACCTCCCACAGCACAGGCCCTTAGCTATACCTCCTGTTCTCTCTGTGGTGGATGATGCTTTCAATGATGTTTGCTCCTCCAGATTCTTTACCCCAGCCCCTGCCAAACCAGACAGATTTTACAGGGTGCCAGATACTCATCACCACCTTTACAAGGCCCCTCTTGCAGACCCAGAAACTATATCCCAGGGTCCCAAGGCAGTAGCCGCAACCACAGCTAAAAACCCTATTCCTTCTGAAAGGGAAGCAAGGTCACTAGACAGATGGGGTAAAAGGTCTACACTTCAGCTACTCTCTCAGCTAGAGCTTTAAACTGTCAGTTTCACATGATACAATACCAAGAGTTTATGCTTGATCAGTTAACTAAAAAGCTAACTACTGATGAATCTCTTGATAAGAAATATGTATTAGAGATGGTAAATAACATACAACAGGTTAGCAACCATTCCTTAAAATGTGGCTATGATGCACTGGAGGCTTCATTTAGATCAGCCATGACAGGCACAGTGATAAGAAGACATGCATGGCTAAAGGAACAAGCTTTACCGGATCATGTTAAAGCTAAGTTGCTAGATGCTCCTATGGACAAGACAAGTTTGTTTGGTACACCTGCCCAGCAGGTTATGAAGAAAATGGAAGAAAAGGCAAAATCTGTTCAAACTGTTAAAGATTTCCTGCAGGTTCAACCCCAAGGTTTAGCAGGAACTGGCCTGCCAAAATTGGTCCTTTCCTGACTCAAGAAAATTTCAAAGGGGCAGGAATAGACGCTCCAGAGGCAGAAACCAATCCAGAGGAGGTGCCTACAGAGGACGACAGTGGCAAGGTAACAACAGAGGCACAGACACAGCCACTGCCACTACATCAGCACAACCACAGTGACTTAATCCTAAATCCGCCTACCAGGGAACAAATAGCAGCTCCTCTAGGCGGAAAGTTAACCTTATTTTCAAAGAACTGGCACTACATAACAAAAGACAAGTGGATTTTACAAACCATAGATCAAGGTTACCGGTTTCACTTCCACACTTTACCAGTCAAAAGAGGAATGCCAAATCTACCTCCAAATCAAAAACAGAGGCTCTACGCCAGATAATGGAGTTAGCAAACATGAGAGCTGTGGAAAGAGTGCCAACAGCAGAACAAGGAAAGGGGTTCTACTCCAGACTATTCCTAGTTCCAAGAAAGGCAAAAAGTTGGAGACCAATTCTCGACCTGTCCACCTTAAATACATACATCATTGTCCCAAAATTCAAAATGCTGACCCTACAGCAACTTCTTCCCATGCTGGGCAAGGAGTCTTGGCTGGTAACTCTAGATCTCAAGGAGGCATACCTGCACGTCCCCATTCGACCAATCTGCAGAAGATACCTCAGATTCCTTGCAGGATCAGAGCACTATCAATTCTCAGCATTGCCCTTTGGCTTATCTACTGCGCCCAGAGTATTCACAAAATGCCTGGCATCAGTAATCGCCATTGCAGACTACAGGGAATTCAAATTTACCCATACCTGGACGACTGCCTGCTACAAGGGACAACAAAAGCAAGCTGACAACAGATTTACAAAGGGTCATTTACTTGCTACAAGGACTGGGATACACAGTCAATTTACAAAAGTCAAGGCTGATACCATCCCAAACACGGACATTCTTGGGCGGAATTGGACACAGTACAACAAATGGCATTCCTGACTACAGAAAAACAAAAGAACTTGCTCTTTACTTCTTGGCACTAACAAAACTGAACAAGTTAACAGCAAGAAAATTTCTACAGGCCTTGGGCTTCATGGCATCATGCATAATCTTGGTCCCATTTGCCAGACTACATATGAGGAAACTACAGTGGTACCTAAAGAATTTATGGTCCCAACACAGACACAGTCTAGAAACAGAAATCCCACTAATTCCATGCTTAAAACAGGAGTTCCTATGGTGGGCTCAGGCATGCCAGTCAAACCCAGGCCTGCCCTTCCGCAGATGTCAACCAAGCCAGACCATCACAACAGACGCTTCAGACCTAGGATGGGGGCCCACATGCTGGACAAATGCGCAAGGATTGTGGACACAGGATCAAATTCACCTGCACATCAATCTAAAAGAAATGCTGGCAGTAAAACTGGCAATCCAAAAGTTCAAACCATTCCTCAAAGAGGGCCAGTTGATGATAAGGACAGACAACACCACAGTCATGTGGTACATCAACAAACAGGGAGGCACTCATTCATACCCGCTATGCAGAATGACCTTGGAGCTGTGGACCCTGGCAATCAGCTACAACATTCACTTACAGGCAATATTTGTACCGGCGAAAGACAATACTCTAGCAGACATACTAAGCAGAACCACTTCGGATGCCCACGAATGGAAGCTGCACCCGGACATCTTCAAGACCATCTCAAAGAAATGGGGAATGCCACAGATAGACCTATTCGCATCACCTCTCAATCACCAGCGCAAAGAATTCTGCACAAGGACATTCCACCCACTGGCATGGAAAGTGGACTCACTCTCCTTCAACTGGAAAGGCCTAACAGCATATGCATTCCCTCCTCTTCCTCTGATACACAAGGTACTACTAAAATCAAGGAAGAACGTCCAAGGATAATCCTGATAGCCCCAAACTGGCCAAGACAACACTGGTACCCACTACTGAAGAGCATGTCTCGAACAACATGTGGCCAATACCCTGATGCCTTTGATGTTAACTCAGAACAACTACAGCATCATACATCCAAACCTAAAACGCTGCAACTGACTGCATGGAACATCACATAGCAGCAGCTAATCCAGAACTTTCCCAAAGAGTTAAAGACATTATTCTTGAAGCACGCAGACCTTCAACAAGAAAGAACTATGCTGGAAAATGGAAAAGGTTTGTCATTTGGAGTACCGAAGAGGAAAAGATGTGTCAAACATAGATATGCCTAACATTCTGGAGTATCTGGCGAACTTCTTCATTCAGGCCTGTTCTACTCCTGCATGAAGATACATGCATCAACTGTTTCAACAGAATACATCTTTTTTTCTCCTGTTTTGTCGCACCCTTTGCTCAGGCAGTTCCTCAGAGGAATCAAGAATGTAAAACCTCCCAGGAAACCACCATTACCAGCTTGGGACTTAAACTTTGTGCTAGAAAAGTTGACACTAGCACCTTTGAACCAGCAGCAACAGCAGACCTACAACACCTGTCATGGAAAACTGCTTTCCTACTGGCAATTACTTCAGCAAGGAGGGTTTCAGAACTACAGGCCTTAATGGCAGTGCAACCCTTCCTAATCTTCCACCAAGATAGAGTGTTCTTGAGGACTAATCCTACATTTATGCCTAAGGTGGTATCCAGAGTATCTTTAAACCAGGCAATCCACCTACCTTCCTTCTTTCCCAACCCACAAAACAGAGGGGAAAGAATACTGCATACCTTGGATGTACATAGACAGCTACGCTACTACTTGGACAGAACAAAAAATAGCAGAAAGACTGACCAACGTTTTGTAGCCTATGCAACAGGAAGGGAAGGAAAAGCTATTTCCAAACAGACAATCTCCAAATGGATAGGAAATTGCATACGATACTGTTACTCCTTCCATGGAAAACCAATTCCACAGAACATAAGACCTCATTCTACAAGGGCAACAGCCACTACCACAGCCTTCTTACGAGGAGTGGCAACCAAAGACATTATTGAGGTGGCTACTTGGACCTCCGTGCATACATTTGCCAAGCATTATAATTTGCCTCTTTATTCCAGATCCCGAGCAGGGTTTGCCACTGCTGTACTGCAAGGGATCTTAAACACACCATAATCTACCTTTATCCTCCTCCCCTAGTTGGCTATGGTATTCTACCCACTTATGACTGCAGATGCATCCATGAAGGACATAGTACAGTTTTGTACCTACCATAAATGTAGATGTCCGAACTGGATAGCATCTGCAGTCAGGATTACCCTCCCTCCTTCCCTCTGTGGTACTCTAGGGTGTTTACCCTCCTAATAGCTAGCTGTTGGGGAGTCTTTTATGGTGTATTTGTTTGTATATATGTACATATATGCTTATTGTTGTGTTTACCTCTATCTATTTGGAAACATTGGCATTTATCCAAATTTTACCCTGCAAGAGGGCTACTGGCATCTGGGGCAAGAAACACTGAGGAAAATGGCGTCGGCTGATGCTTTTATACCCCAAGACCAGCAGAGATGACGTCGGGTGGAGTGCGACATCAGCCGAAGCCGGACCCGGACTTTGGAATCCGGCCGACTGCAGGGCTGCCTGACGACAGGACAACCCACTTGTTATGACTGCAGATGCTATCCAGTTCGGACATCTACATTTATGGTAGGTACAAAACTGTACTTTTGAGTTTCAGAACCTAAGTCTTCACTAAAGCTAAGTACCCCGTTGTGGAAACTTTTTTCTTGCTCCATACCGATGTCAGAAAAATTTAATAATTGTATTACTTGTGGGAAGCAAATACCTTATAAGGATTTCCATTTATACTGTATTCCTTGCTTAGGACCTGATCACAACGTGCCTGGCTGTCGGTTTTGTGCTAGATTTAACCAACGCACTATTAAGAGTCTGTATATTTTTGCCTCAAAGTATTTTGCAAACATTTAACTACCCAGAGAGGTCGTCTGATAACAATCCGACTACCGGAGTACATAAAAAACACAAAGAAAAGGACAGAGAAAGGCAGTCGAGATCCAAAACAGACGAAGCTTCTCCTAAGCCAGTCGCCGGTTCGCCGGTACTTGGTGAGGTGCTTTTGCAGCCCCTGATACCCGCTACCTTTGAGTCGCAGGCCTCTACCAGCACCCATGTGGAGTCTGGCATGCCGCAAGATACTCAAGGTATTGGACCGACGGATGTATCTCCCTTGGATGGGTCTGGAGCCGCTGAGCAGGCACCGGCTTCTGAGGGTGTATTCAGACCTCAACATTTGGATATCAAACAGACGACAGTTGCAAAACCGAAGACAAAAGCAACTTCTAAAACTAAAACCGACACATGGGCCACGTGCACAGGTCTCATTGCCTAAAAAACAGATGATCAAAATGGCTGAAGACCTTATTACCTTGATCAGGGGTACCAGTCCCGCTCCAGATAAGAGGCCTAGGCAAGACACTGATTATTAATCTTCAGATCAGGTTTCTATTTCTTCTGATTCCTCTTCTGATCAGGAATTATCTATACCTCCCTATGAGGATTCTGATGCAGAGGAGTCTATACCATCTGCCTCTCCTCCTGAGGATTATTCATTTGGGGAAACCTTGAATACTTTGGGGGGGAGCATTTTCACTGGGAGAGTCAAGACTTCTCAGAATCAAAAAAAGAGGCTCAGGGATTTCCTCCTTCTCCCTCAGCACAGGCCATTGGCCATTCCCCCTGCTTTAGACATTGTGGATGATGTGTTTTCAGAGTCCAGCTTGACTCCTTACCTCCGGCTCCCAGTAAGCCTGACAGATATTACAGGGTCCCTGACTTGCATAAATTTCTATTTAGAAACCCTGCTGCTGATCCTGAAAAACTATTTCACAGGGTCCAAAGGTGTAAAGGCCTCAACAGCAAAAAATCCAACCCCCTCTGACAGAGATTCAAGGGCACTGGACAGATGGGTAAAAAATGTTTATACATCTGCAACCTTGGCAATCAGAGCCTTAAACTGTCAATTTCATATGCTTAAGTATCAACAACATGTTATGGGATTGCTGAAACAGAAAATGATGATTTGTGAATGTGCAGAAAATAAAGAATTGCAGAAATTATTGTATGCAGCTGAACAGGTTGGAAAAGCATCCTTTGCAATGTGGTTTTGATTCCTTAGAGGCCTCCTGCAGGGCCGCAGTTACTGGATCTGTGATTAGGAGGCATGCCAGGCTAAAGAAACAAAATTTGCCTGATCATGTTAAAGCTAAATTGCTAGATGCACCTTTACAGCATGATATACTCTGTTTGGTATCAAGGCAGAAGAGGTTTTAAAGAAAATAGAAGACAAAGCCAAGTCTATGCAAACTGTTAGACGTCTTACAAGTGCAGCCACCAAGATTCATTAGACACTGGCCTTCAAAAAATTGGTCCTATCCGGTGTCAGAGCTCAAAGGGGCAAATCCAGATGCCCAAAGGGTTCCAGATACCAGGCGCAAGATTCATACAGGTCAAAGCAATGGGGCGCATCTACCTCCAAATCAGGAGATAAAGCGCAAACCTACAGAAAACGGTCGGAATGACTTCCCTCTGTCTGCACCAAGCACTTATCTTTTGGCAGCACCCCTAGGGGGAAAATTAGCACTTTTTGCTCAAAATTGGCAGTTAATAACCCAGGACAAGTGGATACTAAACATAGTATCACAGGGATACAGATTCTGTTTCCACACTCTGCCAATGGTAAATGGTTGGCCAGATTTGCCCAAAAATCAATGGGCAGAGGCACAGAAACAGGTTACATCCCTCATGGATATGGGGGCCAGTCAACCAGTACCAGAGCAGGAAAAAGGACAAGGTTTTTACTCAAGACTGTTCTTGGTACCCAGAAAGGACAAGGCCTAGCGGCCAATACTGGATTTATCAATTTTGAACACATACCTGGACATTCCAAAATTCAAAATGCTGACTTTGCAGCAGCTTCTGCCCATGCTGGGCAAGAATGCTTGGCTGGTGACATTAGACCTAAAAGAGGCATATCTGCATATTCCAATAAGACAATTGTGCAGAAGATACCTCAGATTCAAGGCTGGCTTAATGCATTACCAATTCTCTGCACTGCCCTTTGGCTTATCTACTGCGGCCAGGGTCTTCACAAAGTGCTTGGCAAAAGTAATTGCATTTTGCATTCAAAAAAGTATACAAATATACCCTTACTTGGACGACTGTCTCATTCAAGCAGAGAGCAAGGACATTCTTCATCAACACCTGGCGTTTGTGAAAAGGCTTCTAACATGCCTAGGGTACACAAACGAAAATAAATCACAACTGGTACCCTCTCAAAAGATAACATTCCTGGGTGCAAGCTTGAATACAACTGCCCAGATGGCTTACCTCATGCCAAACAAGCAAAGGCAACTGACTACTTACTTCAAACTGATGGCAACAAAAACCCAGTTATCTGCAAGACAAATTCTGCAGGCTTTGGGCTTCATGGCATCCTGCATCCTACTGATTCCATGTGCAAGACTGCATATGAGGAAACTTCAGTGGTACCTAAAAAGTTTATGGAGTCAACATGCTCACAGTCTGGAAGCAATGATTCCTCTCATACCCTGCCAACAACAGGAATTTCTATGGTGGGCAGAGGCATGTCACCAAAACATGGGACGGGCCTTCACTCTACCCCCTGCCAGCCAAACCTTAACAGATGCATCAGATTATGCCTGGGGGGCCCACATGGCAGGGAGCTGCATTCAGGGCATATGGACCCCAAAGCAAATGCATCTACATATCAACCAGAAAGAGATGCTAGCTGTTTAAAATGCCCTAGCATCCTTCAAGGACTTACTTCATCCATGACAGCTACTGATACAGATGGACAACACCACGGTCATTTGGTATATAAACAAGCAAGGGGGCACACACTCATACTCCCTTTGCAGATTAGCCATGGCACTGTGGGGACACAGCTTTGACCTACCATATACATCTTCAAGCTCAATTCCTGCCAGGAAAGCAAAATATGCTGGCAGATGATTTGAGCAGAAACCTTATGGACCCTCACGAGTGGAAACAAAATCCACAAGTCTTCAGCATGATAACAGAGAAATGGGGGAGCCCAAACATAGATCTATTTGCCTCTCCTCAAAATTATCTATTGAAAAGATTCTGCACAAGGACTTATCACAGACCAGCATGGACAGTGGACACCCTATCCTTCAGTTGGAAAAACCTATCAGTTTACGCCTTTCCTCCTCTGCCTCTTCTTCCCAAGGTCCTCCTAAAGGTCAGACAAGAAAAACCAAAGATGATACTAATTGCCCCGGACTGGCCCCACCAGTACTGGTACCCTGTCCTAAGGAACTTGTCTCGATACCCAGCTTGGACCTTACCTCAGACTTCAATTACTGTCCCAGCAAAACAGTCCGATCCTGCACAATCCACTCCAGACACTGAACCTGTCATGATCATGTAGTTATACAAGCAACTCCTCTCAGTAAAGCTGTGATGGATGTCATTTTGGAAGCCAGAAGGCCTAGTACTAGAAAATCTTATGCTGATAAATGGAAGAGATTTTGTGCTTGGAATCAAGCACAAGGAACTGATAGAGCAGAACCAAATTTTCCTCAGATATTACAATACTTAACTGAGATGCTTGACAAAGGCCTATCTTTCTCATCAATTAAAATCCATGCCTCTGCCATTTTGGCTCATTACAATACAGAGCCACCAATCTTTTCTCATCCTTTACTAAAGCAGTATCTCAGAGGGGCCAAAAACTTGAGGCCACCCAGGAGAGCTTCCACCTCTGCCTGGGACCTTAACTTTGTATTGGAGAAACTCGCTCTACCTCCTTTCGAGCCAGCTGCTACTGCAGACTTAAAATTTCTTTCCTGGAAAACAGCCTTCCTTTTAGCAATCAGTTCAGCGAGAAGGATTTCTGAATTACAGGCCCTTATGGCAGTGGAGCCTTTCATCATCTTTCATGTAGACAGGGTGTCACTCAGGACCAACCCATCCTTCATGCCCAAGGTGATATCCAGTGTGGCTCTTAATCAGTCCATTCATTTGCCAATGTTCATTCCCAATTCACAGAATAAGGGGGTGCGGATTCTGCATTTATTGGATGTACACAGGCAACTTAGATTTTACTTGGACAGGACTAAATCTCGAAGAAAATCTGAACTGCTGGTAGCATTTGCTGCAGGGTCAGAGGGAAAGGCTATTTCAAAGCAAACCATTTCCAAATAGATAAGTCATTGTATTCATTTCTGCTATAAGCACCATGGGAATCCTATCCTCCAGGGGATCAGATCCTATTCCACTAGGGCTGCATCTACTTCTACAGCCTTTCTCAGAGGTGTTCTTACCAGGGATATTCTAGAAGCTGCTACCTGGAGTTCAGTTCATACTTTAACCAAGCACTATCATTTACCAATCTTCTCTAAATCCAGAGCTGGCTTTGGCACTCCTGTTTTGCAGGGCCTTATAGCCGGTCCTAATGCTGTATAAATCCATCCTCCCAACCATAGCTTTGGGAGTCTACCCAAATGTAATGACTCAGCAGTGAAACATAAATGTAGATGTTTCAGTGTATTCATTGTTGCAGTCCTGGTTACCCTCCCTCCAGACCCTGTTTTTTCTCTTACTATGCCTCTCCTTTCTTTTACTACACTCTTTTTGGTGTATTTGCTTTTGTTTGGAGGTATATTGTTTAAAATTGTTTGTATATTTTGCTCCCCATTTGTGGGGCACCTGACATCTGGGGCAAGAAAAACTGATGTAATGGCATCAGCTGCATGTTTTATACCCTGACGACATTGAAGAAGGGACAGCATCCGACGCAGGACCCAAGACTTTGTTAATCAGGCCGACTGAGGGCAACTCACCAGCAGATTACCCAAATGTGATGACTGCAACAGTGAATACATTCGAACATCTACATTTATGGTAAGTGTACACAACTGTAATTTCCGGGATGCATGATATTTTTTTGGCTCTGTTTGAGCCGTCCATGCTTCGTGGAGAGTCACCCTTTTAGTTCAGATGCGGGCTCCAGGTGCGGAGGTGGTCTCCTCTGTGCTGGGTGTGACCTCTGGTTTTGAAACTGCCCTTTTCGGTTCCGTGCTCCCCCTCCTCTACAGGGGTGGAGGATTCTGTATCATGGAGAAGGCAATATCCCTTAGGGATTCCCAGTCATTGCCTTCCCTTTCGGGGCAAATATCTTCCCCTTCCTCTCTTCCGGAGCTGCCATTGACCTCCTCCCCCGGAGAGAGGGTGCAAAAGCCCCAGGTAACACCCAACCCTGATGGTTACCTCTTTGGAAACTTCTACGGATCTTCCCCTGAAGAAGTCCCAGCGAAGAGGAAGTGCAAGAGGAAGCACCTCTTTTCCCCAGAGGAGTCTTACACTGAGGATACTGGCTTCAATGAAGGCGGAGGTTCCCCAAAGTCACCCCCTGAAGAGATTTCTTTCAGGGACATTCTTGAAATACTGAATCAGAGTGGTGACTGGTCATC
This sequence comes from Protopterus annectens, assembly GCF_019279795.1. Classification (NCBI taxonomy): domain Eukaryota; kingdom Metazoa; phylum Chordata; order Ceratodontiformes; family Protopteridae; genus Protopterus; species Protopterus annectens. The sequence goes on along the minus strand of NC_056744.1, from coordinate 420,338,343 downwards.
CGCACAACCTTCCACAGAGGAGTCAGTATACCTGGAGGCTTTTCTTCCCCAGTCCTCCACTTCTTGGATTTTCACCTACTGACGAACTGGTGAAATTGATAGCTCAGCTGGCTTGGCAGATACCAGACGCCGTAGTGCCCATTTCCAAAAGGCCTGACCGTATTTTGTCTGCTCCAAAGGAGGGACCACATTGGTCCAGAGGAATCCCTGTTGATGCTGTGGTTGTAGCAGCAGCCACCAAAAAAGAACTCTCAGAAAAAGAGTCATAGTATTCATCCTCCTAATAAGGAGTCTAGGACCTTGATTAGATTCGGGAAGTGCCGTTTATGCTTCAACAACCTTGTGTTAAGGTCATTGAACAACATGGTACACTTTACCAGGTTGCAAAGAGACTTAATTAAGAAACTTTCTAACAGTCTGGCAGGAGTAGCAGCTGTGGTGGTTCAGGTTAAGGTCTCTTCCCAGCTTGCGACCCTCTAATCCATCCCCAATTCGTCCATGAAGCTCATAGCACATGCAGCCGAAGAGGTGTCCAGAGCAACGGGTTCAGGCATAGCCATCGGACTGCATTCTTGGATGCACTTATGTGACTTCGCGGAGCCATTCAAAGCGTTATTCGTCAATGCACCCTTTGGTGGATCTACCCTTTTTGGCCCAAAGGTTAAGGAAACTCTAACCAGAAGTTAGGATGGTAAGACCCTATCTGCAGTGGACATATGTTTCTCTACTCCTTTGCGACCCTATTCAAGGAATCAGAGAAGTGGGAGAATATGGTTCAAGAAATCCAAAGGGCCTTTGTATGACTCGTGGTAAAGATTTCCCCCATGGTAGAGGGGGAAACAATGGAAGACGCTGCCCTAGGGGCAGGAATGGATCGCAAAATCAGGGGTTCAGGGAATCCTTCTCTGGTACTTCATATCAGCATCCCTGAAGGGATACCCAATTCTCTTCCTCTGGAAGCAGTCGGGGGGCAATTATCCCTGCACCTCCAGCCTGACAAATAACTTTGGACAAATGGGTGCTCGGAGTAATATCCAGAGGCTACCAAATCCCCTTGTTTGTGAACCCCAAACTTCAGAAAAAACTCCCAGATGTTCCACCCAATCAAAGGGAGACAGAAGCTTTAGAGATCCAAAAGCTGCTAGACAAGTCATCCAAAAAGTCCCACCAGATCAGATAGGATCTGAGGTTTACTCAAGATTCTTTTTAGTACCCAAAACACAGGGGACTGATACCGATTTTGAATCTCAGACGATTCAACAAAACAGTCCACCAAACCAAATTCCGGATGATCTCTGTACAAGGCATACTTCTTTCTTGGAAAAAGGCGATAGATTTCAAGGATGCTTATTACTGTATAAAGATGGAGAAAAGCTCCAGAAGGTTTCTGCACTTCCAGCTAGGGGCCAGTCACTACCAATTCAGAGCACTGCCCTTTGGACTCACCACAGCCCCCAGGGTGTTTACCAAATGCATGGCAGTAGTTGCAGCTCATCTCAGACTGCAAGGTTTTAAAGTATTCCAATATCTCAACGACTGGCTCCTCACTGTTTCCACCAGGCATCACTTAGATACTGCAAGAGACTATACCCTGTCTGTTTGCACATCCCTAGGCATTTCACAAGTCTCAAAAAATCCCAGCTGTAACCCTCACAATGTTTGGATTTCATAGGGGGTAACTAAACACTGTCTCAGGAATAACTTCTCTTTCTCCAGAAAGACTAAATCAGGTCTCTGGTGCGACAGATCATTCAAAACGACAAATTCCCAGCAAGATTAATTATTCAAACCTTGGGTTCAATGGCTCCCGCAATCACTTTGGTTCCTCTAGCGAGATTTCACATGCAAATTCTACAGTGGTTACTAGCAGCACAGTGGTCTCTAACTCATTAACCAATGTCTTATCAAGCTTTAGTAACCAATCTTTGCAAACAAGACCTCCTATGGCTTCATTCAGATCAGATTCTCTTGGGCCAACCTTTCACTCTACCTGAACCCCAAGCCATAATGACCACGGATGCCTCCCAGGTAGGGTGGGGAGGGCATTGTCTGGGAAAGGCAGTTCAAGGCACATGGTCCCGTTTGGAGACCAACCTGCACATCATTGTTCTAGAGATGAGGGCAGTGCTGTTAGCGTTGCAGTCATTCCAGGATTCCCTTCCTCTAGGAACAGTTGCAGTTCAAACAGACAACATGTCAGTGGTATGGTATATCAACAAACAAGGGGGAACCAAATCGTATCGATTGTTGGGTGGCACTCAAGAGTGTGGAAATGGGCAATTTCTTCCAACCGCTTTCTCATAGCAACGCATATATCAGGAAGTGCAGATGTGATATCTGACAAATTGAGCAGGACTATTCTCATGCCTCATGAGTGGTCCCTGAATCCAGTAGTGGCGAACAATTTTTTCTGTTGATTGGGCCAACCTTGCTACGACCTTTTTGCTTCTTCACTGATCAGATGCAGAAGTTACTTTGTCCTAATCCCTCCACCGGAGGAGTCACCCAGGGACACTCTTCTACACAATTGGCCGCCGGTCTATTATATGCTTTTCCCCCAATTCCATTAATCTTAGTTTCTGAAGAAACCAAAAAGGATGAAGAATACCATAATCCTCATTGCCCCATTCTGGTCTTGACAGGTCCGGTTTCCTGTCCTTTTGGCCTCATCTGCTACAGAAACCATGGACCCTGGACCCGGTTTCAGACCTGCTAACTCACCCAGAAGGCATGGTTCACGCTAACTTGCAGCACCTCAAACTGATGGTGTGGTTTCTTCAGTTCCCGTGCTTGCCAGGCAAGCCTCTTTTTGTCCAAA
>NC_056744.1:420212158-420335025 GCF_019279795.1 Protopterus annectens | reverse complement strand
GCCTGGACAGCGGACTACCCAAGTGTAAGGACTGCAGCAATGTGGATCTTCGAACATCTACATTTATGGTAGGTACAAAACTGTACTTTTCAGTTCCAGGGGACACACAGGACTAAGTAGTGGGGGGCCTCCACTTCCAAATCTGGGATTAATAAGATTCCCCCCTATGGTAAAACTGTCTCAATGACTTCCGTTTAAAATTTCCAAGCACTTATCAAATGACTGCCCTTTTGGGGGGAAAGACTGCTCTTCATGCAAAGAACTGGGAACTCATTACCCAGGATAAATGGGTTTTAAATAGTGTCACAGGGATACCGATTTCACTTCCACACGTTGCCAACACCAATCGGGAGGCCTGACCTACCCCCAAATCAATGGGCAGAGGCCCAAAAACAAGTACTTTCTCTCTGAAGCATGGGGATGATTCAACTGGTACCGGAAAAGGGACTAGGTTTCTACTCGAGACTTTTCCTCGTACCCAGAAAAGACCATTCATGGCGTCCTATTGCGGACCTGTCTACTCTAAACACCTTTTTGGAAATTCCAAAATTCAAGCTGCTGACTCTTCAATTACTTCCTATGCTAGGCAAAGATGCCTGGTTGGCAACACTAGATTTAAAAGAAGCATACCTGCACATCCCAATCAGGGGATCTTGCAGAAGATACCTACGCTTCAAAGCAGGCTACACGCACTCTCAGTTCTTTGCACTGCCCTTTGGCTTATCTACTGCACCCAGGGTATTCACAAAGTGCCTAGCTCCAGTTAATGCATTTCACAGGCAAAGAAATATTCAAATATACCCATACCTGGATGATTGTCTAATTCAGGCAGAAAGTCAGGACATACTTTTGAATCACCTGGCCTTTGTACAAAGGGTTCTAACTTGTCTGGGGTACACCATAAATAAAAAGAAATCTCACCTGGTATCCTGTCAACAAATGATATTCCTGGGAGCAAGCTTGAATACAACTTCCCAGATGGCTTACCTCATGCCAGAGAAACAAATTCATTTGACAAACTACTTCAGACCAAGCGGCCACAAAAACCCTGTTATCTGCAATACAAATACTGCAAGCCTTGGGGTTCATGGCCTCCTGCATTCTTCTAATTCCATATGCAAGACTGCATATGAAGGAAACTACAGTGGTATCTAAAAAGCCTTTGTCAACATTCTCAGGATCTAGAAGCAATGATTCCTATCATACCTTGCTTACGCCTAGAATTCCTTTGGTGGGAAGAGGTCTGCCACCAAAACAAAGGACTACCTTTCACACCACCCCCTGCTGCCCAAACCCAACAACAGACTCATCAGACTATGCATGGGGGGGGGGGGGGGCTTACCTGGTAGGGAAGTGCATTCAGGACAAATGGAACCCAAGTCAAATGCACCTGCATATCAATCAAAAAAGAAAGGTTAGCTGTACAGAATGCTCTGACAGCCTTTCAAGGACCACATTCTTCCCGGACAACTTATGGTAAAGACTGACAACACCACTGTTATGTGGTACATAAACAAGCAGGGAGGTACACAGTCTTGCCCCCTCTGCAGACTAGACATGGCATTGTGGAACACAGCCTTGAGCTACCAAGTGCACCTACAAGCTCAATTCCTGCCGGGAAAATTAAATACACTGGCAGACGGACTAAGCAGAAACCTCATGGACCCAATCGAGTGGAAACTGGAACCAAGGATTTTAAACATGTTGACAAGCAAATGGGGGAGCCCAGATATAGACCTTTTTGCCTCTCCCCAGAACTACCAATTGGACACATTTTGCACAAGGATTCCCCACAATCAAGCCTGGAAAGTGGATGCTCTGTCCTTCAGCTGGAAAAACCTATCAGTCTATGCTTTCCCCCCTCTGCCTCTTCTCTCCAAAGTATTACTAAAAATCAAACAGGACAAACCAAGGATGATTTTGATTGCTCCAGACTGGCTATGCCAACACTGGTACCCCCTCCTGCGCAGTGTCACGGTTATCCCCATGGCACCTGCCTCAGACACCTTCCCTGTTGTTTCAGCAGAAGAACCAGATTCTGCACCCTCAGCTTCTAACACTGAACCTTGCAGCTTGGCTAATTACATAATCTCTCCTCTACCATCCCTCTGTAAACCTGTGATGGATATCATTTTAGAGGCAAGGAGGCCTAGTACTAGAAAATCTTATGCTGAAAATGGAAAAGATTCTGTGCCTGGAACCAGTCTCAATGGATGAGCACAGCAGCGCCCATTTTACCTCCGATGTTACAATACTTAACTGAGATGCTTCACCAAGGGCCTGTCTTTTTCCTCCATTAAAATCCACGCCTCAGCCATTTCAGCTCATTATAACACAGACCCTCCCTGTACCTGTACCGATTAGCTAGACAAAGGGACAGAGCTGGGAAAGATGTGCAGCATGTAAGGTTGATAAAGGATAGTGAGGGAAAGGTACTCACAAGAGGGGAGTGTGTTGAGTAGATGGAAAGAGTATTTTGAGAGGCTGATGAATGAAGAGAATGAGAGAGAGAGAAGGTTGGATGATGTGGGGATAGTGAATCAGGAAGTGAAACAGATTAGCAAGGAGGAAGTAAGGGCAGCTATGAAGAGGATGAAGAATGGAAAGGCTGTTGGCCCAGTTGACATACCAATGGAAGCATGGAGGTGCTTAGGAGAAATGGCAGTGGAATTTCTAACTAGATTGTTTAATGAAATTTTGGAAAGCCAGAGGATGCCTGAGGAGTGGAGTAAAAGTGTTTTGGTACCTATCTTTAAGAATAAGGGTGATGTGCAGAGCTGCAGTAACTACAGAGGGATAAAACTGAGTAGTCGCAGCTTGAAGTTATGGGAAAGAGTAGTGGAAGCAAGGTTAAGAAGGGAGGTGATGATTAGTGATCAGCAGTATGGTTTCATGCCAGGAAAGAGCACTACAGATGCAATGTTTGCTTTGAGAGTGTTGTTGGAGAAATACAGAGAAGGTCAGAAGAAGTTGCATTGTGTCTTTGTAGACTTGGAGAAAGCATATGACAGGGTGCCTAGAGAAGAGTTGTGGTATTGTATGAGGAAGTCGGGAGTGGCAGAGAAGTACGTAAGAGTGGTACAGGATATGTACGAGGGTAGTGTGACAGTGGTGAGGACTGCAGTGGGAGTGACAGATCCGTTTAAGGTGGAGGTGGGATTACATCAAGGATCAGCACTGAGTCCTTTCTTATTTGCAGTGGTGATGGACAGGTTGACAGATGAGATCAGACAGGAGGCCCCGTGGACTATGATGTTTGCAGATGACATTGTGATCTGTAGTGAGAGTAGGAATCAGGTTGAGGAGACTCTGGAGAGGTGGAGATATGCTCTAGAGAGCAGAGGAATGAGGGTCAGCAGGGCTAAGACAGAATATATGTGTGTAAATGAGAGGGAGGGTAGAGGAATGGTGAGGATGCAGGGAGTAGAGTTGGTAAAGGTGGATGAGTTTAAGTACTTGGGATCAACAGTTCAGAGTAATGGTGAATGTGGAAGAGAGGTGAAGAAGAGAGTACAGGCAGGGTGGAATGGGTGGAGAAGAGTGTCGGGAGTGATTTGTGACAGACGGTTACCAGTAAGAGTGAAAGGGAAGGTCTACAAGAGTGTAGTGAGACCAGCTATGTTATATGGGTTGGAGACAGTGGCACTGACAAAAAGACAGGCGTCATAGCTGGATGTGGCAGAGTTAAAGATGTTAAGATTTGCAATCGGTGTGACTAGGATGGATAGGATTAGGAATCAGTATATTAGAGGGTCAGCTCATGTTGGACAGTTTGGAGACGAAGCAAGAGAGACGAGATTGCGTTGGTTTGGACATGTGCTGAGGAGGGATGATGGGTATATTGGGAAAAAGATACTAAGGCTGGAGCTGCCAAGTAAGACGAATAGAGGAAGGCCTAAGATAAGGTTTATGGACGTGGTGAGAGAGGATATGCAGGCGGTTGGTGTGACAGAGCAAGATGCAGAGGATAGGAAGAAATGGAAAGAGATGATTCGCTGTGGCGACCCCTAATGGGAAAAGCCGAAAGAGAATGATGATGATAACACAGACCCTCCCCACTTCTCTCATCCACTGCTCAAGCAGCTCCTCAGAGGGGCCAAAAATTTGAGACCACCCAAGAGAGCTCCAACCCCAGCCTGGGACCTTAACTTTGTTTTGGAGAAACTCACTCTACCTCCTTCCGAGCCAGCTGCTACTGCAGACTTAAAATTTCTTTCTTGGAAAACAGCTTTCCTTTTTGCAATCACTTCAGCTTGAAGGGTATCTGAATTACAGGCCCTTATGTCAGTGGAGGCTTTCATCATCTTTCTTACAGACAGGGTGTCGCTCAGAACTAATCCATCCTTCATGCCCAAGGTGGTATCCAGTGTGGCTCTTAATCAGTCTATTCATTTGCCAACCTTCTTTCTCAGTCCACAGAACAAAGGGAACGGATGCTGCATTCCTTAGATGTGCATAGACAACTTAGATTCTACTTGGACAGGACTAAACCTCAAAGAAAATCTGAACTTCTGGTGGCATTTGGTGCATGGGCAGAGAGGAAGGCTATTTCAAAGCAAACCATTTTTCAGTGGATAGGCCATTGCATTAATTTCTGCTGTAAGCACCATGGAAAACCTATCCCCCAGGGGATCAGACCTCACTCCACCAGGGCTGCATCTACCTCTACAGCCTTTCTCAGAGGCGTCCCTACCAGTGACATCCTAGAAGCTGCTACCTGGAGTTCGGTGCATACTTTCACCAAGCATTATCATTTGCCAATTTTCTCTAAATCCAGAGCTGGCTTTGCCACTGCAGTCTTGCAGGGCCTTATTGCTGGTCCTAATGCTATCTAAATTCCTCCTCCTTAACCATAGCTTTGGGAATCTACCCAAATGTAATGACTGCAACAGTGAAACACAAAGAACATAGTACAGTTGTGTACACTTAACATAAAAATAGATGTTAGAGTGTATTCACTGTTGCAGTCTTGGTTACCCTCCCTCCAGCCCCCTAACTTTTGGCTATACCTCTACTTTCCCTTACTATGCTTAAAAGCCTTTTTGGTGTATTTGCTTTTTTGTTGGAGGTATATTATTGTATTTTGATATTTAATTGCTCCCCATTAGGGGGGGCACTTGACATCTGGGCTAGAAAAACTGATGTAATGGTGTCGGCTGCATGTGTTATACCCCTGACGTCATGGAATAAGGGACAGCAACCGATGCAGGACCCAAGACTTTGTTAATCAGGCAAACTGAGGGCTACCTGCAAGCAGATAACCCAAATGTAATGACTGCAACAGTGAATACACTCTAACATCTACATTTATGTTAAGTGTACACAACTGTACTATATATATATATATATATATATATATATATATATATATATTTCCATATATTTATATAGTTACACTAATATATATATATATATATATATATATATATATATATATATATATATATTAGTGTGTTAGAACATACATTTATATCCTTAGTTGTACAGGGATCTGGCAACTTAGGACTGTTGATACTGTGTGCAGTCTTGGAAGTAGGACTGTTATTTCTCTGTGCAGTGTCTTAGTGCAGTAACATTTTTTTTTTCCAGGTTAGATTTACTGTATTTTGTAGAGTAATTTGAAGTTGGTTCATGGATCTGACAACTTTTATAACATGCTTCCATATTTCTGTGTTTGCTAACATGGCTGATCATAGGGAGAAGCAAAAATCTGGCTTTAAGAAGTGTCCAAAATGCGGGCAGAAGATGTCCATTATGGATGCACATGTAAATTGTTTATTGTTAGGGGCCTGTTCACCTCCAGGAGGATTGCTCTATCTGCCACTCCTTCAGCAGTAGGGTTTTATTAGAGAGGAGAAAAAGAAGCTGATAGAGGCTTTTTGAAGTCAGATTTTCAAGAGACCTTGCATAAGGTTGACCAGACCTCCAAGTCCTCGAAGGGGTCGAAGTTATCGAAGTCATCCTCAGAGCCCAGGTCATCGGCTCCAAGTTTATCTGTGAAGGTGCTGTTGCTGGCTCCGCAGCCTTCTGAGCCATGCACCGAACAGGTGTTTCGGAGCCGGTCCCCATTCCTGGAACCGGTCTCCGAAACTCTCAAGTCACCCATCCTTCAATCGGTGGCATCTTCGGTTCTTTCGACTGGTTCTTCGAGGACCCCATCCAATGTGGACGTGGAACGGGTGGTGCAGAGGCTTCTGGAGAACCCAGCACTGGCTAAATAGCTGTCTGCTTGGACCCAACAGGGTTCGAAGCCTGAGACCGTCCCACTTACTGTGACTACTCCTCCTCCGAGCCGAGCTGCATCTGAGCCGGAGGATGAGGATCTGATGGTTGGTGGAGCCTTTGGAGCCGAGGCCTGTTCCAGTGCCTTCAGGTCCACCAACCTTGACTACTTCGGTTCCATTGGAAGAGTCTGAGCCAACACTCTCTCGTCGGTTCCGGGGGAAGAGTCAAAGCAATGCGTCTGTCCCGACCCTTACTCTCGAGGCTTCGGTGTGGATGAGCTCGGCTTTGTCCTCTGGTTCGGAGCCCCCTGTCTCGGCGCCAGGGAAGTTGCCTTCTGAACTGGCTGCTTCCTCGGGTCAGAGCAGCAGTGCCTTCGATGCCATGAGGAGGGTTATGTCTTGTAAGACACACATAGTCTGGTCCTTATTCTTTCTCTTCTATAGTGCCGCGTTATGCCTCTATATTGCAGGTCACTGTGAAGTGTCGAGACCCAGAGCCTCAGCTAACCCCATTGGGTGACCCTTGCTCTACTGAGACCTCACCAGAAGCTCCCACTGATGAGGTTCCCAGGAAGAGATTATGCAAGAGGAGGCATTTAGATTCCCTTCCGGAATCTTTGATATCAGACACCGACTTAGAGGAATTGGAAGGGTCCCCACGGTCCCCCTTGGAGGATATCTCCTTTGCGGATATCCTGGAAGTCCTAAAGCAGAGGGGTGACTGACAGTCCGTTAGTCCTACTGTGGATGAGTCGGTGCTCCTGAAGGCCTTTGGGTCTCAACCTTCCACCTCCTGGGTGACTCCGCCCTTCGAGTTGATGGAATTGGTCGCTTGAAGGGTGTGGGAGACTCCTGATTCTATGGAACCGGTTCCTCGGAGGCCCAGCAAATTTATCTCCTCCCCCAAGAAAAGATGATCCTCACTAAGGCAGTCCCATTTGATGCCATGATGGTGGCGGCGGCCACCAAGAAAGAGATGTTAGAAACCTCTTCTACCGTCCATCCTCCTAATAGGGACTCTAGAACAATGGACAGATACAGGAAAAGCATTTTTAGTTCTGTGACATTTGCCATGCGATCACTTAACTATTTGACTCATTTCACCCATCTTCAGAGATTTCCTGAATGAGCTTGGAGATACTCTGCAGGGTAATACAGATGGAGCTGTCTCTGACAAGGTGACAACACAACTTAATACCCTTAACTCCATTGTGAACTCGTCCATGTGGCTCATTTCCTGTGCAGCCGATGGTTCGAGTTGGGCAGTGGGTTCAGCGATAGCTCTTCGGAGACAGTTCTGGATGCGCTTATGCTAGTTTGCGGAAGCCTTCAAGTCTTCCTTTTGAAGGCTGTTCTCTGTTTGGGTCCAAAGGCAACGAGACTCTCACTAAGTGTGAGCAGGAGGGAAAGACTTTTGTCTGCCGTAGGAGTCAGTTTTTCCACCTTTAAAAGAGCATACCCCAAAGGGCAGAAAGGTGGAAAGATGTGGTTCCGAAAGTCCCAAGGAGCTTTCCCGAACACACATAGTGAACCCCCCCTCCAGGGGCAGAGGAGGGGGCAATTATGGAAAAAGCTGTTCTGGTGGCATTGGGGTCCGCAGAACCAGTGCGACGGGTCAGTTCCTTGGTAAGACCTATCAGCGCTCCTGAGAGAAGGCCCAACTGTCCTTTTCTGGAGGCAGTCGGGGGTCGCTTGACTTTGTATCCAGATGCCTGGCTAGGAATTACAACAGATTCTTGGGTACAAAGCATTGTTACCAGAGGATATATCATCCCATTTCTAGAAAATCCACCTGTTGGCAAAAAAAACCCAGACATTCCATCCTGCCATAGAAATCCAGAGGCTACAAGAAGTCATCCAGTCACTCCCAGCAGACCAGATAGGATCCAGAACTTACTCCAGATTCTTTTTAGTTCCAAAGAAGACAGGGGACTGGAGACGTATCTTGGATCGCAGCATACTTGACACATTTGTAAAGAAGAAGTTACGGATGGTCACGCTTCAGTCTTTTCTCCCATTCCCTGGTGTAGGCGATTGGATGTGCTCTACACATCTCAAGGATGCGTACTACCACATCAAAATGACCAGGCCATCCAGAGATCATCTGCATTTCTGGCTGGGAGCCAGTCACTACCAATTCTGAGCACTGCCCTTTTGACTCACAACAGCCCCCAGAGTGTATACCAAATGCATGGCAATAGTTACGGCACACTTGAGGCATCAAGGATTCCTAATCTTTCTGTATCTGGATGACTGGCTCCTTACTGCCACCTCCAGGCATCAACTAATTCTGTCCAGGGATCACACTCCATCTCTGCTGTCAGTTGGGCATCACTATCAATTTCGAAAAGTCTGCATCGTCGCCATCGCAGCATCTCTCTTTTATCAGAGCAGAACTAGACACTACCACTGCCACAGTAAGATTGCCGTTAGACAGAATAGCCACTGTCCGAAACCAGGTCTCGGACATTCTGCAGAGAAGAAAGGTACCGGCCCATCAAGTACCGAAATTCCTAGGCACCATGGCAGCTACGCTCATAGCAGATATTCTTCGTGTTTCACTGTTGCAGTCATTACATTTGGGTAATCTGCTGGCAGGTTGCCCTCATTCTGCCTGAATTCCAAAGTCTTGGGTCCTGCGTTGGTTGCGGTCTTCTCTTCCATGATGTCAGGTCATTAGATGTATAAAACATGCAGCCAACACCATTTCATTTAGTCTTTCTTACCGCGCGATGCCTGAAGCAGAAGTATTTCGCAAGTGCCGGTTGGCCAACTACTGAAATATTGAAGTTTGAGTTTTAGAACCAAAGTTTTCACTAAAGCGAAGTACCGCATTGGGTAAACTTTTTTCTTGCTTTTTACCGATGTCAGAAACATTTAATAATTGTATTACTTGTGGGAAGCAAATACCTCATAAGGATTTCCATTTGTACTGTATTCCTTGCCTAGGCCCTGATCACAACGTGCCTGACTTTCAGTTTTGTGCTAGATTTAACCAACTCACTATTGAGCATCTGTATATTTTTGCAACAAAGTATTTTGGAAACTAATTTAACTACTCAGAAATGTCGTCCGATAGCAATCCGTCTACCGTAGTACATAAAAAATGCAAAGAAAAAGACAGAGCAAGGCAGTCGGGATCCAAAACAGACGACTAATCTTCTCCTTAGCCAGTCGCCAGTTCGCCGGTACTCAGTGAGGCGCTTTCACAGCCCCTGATACCCGCTACCTTCGATTCATAGGCCTCTACTGACACCCATGTGGAGTCCGGCATGCCGGAAGATACTCAAGGTTTTGGACCGATGGATGCATCTCCCTCGGATGGATCCGGAGCCGCTGAGCAGGCACCGGCTTCTGAGGGTGTATTCAGACCTCAACATTTATACATCAAACAGACGACAGCTGCAAAACCAAAGACAAAGGCAACTTCTAAAACTAAAAAACTGATGCATGAGCCACGTGCACAGGCCTCTATGCTTAAAAAACAGATGATCAAAATGGCTGAAGACCTTATTACCTTTATCAGGGGTACCCATCCCCCTCCAGGTAAGAGGCCTAGGTAAGACACTGATTATGAATCTTCAGATCAGGTTTCTATTTCTTCTGATAAGGAATTATCTATACCTCCCTATGGGGATTCTGATGCTGACGAGTCTATTCCATCTGCATCTCCTCCAGAGGATTATTCATTTGGAGAAACCTTGCATACTTTGAGGGAGCATTTTCAGTGGGAGAGTCAAGACTTCTCAGAATCAAAAGAGGCTCAGGAATTACCTTCTCCCTCAGCACAAGCGTTTAGCCATTCCCCCTGATGTTCATCGTGTTACCCTGCTGCAGTCTCATCACACTTGGGTTATCCTGTCGTCAGGCGGTCCCGCAGTCGGCCGGATTTCCAAAGTCTTGGTCCGACGTCGGTTGCTGTCGCCTCATCCCTGACGTCAGTGCGCCAGAGGTACATATACTGCAACCGACGCCATTTTCTTCAGTCTTTCTTGCCGCGTGGTGCCCGAAGCAGAAGCAGTTCGCAAGTGCCGGTCGGCCGACTCCTGAGATTGTCGAATTCGAATTTCAGACCGAAGTCTTCTATAAAGCTAAGTACCCCGTTGGGGAACTTTTCTTGCCTCAGACCGATGTCAGAAAAAGTTAACAATTGTATTTCTTGTGGAAAGCAAATACCTCATAAGGATTTTCATTCTTATTGCATACCTTGCCTAGGCCCTGATCACGACTTCACTCCTTGTCGTTTTTGTGCTAGGTTTAATAAGCGTACTATTAAAATTGATTTGATTTCTCACGACACTTTTTTGGTAGAAAATTTAACTATAACATGCCGTCGGAGCTACAGACTACCGGCGTGCACAAAAAGCGCAGGGACAAGGACCGACAGCCAAGGCCTAAACCCGATTCCGAGGCCTCGGTTGATCCGGTCTCCGGTTCTCCGGTTATCTGTGAGGCTCCGACGCAGCCCCTTACTACCTCATTTCTGAAACCAGAGACCGCTACGGATATTTTGACGGAATGTACTAGGCTGACACAGCCTTTTACTTCAAGCCCTTCTGACAATATACCTTCTAAGGACATCGGTGCTTCTGAAACGCCATCGGTTTCTGAGGGCGTTTTCAGACCGACTCTCACAGTCAAAACGTTTTCTAAGTCTAAGACTCCTTCTAAAGCTAAAAAGACTATACTTCAGTCTCCTGTTCAAGGCCTTATGCCTAAGAAGCAGATGCTCAAAATGGCTGAAGATTTGATTTCTCTTATCGGGGGTTCTCAGCCTCCTCCTGACAAAAGGTTTAGACAAGAGGAAGATTCTGCTTCTTCTGAGCAACTGTCTATTTCTTCGGATTCCTCTGAAGACCAAGACTTTTCCTACTCTCCTTATGAAGATTCTGATGCTGAGGACTCTATTCAGCTTCTCCTCCTGAAGGCTACTCTTTTGGAGAAACTTTACACACTATGAGGGAACATTTCCACTGGGAAGGTCAGGATTACTCTGATTCCAAGAAAAGGCTCAGAGTTTCTTTTACTCCCCCAACACAGACCTCTAGCCATCCCACCTGTTTTGGACATTGTGGATGATGTCTGTTTAGAATCCAGTTTCAACCCAGACTCTCTACCTCCTGCTCCGGCTAAGCCTGACAGATGCTACAGAGTACCTGATTCCCACAAATTTCTTTACAAAAGCCCAGTAGCTGACCCAGAGACGATCTCCCAGGGTCCCAAGGGGGCTAATGCTTCCATGGCTAAAAACCCAGTACCTTCTGAGAGGGACTCAAGAGCACTAAGACAGGTGGGGGAAAAAGGTTTACATCTCAGCCACATTAGCTATGAGAGCACGAAATTGTGAATTTCATATGCTCAAGTATCAGCAGTTTCTAATCTCTCAGTTAAAACAAAAGATGACCTCCCTTCCTCAACAATCTGAATTGAATGAAGTACAGGATTTGTTGCACGCCACCGAGCAGGTGGGCAAACATACCTTACAGTGTGGGTTTGATTCTTTGGCGATAGTTCAGTCCTGGGGCCGCTCTTGTTTGGCATCTACTTCTCTGAAGTACAGGTCAACACTAAGGGACTTTGGCTAACAAAGTTTGCAGATGACTGCAAACTGGGAGCCATTATTGAATCCCCAAATGATGTGGATACTCTACAAAAGGGCCTTACAGAAACAGATGCTTGGTGCCAGAGCCATGGGCTCAAGCTCAATGCCAAGAAATGTATTGTTATCCCCTTTGGGGAAAAAACATGTATCCATGAATTACCATATAGTTGGCAGTACACTAAACACAGAAAGTGTGATAAGAGACTTAGGGACACAGGTGGACAGTGGTCTCACCTTCGATAACCACATCGCCACAACAGTCAGGAAATCCTTCTATGTGGCACACCTCATCACGAAGGGCTTTTCATCCAGAAAAAAGGGAGGTCATTGTCCCACTGTACTCATCCCTCATTAGACCCATTATAGAATACAATGCCCCATTTGGTTTGTACCTCTCAAGACATCTGCAACAACTGGAAAGGCCTCAGAAATACCTCACTAAAAGAATCACAGGCCTAAAGCAGGTGCCCTACGCTGACCGCCTTAAACTCCAGCTATACTCTGTCACATATAGTCTACTCAGAGGCGATCTCTGCTTAACATACAAGGCCATGTCAAACCCAGAGCTGCTGGACATGCTACACTTAAAGAAATCCCAGTCCCTCAGAGCTACACGCTCCAGGGATCTAAACCTTGTCATCACAATAAACAAAACATGCTGGAGGGATAGGTTCCTGACCCAGAGACTCCCCAGACTCTGGAATAGATTGCCCATACATGTCAAGCAGAGTGCCTCTTTGGACCTCTTCAAGAGGAACCTTGACGATTGGATGGGAGAAAGGAAATTCACCCCAGGGATCACATCAGTTGCCCTGCTAGACAGGGGTCCAGGAAAGTAAATAATGTGGGAAGAAATAGCCAGGGAATTGTTATGGCTAGGCTTGTATAGGCCCTAGGGCTGATAGCCTAGTACCAACCTATGAACCTCCTATGAACCTCCTGCAGAGCAGCTGTCACTGGATCAGTTATACGTAGGCATGCCTAGTTAAAGGAACAAAGTCTACCTGATCATGTTAAAGCAAAACTACTGGATGCACCCTTACAGCAGGATGTTCTTTTTGGAGTTAAAGCAGAAGAAGTGCTAAAGAAAATGGAAGATAAGGCGAAATCAATTCAGACAGTCAAAGATTTCCTACAAGTACAACCACCTCGCTTCAGCAGAAACTGGCCAACAAAAAATTGGTCCTTTCCAGCCACTGACAGACCTCAGAGGGGTAAATACAGGCGTCCAAGGGGCAGAGGACAACCACAAGTCCAGTATAAACCTCGCCAATGGGGCACTCCAACCCAGAAAGGAGAAGACAGGTCTCAACCCACCAGAAGGCAAACTCAATGACTTTCACCTCAACTGGCCAAACAAAGCTCTTTTGTCAGCCCCCTTGTGGGGAAAACTAGCAGTTTTTGCAGACAACTGGCACATGGTCACAAAGGACAAATGGGTCCTAGACATAATTTTACGAGGATACAGATTCCACTTTCACACCTTGCTAATGAAAAGAGGAATGCCAAGCCTGCCACTAAATCAAAGGGCAGAGGCTCAAAAACAAATTACAGCTCTCATGGCCATGATAGCCATTCAACGGGTACCGATTCAAGAGCAAGGCCAAGGATTTTACTCAAGGCTCTTTCTAGTACCCAGAAAGGACAATGCTTGGAGACCAATTCTGGACCTTTCAATTCTAAACACTTGCCTACAAGTCCCAAAATTCAAGATGCTAACACTACAGCAGCTACTTCCCATGTTGGGCAAGGAAGCATGGCTGGTAACGTTGGACCTCAAGGAGGCATACCTGCATGTCCCTATCAGACAAAGTTGCAGAAGATACCTCCGTTTCATTGCAGGTTCAACCCATTGCCAATTCTCTGCACTGCCCTTTGGCTTATCTACTGCGCCCAGAGTTTTCACAAAATGCCTGGCACCAGTAATTGCATACTGCAGACAGAGGAATTCAGATATATCCATACCTGGATGACTGCCTCATCCAAGCAGAAAGAAATGACATACTCTTACATCATCTGGCTTTTGTGAAGCATCTACTAAATTGTCTGGGGTACACAGTAAACGAAAAGAAGTCAAAACTAGTACCCTCTCAAAAAATGGCATTCCTGGGTGCCAGCTTGGACACAACGGCCCAGAAGGCTTATCTTACACCAGACAAGCAGCTACAACTGACTCAATATTTCAAGACAAAAGCAACAAAGACCCAATTAACTGCAAGAAAAATTCTGCAGGCTTTGGGCTTCATGGTATCTTGCATTCTGATAATACCATTTGCAAAACTGCATATGAGGAAATTACAGTGGTACCTAGAAAGTGTATGGTCTCAACACAGCCACAGCTTGGACACAGTGATATCTCTCATTACCTGCCTTCAACAGGAATTTCTATGATGGGCAAAGGCATGTCACCTCAACAAGGGTCAGCCTTTCACCTTGCCCCCAACCAGGCAAACTATCACAACAGATGCTTCAGACTATGCCTGGGGGGCACACATGGCAGGGCAATGCATTCAAGGCCTATGGACTGCAGAACAAAGAAAACTGCACATAAATCAAAAAGAGATGCTAGCTGTGCAGAAAGCTCTGACAGCCTTCAAGGATCTACTACATCCAGGACAACTTGCAATAAAGGTGGACAACACCACAGTAATGTGGTACATAAACAAACAAGGGGGCACACATTCAGACTCTCTGCAGGCAAGCAATAATCTTATGGAACACAGCTCTGCCCTACCAAGTCCAGTTACAAGCTCAATTCCTGCCAGGACAGAAAAACACATTGATGTTTCTGTTTAGGTCGTCTGCCAAAGATCCCCACGAGTGGAAGCTAGACCCACAAATATTTACAATGATGACTCAAAAATGGGGCCCACCAAATATAGACCTGTTTGCCAGTCCTCAAAACTACCATCTGACAAAATTTTGTACAAGGACATTCCACCATCAAGCTTGGGAAGTGGACGCTCTCTCCTTCAGCTGGAAAAACCTGACAGCATATGCCTTTCCTCCATTACCTCTTCTCACAAAGGTTCTTTTGAAGGTCAAAAAGGAGAAACCTCGACTAATTCTCATAGCTCCAGACTGGCCACGCCAGCACTGGCACCCGCTATTGAAGAATATGGCTCACAGCCCACCATGGATATTGCCTCAAATACCTCATTTGCTCACGCAGCAAAACAGATTCTACACAGCCAGCTAAAAACCTTAAACCTGGCTGCATGGCAAATCTTTTAAACATCCAACCAGCCCCTCTTTCACAAGCATTTCTGGATGTTATTCTGGAAGCCAGGAGGCCAAGCACCAGGAAGGCTTACTCGGACAAATGGAAAAGGTTTTCTGCCTGGAACCAAGCTAAAGGCCAAGACAACTCAGCCTCACATTCTGCAGTATTTAGCAGAGATGTTGCACAAAGGACTTTCCTTCTCAATTAAAATCCATGCTTCAGCTATTTCAGCTCACTACGACACGAATCCACCTTTATTTTCACATCCTCTTCTAAAGCAGTTCCTCAGAGGGGCAAAAAACATTAGACCACCTAGAAGAGCTCCTACACCAACATGGGACCTCAACTTTGTTCTGGAAAAACTAACGTTGCCTCCCTTTGAACCAGCTTTCTCTGCAGACCTTCAGTTCCTATCTTGGAAGACTGCCCTGCTCCTGGCAATAACTAATGCTAGGAGAGTCTCAGAATTACAGGCACTAATGGCAGTGGAACCTTTCCTCATTTTTCATCAAGATGGAGTTTCTCTACGAATTAATCCTTCCTTCATGCCTAAGGTGGTTTCCAGTGTAGCTTTAAATCGAGCCATCCATCTACCCACTTTCTTTCCCAATCCACAGAACAAAGGTGAGAGACTCTTGCATTCCTTGGACATTCACAGGCAGCTTTGTTACTACTTGGACAAAACTAAGGTTTTCAGAAAAACTGACCAGCTCTTTGTATCCTATGCTACAGCTTCTCAAGGGAGGGCTATATCCAAACAAACCATTTCTAAATGGATAGGCCATTGCGTACGGTTCTGTTATACCCATCATGGGAAACCAGTTCCTACTACCATTATATCCCACTCTACCAGGGCAACAGCTACCTCTACAGCCTTTCTCAGAGGGGTTCCTACCAAGGAAATTTTAGAAGCTGCAACTTGGAGCTCAGTACTCACCTTCACCAAACACTATCACTTACCTCTTTATTCTAAGTCCAGGGCAGGCTTCGCCACTGCAGTTCTGCAGGGCCTCATTGCCTCCACTAACCCTCTATGATACCTCCACCCTACCTTAGCTTTGGGACTCAACCCAAGTGTGATGACTGCAGCAGGGTAACACTATGAACATAGTACAGTTTTGTACCTACCGTAAATGTAGATGTTAGAGTGTTCACCCTGCTGCAGTCCAGGTTACCCTCCCTCCAACTCCTCTGATCTTCTGGCTAAATCTCTGCTATGACTTACTGATGTATTTGCTTATATCTGAAGGGATTTTGTGTTTGTACAGTTTTCACACCATTTGGTACTAATTTTGATCACCTTTTTGGGGGCACCTGACATCTGGGGCAAGCAAAACTGAAGAAAATGGTGTCTGTTGCAGTATATGTACCCCTGGCGCACTGACATCAGGGATGAGGCGACAGCAACCAACGTCGGACCAAGACTTTGGAAATCCTGATCATGGACCTCCTGACGACAGGATAACCCAAGTGTGATGACTGCAGCAGGGTGAACACTCGAATATCTACATTTATGGTAGGTACAAAACTGTACTTTTTAGACATTGTGGATGATGTGTTTTCGGAGTCAAGCTTGACCCCTGACTCCTTACCTCTGGCTCCCAGTAAGCCTGACCGCTATTACAGGGTCCCTGACTCACATAAATTTTTATTTAGAAACCCTGCTGCTGTTCTTGAAACTATTTCACAGGGTCCAAAGGGAGTTAAGGCCTCAACAGAAAAAATCCTACCCCCTCTGACAGAGATTCAAGGGCACTAGATAGATTGGGGAAAAAAGGTTTATACATCTGCAACCTTGGCAGTCAGGGCCTTAAACTGTCAATTTCATATGCTTAAGTACCAGCAACATGTTATGGGATTGCTGAAACAAAAAATGATGTTGATTTCAGAATGTGCAGAAAATAAAGAATTGCAGGAATTATTGCATGCAGCTGAACCACTTGGAAAGCATACTTTGCAATGTGGTTTTGATTCCTTAGAGACCTCCTGCAGTGCCGCAGTTACTGGATCTTTGATTAGGAGGCATGCCTAGTTAAAGGAACAAAATTTGCCCGATCATGTTAAAGCTAAATTGCTAGATGCACCTTTACAGCATGATTCTCTGTTTAGTATTAAAGCAGAAGAGGTTTTAAAGAAAATGGAAGACAAAGCTAAGCCTATGCAAACGGTTAAAGACTTCTTACAAGTGCAGCCACCAAGATTCAGTAGACACTGGCCTACAAAAAATTGGTCCTTTCCTGTATCAGACAGAGCTCAAAGGGCAAATCCAGACACCCTAAGGGTTCCAGATACCAGGCGCAAGATTCATACAGGTCAAAGCAATGGGGCGCATCTACCTCCAAATCATGGGGAGATAAAGCGCAGACCTACAGAAAACAGTCCCAATGACTTCCCTCTGCCTTCACCAAGCACTTATCTTTTGACAGTACCCTTAGGGGTAAAATTAGCACTTTTTGCTTAAAATTGGCAGTTAATAACCCAGGACAGGTGGGTACTAAACATAGTATCACAGGGATACAGATTCCATTTCCACACTCTGCCATTGGCAAATGGTTGGCCAGATCTGCCCAAAATTCAATGGGCAGAGGCACAGAAACAGGTTGTCCCTCATGACTATGGGGGCTGTTCAACCAGAACAGGAAAAATGACAAGGTTTTTACTCAAGGCTGTTCTTGATACCCAGAAAGGACAAGGCCTGGTGGCCAATACTGGATTTATCAATTTTGAACACGTACCTGGACATTCCAAAATTCAAAATGCTGACTTTGCAGCAGCTTCTGCCCATGCTGGGCAAGAATGCTTGGGTGGTGACATTAGACCTAAAAGAGGCATACCTGCATGTCCCAATAAGACAATCATGCAGAAGATGCCTCAGATTCAAGGCTGGCTTAATGCATTACCAATTCTCTGCACTGCCCTTTGGCTTATCTACTGCACCCAGGGTCTTGACAAAGTGCCTGGCTCCAGTAATTGCATTTTTCAGACAAAGAAGTATACAAATATATCCTTACTTGGACGACTGCCTCATTCAAGCAGAGAACAAGGACACTCTTCGACACCTGGCGTTTGTGAAAAGTCTTCTAACATGCCTGGGATACACAGTAAATGAAAAGAAATCACAACTAGTACCCTCTCAAAAGATAACATTCCTGGGTGCAAGCTTGAATACAACTGCCCAGATGGCTTACCTTACACCAGGCAAACAAAGGCAACTGACTACTTACTTCAAACTGATGGCAGCAAAAACCCAGTCTTCTGCAAGACAATTTCTGCAGACTCTGGGCTTCATGGCATCCTGCATCCTATTAATTCCATATGCAAGACTGCATATGAGGAAACTTCAATGGTACCTAAAGAGTTTATGAAGTCAGCATTCACACAGTCTGGAAACCATGATTCCTCTCATTCCCTACCTGCAACAGGAGTTTCTATGGTGGGCAAAGGCCTGTCACCAAAACATGGGATGGCCCTTCGTTCTACCCCCTGCCAGCCAAACCTTAACAGACGCATCAGATTATGCCTGGGAGCCCACATGGCAGGAAGATGCATTCAGGGCATATGGGCACCAAAACAAATGCATCTACATATCAACCAGAAAGAGATGCTAGCTGTTCAAAATGCCCTAACAGCCTTCAAGGACTTACTTCATCCAGGACAACTACTGATAGACTGACAACACCACAGTCATGTGGTATATAAACAAGCAAGGGGGCACACACACGTACCCCCTTTGCAGATTAGCCATGGCACTGTGGGACACAGCTTTGACCTACCAAATACATCTTCAAGCTCAATTCCAGCCAGGAAAACAAAACTCTGGCAGACGATTTAAGCAGAAACCTTATGGATCCTCACGAGTGGAAACTAAATCCACAAGTCTTCAGCATGATAGCAGAGAAATGGGGGAGCCCAGACATAGACCTATTTGCCTCTCCTCAAAATTATCATTTGAAAAGATTCTGCACAAGGACTTATCACAGACAAGCATGGAAAGTGGACGCCCTATCCTTCAGTTGGAAAAAATCAGTTTACGCCTTTCCTCCTCTGCCTCTTCTACCCAAGGTGGTCCTAAAAGTCAGACAAGAGAAGCCAAAGATGATATTAATTGCCCTGGACTGGCCCCGCCAATACTGGCACCCAATCCTAAGGAACTTGTCTCAATACCCAGCATGGACCTTGCCTCAAAGACCACAACTACTTTCCCAGCAAAACAATCGGATCCTGCACAATCAACTACAGACTCTAAACCTGGCAGCATGGCTAATCATGTAATCATACAAACACCTCTCAGTAAAGCTGTGATGGATGTCATTTTGGAAGCCAGAAGGCCTAGTACTAGAAAATATTATGCTGACAATTGGAAGAGATTCTGTGCTTGGAATCCAGCACAAGAAACAGATACAGCAAAACCAAATATTCCTCAGATATTAAAATACTTAAATGAGATGCTGGACAAAGGCTTACCTTTCTCGTCAATCAAAATCTATGCCTCTGCCATTTCGGCTCATTATAACACAGAACCACCAATCTTTTCTCATCGTTTACTAAAGCAGTATCTTAGAGGAGCCACAAATTTAAGGCCCCCTAGAAGATTGCCATTACCTGCATGGGACCTCAATTATGTGTTGGAAAAGCTCACCCTGCCTCCATTTGAACCAGCTGCTACCGCTGATATAAAGTTCTTATCATGGAAGACAGCTCTGCTACTAGCAATTACTTCAGCAAGACGAGTTTCAGAGCTACAGGCCCTCATGGCTGTAGAGCCTTTTATCAAATTTTACCCAGACAGGGTGTCTTTGAGGACAAATCCTACATTTATGTCTAAGGTGGTTTCCAATGTGGCACTTAACCAAACAATTCTTCTGCCAACTTTTTATCAAAATCCGCAGAACAAAGGGGAGAGAATTCTGCATTACTTGGACGTACACAGTCAGCTAAGATTCTACTTGAGCAGGACTAAACCTCTAAGAAAAACTGAGCAATTACTAGTGTCATATGTTGCAGGATCAGAAGGTAAGGCTATTTCAAAGCAGACAATTTCAAAGTGGATAAGCCACTGCATCCGATGTCCTTCAAGGATGCATCTGCAGTCCTTACAAATGGGTTGTCCTGTCGTCAGGCAGCCCTTCGGTCGGCCGGATTCCAAAGTCTGGGTCTGGCCTCAGCTGGTGTCGCACTTCACCCGACGTCATAGCTGCAGTTCTTCGGGTATAAAGGCATCAGCCGACGCCATTTTCCTCAGTCTTTCTTGCCGCGTGGCACCCGAAGCAGAAGCTGTTCGCAAGTGCCGGTCGGTCAGAACCAGCCAGAGAAGAGGACTAGAGTAGAGCCCCCTGAGCCAGTTTCTTCAGATGGCTCCTCTGATGGATCAGATAATTCAAACCCAGAGGGCCCCTTTTCTCCTTATGAGGACTCTGATGCAGAAGAGTCCATTCCTTCTGCCTCTCCGCCTGAGGAATTTTCTTTTGGGGAAACCTTGCATGCTATGAGGGAACAATTTCAATGGCAGGGCCAGGATTTTTCAGACTCTAGGAAAAGGCTTAGAACCTTTTTGCATTTGCCACAGCATAGGCCTTTAGCCATTCCTCCAGTCCTTACTGTTGTGGATGATGCTTTTAATGATGCTTGTACTGCTCCTGATTCTCTTCCTCCGGCCCCTGCTAAGCCCGATAGGTACTATAGGGTTCCAGACACACATTATCATTTGTATAAGGCCCCTTTTGCAGATCCCGAAACTATCTCCCAGGGACCCAAGGCTGTAGCAGCTACTTCTACTAAAAACCCCCTCCCCTCTGAAAGGGAATCTAGGGCCTTAGAGAGATGGGGTAAAAAAGTTTACACTTCTGCTACTCTTTCAGCTAGGGCCTTGAACTGTCAATTCCACATGATTCAGTATCAGGAATTTATGTTAGACCAATTAACTAAAAAACTGTCCTCGGATGAACCATTAGACAAAAAATCTGTACAGGAAATGGTACATAACATCCAGCAGGTCAGTAATCATTCCTTAAAATGTGGCTATGATGCACTGGAGGCTTCCTTTAGATCAGCCATGACTGTCACAGTGATCAGAAGACATGCATGGTTAAAAGAGCAGTCCTTACCAGACCATGTTAAATCAAAGCTCCTAGATGCTCCCATGGATAAGCTCAATTTGTTTGGCTCCCCTGCACAGCAGGTGCTGAAGAAGGTGGAAGAGAAAGCAAAATCTGTCCAGACAGTCAAGGATTTCTTGCAGGTCCAGCCTCCAAGGTTTAGCAGGAACTGGCCTTCCAAGAATTGGTCCTTTCCAGACACCTCCAGAGCTCCGAGAGGCAGGAATAGGCGCTCAAGAGGCAGGGGTCAATCCAGAGGTGCCTACAGGGGACGCCAGTGGCAGGCTAACAACCAGCGAGGTACAGCCACAGATCCAGCCACCACCACTTCCACAGGACAATCGCAGTGACTTGGCTCTGGCACCGCCTACCAGGGAACAACTAGAGGCACCCTTAGGCGGGAAGCTAGCCTTATTTTCAGTAAACTGGCATTACATCACAGGAGACAAATGGATTTTACAGACAATAGACCAAGGTTACAGGTTTCACTTCCATACTCTACCAAGGAAGAGAGGAATGCCAAACCTACCTCCAAATCAGAAGACAGAAGCTCTAGAACAAATAACTCACTTACTAAGGATGGGAGCTGTAGAAAGGGTACCATCTGTGGAACAAGGGCAAGGATTTTACTCCAGACTCTTCCTGGTACCAAGAAAAGAAAACCAATGGAGACCTATTCTCGACCTGTCCGCTTTAAACACATACCTCATTGTTCCAAAATTCAAAATGCTGACCCTACAGCAGCTTCTTCCCATGCTGGGCAAGGAGTCTTGGCTGGTAACTCTAGATCTCAAGGAGGCATACCTGCACGTCCCCATACGACCAAATTGCAGAAGATACCTCAGATTTCTTGCAGGATCAGAGCATTATCAATTCTCAGCATTGCCCTGTGGCTTATCTACTGCGCTCAGAGTATTCACGAAATGCCTGGCATCAGTAATTGCTCATTGCAGGCTTCAGGGAATTCAAATTTACCCTTACCTGGACGACTGCCTGTTACAAGCGGACAACAAAAACAAATTAACAAAAGATTTGGAAAGGGTCATTCATCTACTACAAGCCCTGGGATACACAGTCAATATAAAAAAGTCAAGGCTGATACCATCCCAAAGGATATCCTTCTTGGGTGCGGATCTGGACACATCAAAACAAATGGCATTCCTGACCGTAGAAAAACAGGAGCAACTCCCTTTCTACTTCATGGCATTAACAAAGCAGAACCAGCTAACAGCAAGAAAAGTCCTGCAAGCTCTCGGTTACATGGCATCCTGCATAATATTGATTCCACATGCCAGACTACATATGAGAAAGTTACAGTGGTACCTAAGGGATTTATGGTCTCAGCACAAGCACAGCCTAGAAACCCAAATTCCAATAATTCCATGCCTGAAACAAGAATTCCAATGGTGGGCTCAGGCCTGTCAATCAAACAAGGGACTGCCCTTCCACAGCACTCAACCAAGCCAGACCATCACAACAGACGCCTCAGACCTCGGTTGGGGGCCACACATGCTGGACAAGTGCATACAAGGCTTATGGACTCAAGACCAGCTGCACCTACACATAAATCAAAAGGAAATGCTGGCAGTAAAACTGGCAATTCAGGCATTCAGACCATTTCTTCGACAGGGTCAACTGCTGATAAGGACGGACAACACCACAGTTATGTGGTACATCAACAAACAGGGAGGCACACATTCATACCCTCTATGCCGGATGGCAATGGACCTCTGGAATGTGGCACTTAGCTTCAACATTCAGCTACAAGCAATTTTTGTGCCAGGAAAAGAAAATATACTAGCAGACATCCTAAGCAGAACTACCACGGATGCCCACGAATGGATGCTGCATCCGACATCTTCAAAACCATTACAGGGAAATGGGGACTACCAGAAATAGACTTATTTGCATCCCCACACAATCACCAACTGAAAAAATTCTGCACAAGGACGTACCACCCACTTGCTTGGAAAGTGGACTCCCTATCTTTCAGTTGGAAAAACCTGACAGCATATGCATTCCCACCTCTTCCCTTGATGCACAAGGTGCTATTGAAGATCAAAGAAGACCGTCCAAGGATCATCCTGATAGCTCCAGACTGGCCAAGACAACATTGGTACCCATTACTGAGGAGTATGTCTCTGGAACAAATATGGCCTCTGCCCCTAGTTCCCTTGCTGTTAACACAGAACAACTTCAAAACCCTGCATCCAAACCTGAGAACACTGCAGCTGGCTGCCTGGAACATTGCATAAGACCAAATAACCCAGATTTATCTCAAAGGGTTAAAGACATTATCTTGGAGGCTCGCAGACCCTCAACAAGAAAAGTTGACACTCCCTCCTTTCGAGCCAGCAGCAACAGCAGAATTACAGTACTTATCATGGGAAACTGCTTTCCTGCTTGCAATCACTTCAGCAAGAAGGGTATCTGAGCTACAGGCATTAATGGCAGTACAGCCCTTCCTGATCTTCCATCAAGATAGTGTGTCCATGAGAACTAATCCTACTTTTATGCCAAAGGTGGTCTCCAGGGTATCTTTAAATCAAGCTATCCACCTACCTACATTCTTCCCCAACCCACAGAACAGGGGGAAAGACTGTTGCATACCTTGGATGTACATAGACAATTATGTTACTACCTGGACAGGACCAAGAGCAGTAGAAAAACTGACCAGCTACTGGTAGCATATGCAACAGGAATGGAAGGAAAAGCAATTTCAAAACAGACAATCTCTAAGTGGATAGGAAATTGCATTAGATTTTGTTACTCCTACCATGGGAAGAAAACTCCAGAAAACATCAGGCCTCATTCTACAAGGGCTACAGCCACTACCACAGCTTTTTTACGAGGAGTGGCCACCAAAGACATTTTAGAGGCTGCTACTTGGAGCTCCGTGCATACATTTGCCAAGCATTATAATTTACCTTTATACTCCAGATCCCGAGCAGGTTTTGCCACTGCTGTTTTGCAAGGGATCTTAACTACACCATAATCTTATTTCTCCTCCCCCAGTTTGGCTATTGTATTCTACCCATTTGTAAGGACTGCAGATGCATCCTTGAAGGACATAGTACAGTTTTGTACCTACCATAAATGTAGATGTCCGATAGGCATGCATCTGCAGTCAGGATTACCCACCCTCCTTCCCCTCTGTGGTACTCCTAGGGTATTTGCCCATCTTGTAGCTAGCTGGGGGAATCTATTATGGTGTATTTGTTTGTATACATGTACATACATGCTTATTTTTTGTTTGCTCTCTACTATTTGGAACCATTTGCATTTATCCAAATTTAGCCTCCTAGAGGGCACCTGGCATCTGGGGCAAGAAACACTGAGGAAAATGGCGTCGGCTGATGCCTTTATACCCGAAGAACTGCAGCTATGACGTCGGGTGAAGTGCGACACCAGCCGAGGCCAGACCTAGACTTTGGAATCCGGCCGACCGAAGGGCTGCCTGACGACAGGACAACCCATTTGTAAGGACTGCAGATGCATGCCTATCGGACATCTACATTTATGGTAGGTACAAAACTGTACTTTTCTGCTACTTACACCATGGTAAACCTGTGCCCAAGGGCATTAGGTCTCATTCCACCAGAACTGCAACTACTTCAGCAGCCTTTCTCAGAGGAGTACAAACCAAAGACTTTCTAGAGGCAGCTATTTGGAGTTCTGTTCAAACCTTTACAAAGCATTACCATTTGCCTCTCTAAGTCCAGGACAGGTTTTGCCACTGCAGTGCTGCAGGGCCTTATAGCCACACCTAATGCTGTTTAGCTCCAGCCTCCCAACCATAGCTTTGGGATTCTACCCAAATGTAATGACCTGCAACAGTGAAACACGAAGAACATAGTACAGTTGTGTACACTTAACATAAAAGTAGATGTTCGAGTGTGTTCACTGTTGAAGTCCAGGTTACCCTCCCGCCATCCTCCTGTCATTCTGAAGTTTATCTTTCCTTCACTATCTTCTATAACGTATGTGGTGTATTTGCTTGTAGATGAAGATATATATATATATTGTATATGTATGTGTATACATATATATATATATAAAATATAAGATTGCTACCTTATTGGGGGCAAGAAAAACTAAAGAAATTGGCGTTGGCTGCATGTTTTATACCCCCTGACGAAAATATAAGATTGCTACCTTATTGGGGGCAAGAAAAACTAAAGAAATTGGCGTTGGCTGCATGTTTTATACCCCCTGACGACCTGATCTCATGGAAGAGAAAACTGCAACCGACGAAGGACCCAAGACTTTGGAATTCAGGCCGACTGAGGGGAACTTGCCAACAGATTACCCAAATGTAATGACTGCAACAGTGAATACACTCTAACATCTACATTTATGGTAAGTGTACACAACTGTACTTTCCTCTGGGACGAGTGCACATGAGGATTCTTCAGTGGTTACTATTTGCCCAGTGGTCATACCCGCAACTTCCCATGTCATTCTTAATCATGGATGTTAAGTTGTCTATCTCGCCTTCATTCTTGCTGGATGGGTTCGGAGCCGAACTCGGCTCCGACTCGGCCACTCTAAAAGCTCGAGAGTTGGTTCCACCGGCTCGAGGCTCCCCTTATATCCCACAATGCTAGGCGAGAGTTACCTCAGATCTCGTTTGCCGCTACAGCGATCGAGGTGTTGGTTTTCTACCGGCTTCTTGGTAAGTAAACTTTCAGTAAGTTAGGATACTTAAACCCCTTTATTTTTGATTTAAACTACCTTTTCCCTTAGTTAGTGGATTTTCTAATCCCTTTTTTCTTAAAATCCCGTTTCTTTCCATAAGAACTTAAAAGTTCTCCCTCGGGCCTTCAGGCCTTTCCTCCATTCCCTAGTTGTGTGTGTGTGTTACTCTTAATTAAAACCCTTTGATAGTTGTTTTATTTTTGAGTTTTAAAAAATAAGATAAGTGTAATCAGTGTGTCTGACTGAGTGTGTGTGGTTACACTTTCTTGTTCTAGGATGTCTAAAGACACAAAGGTCTCAGGCTTCAAGAAGTGTGATGCGTGCTGTCAGAAAATGTCTCTGACAGACGGTCACACTTCTTGTGTCTATTGCCTGGGGCCTTTGCACCTGCAGGACTCCTGTGCTGTATGCCACGGCTTCAGTCCCAGGGTCCTGCAGGAAAGAAAGAACAAGTTGATCCTAAGGGGTCTACTTAAGCCTGAGGATTCCCTTTCTGTCTCTGGGAAACCCTCCAAGGCTTCTAGGTCCTCGGCTCCAGCTTGTGAGCCGAGACCTAAGGCTACTAAACCTACGTCTGCATCGGCTCCGGCTGGAGCCGGTGAGTCTACAGCTTCTGTGGTTCCCTCGGCTCCGGCTGGAGCCGAGGTATTAGAAATCCCCTTGTCGGCTCCGACCAGACCTTCGGAGCCGACATCTAGGAAGAGATCTAGTTCACCATCCCTTGGCTCCGTTCATTCGGCTCCAGCATCTCCTCTGCTGTCTGAACGGAGCCATAAATCTCACTCCTCTAGGTCATCGAGGCTGTCGGATCATGACCTTCAGAGGGTAGTGAGTCGACTTAAGTCCGAGGCACTGGCCCAAATGCTTCAGAGCCCGACTCATCAGTCGATGCCTGCCCCTGTCCATCAATATGTTCCTCCTCCGACTCCGTTGAGCTCGGAGCCGGGGTGTTTCAGAACCGAGACTGTGGTAGCGTCGGAGCCGATACCGATGTCTTCGGCTCCGTCGTTGGCTCCGATTTCTTCTTTCGAAGAATCTCGTCGCCGGACTTCCCTCGTCGGCTCCGAGGGGGTGAGTGGCATCGGACCCTTGTCCGACCCCGCTCTTCCTCTCGGAGCTTCGGCGCTGGTGAGTTCGGCTCCGACATCGGCCTCGGAGCCATCACTGTCAGTGCCGAGGGAGGTTCTCAGCTTCGGAGCGGGACCTCTGGCTCTGCCTGACAGGGGTGCTCGAGGTCATGCGGAGTGTGTTAGTGCCTGGCTCTACTCCACAGTCGGCTCCGTCCGCCCCTCCCTCTACGGTGCCTCAGGTCAAGTCGACTCACTCCCTCATCCCGGACCGCAGAGAGCCAGCTCCTCAGGAACCCCCTGTGGGGATCTCATCCTCTTCCGAGGCCTCTCCTGATTTGGCAGAAGAGCCCCCTCGGAAGAGGAAGTGTAAGAGGAAACACATTGACTCACCTGAGTCCATCACATCTGACACAGATTTAGAGGATTCCGAGGGTTCCCCCCGTTCCCCTTCTGAAGATGTCTCTTTTGCAGACATTCTACAAATCCTCAAACAGAGGGGAAATTGTCCAGCCCTCAACCCTTCGGAGGATGAATCTGTGTACCTTGAGGTGTTTGGCTCTCGTCCTTCCACCTCCTGGGTGTCTCCCCCCTTTGACCCCCTCATGCAGGTGGTAGCTAAAAAGGCATGGACGGCTCCTGATTCAGTGGACCCCACTCCCAGGAGACCCTCAAAATTCATAATGGCACCAGCAGACAAACAGTTCTTGACAAAAGGAGTTTCTGTGGATGCTATGGTGGTTGCTGCTGCCACTAAGAAGGAACTAGCTGATCCTTCAGTACCTGTCCATCCACCTAACAAGGAATCTAGGTCCATGGACAGGTACGGGAAGCGGATGTTCTCGTCAGCGACATTTGCTATGCGTTCGCTGAACTTACCTGTGCCATTTTACTCGTCTTCAAAGGGACTTGATTAAAGAAGCGAGTGACATGTTGAAGGACCCTACAGCTGCGGGTTTTCAAGACAAGATGAACACTCAGCTGGCTACCCTTAACTCCATAGCCAACTCCTCCATGCGCCTCCTTTCTTATGCGGCTGATGGAGCGAGCAGGGCCGCAGGGACAGGTGTGGCCTTACGTAGGCATGCGGACCCCTTCAAGACGTCTTTCACTAATTCCCCGTTCGATGGATCATCTCTCTTTGGTCCTCAAGTGAAAGAAACCTTGACTAGGTGCGAGACTGATGGCAAGACTCTTTCTGCCGTCTGAGTCCGTTTTTCTACTCCTTCTAGGCCTTACCCCAAAGGCCAGAAAAGTGGGAAAATGTGGTTCCGTAAACAATCTCAAGGGACTTCGCCTGACGCACAGAGTCTGTTCCCCGCCAGAGGCAGAGGCGGGAATAACAATGGTAGACATCGCCCTCGAGGCAGGGGGGCTCCGCAGAACCAGGGCAATCGAGAAGCTTTCTCTGATAAGCCCTTTCAGCATCCCTGAGGTGTTGCCCGACTGCCCACCTTCGGAGGCAGTCGGGGGAAGATTGTCACTGTACCCAGAAGCCTGGCTATCCCTGACTCAAGACAAATGGGTACAGTCCGTCATTTCCGAAGGCTATTCTATTCCCTTTCTTCGCATTCCAAACCAATCAAAAAAATCCCTTCCAGATGTTCCACCCGCTCAAAGGGATCTAGCGGTTTTGGAAATTTCAAAGCTGCTTGCAAGAAGAGCAATTCAGCCAGTTCCAGCAGACCAGCAAGGATCCGGAATCTACTCAAGGTTCTTTTTAGTTCCAAAGAAAACAGGGGACTGGAGACCAATTTTGGATCTCAGTATCTTGAACAGATCAGTCAAGAAAACAAGATTTCGGATGGTCACGCTGCAGTCCATCCTTCCCCTATTGGGAAAAGTAAACTGGATCTGCTCTATCGACCTTCAGGAAGGGTACTAATACATCTAAATGAACAGACGCTCCAGAAGATTCCTCCGCTTCAGGCTGGGAACCAGTCATTTTCAATTCAGGGCCCTGCCCTTTGGTCTCACCACTGCCCCCGGTGTTTACCAAATGCATGGCAGTGGTAGCTTCTCACCTGAGACGACAAGGATTCCAGGTGTTTCCATATTTGGACGACTGGCTCCTCACAGCTCCCACCAAGCATCTCCTTCTGATGGCCAGGGATTACACTTTTCGCATTTGTCAAAAGTTAGGCATTTCAATAAATTGCGAAAAGTCTGTTTTGTCGCCTTGTCGTACTATTACCTTCATAGGCGCAAATCTAGACACAGTAGACATGTCTGCGAGACTAACGGATCAGAGAATAACAGACATACACAAACTGGTCTCACTCCTTTTCAACAACAACAGAATCAAAGCCAGGTTAGTTCTGAAAGTGTTGGGAATTATGGCGGCGGCCATATCTCTGCTTCCATTAGCCAGATTCCACATGCGAATCCTTCAATGGATGCTCTTTACACAATGGTCATACCAGCAACTTCCAATGTCCCACACCATTATGATCACGCAGGCGTGCAGAAATAATCTCATGTGGTGGATGTCTTCCCCTCAGCTCTTGGGAAGACCCTTTGTTCCTCCCCCTCCGGTTGCTACTCTGACAACGGACGCCTCCCTGATCGGGTGGGGGGGCATTATCAGGGCAGGACGGTCCAGGGCACATGGCAACCAGACGAATGCCACTTGCACATAAATGTTCTGGAGATGAGAGCAGTGCTTTTAGCGTTGCAAGCCCTTCAAGACTCTCTTCCCTTGGGAACGATTGCAATCCAGACAGACAATATGTCTGTAGTGTGGTACATCAACAAACAAGGCGGAACCAGGTCCTACCCCCTGTGTCGAGAAGCACTCAGATTGTGGCAATGGGCGATTTCTTCTCAGCGGTTTCTGATAGCAACGCACATCCCGGAAGTCCAATCAAATCGCGGACAAGTTGAGCAGAGCTATCCTCATGCCTCACGAGTGGTCTCTGAAAGACTCTGTTGTGAGAGAAATTTTTCTCAAGTGGGGTCAGCCTTGCTGCGATCTTTTTGCTACTCCCCAAAACAGCAAGTGCAGAGATTATTTCACTCTATTCCCTTTATCAGGCTTACCCAGCAGAGACGCTCTAGTCCAAGTTTGGCCCCGGGGACTTCTGTATGCATTTCCTCCCTTCCCACTAATCTCTCAAGTGATACAGAAAGCTATCGCTCAGAAGGCCTCGTTGATCCTCATTGCTCCTTACTGGCCTCGACAGGTGTGGTTCCCCTTTCTACATCAATTTCTATTGGAGCGACCTTGGCATCTGGACCTAGTTCCAGATCTTTTGATCCATCAGTCGGGTCAGTTTCATCGCTCCCTCCCCTCTCTGAACCTCACTGCTTGGTTCCTCCAGTTCCAACCTTAGCCAGGCTTCCTCAATTATCTCACTCCGTTCGAGATATTTTGATAGCTTCCCATAAATCTTCCACTCGGAAGATTTATTTGAGTAAGTGGAAACGCTTCACATATTGGGCTCAAGGAAGGGACATAGATCCTTTCACTGCTTCCATCCAAATAGTCCTTGATTTTCTAGCTGAACTCTTCCATGTAGGTTCATCTCCTTCTACTCTTAAAGTTCAGTTGGCAGCTATTTCTAACTTTCATGTGGGTATTTCTGAGTCTGCCTTAATGTCCCACAAGCTTTGCAAGGCCTTTTTGAAAGGAGTTTTTCTTCTCAGACCTCCTATAAGAAATCCTCCTCCTCCATGGGACCTAAATTTAGTTCTGAGTTTTTTAATTCTTTCCTCTTTCGAACCTGCAGCCTCCTGTTCTTTAAAATTGCTATCATGGAAAACTCTCTTTCTGGTAGCTATTACTTCAGCTAGAAGA
Source organism: Protopterus annectens (assembly GCF_019279795.1). Lineage (NCBI taxonomy): Eukaryota > Metazoa > Chordata > Ceratodontiformes > Protopteridae > Protopterus > Protopterus annectens. The sequence continues at coordinate 420,304,320 of NC_056744.1, read as the reverse complement.
GTTTCGGAACTTCATGCACTCAGCTGTCGACCTCCTTATCTGTTGTTCCATAAGGACAGGGTATCCTTACGAACCAACCCGTCCTTTTTGCCTAAGGTAGCCTCGACGTCTAATCTAAATCAAATCATTGACCTCCCTGTGTTCTTTCCAGAATTTTCCAATAGGTCTGAACAAAAATTACACTGGCTAGATGTTCATAGTCAGTTAAGGTACTATTTGGATAGAACAAAACAATTCAGAAAATCTGACCAGCTGTTTGTCTCCTATGCAGAAGGCAGGAAGGGACTTTCAGTTTCAAAGGTATCATTATCTAGATGGCTAACATCTCTGATTTCCCTTGTTTATGAAATTAAACACCAAAAGCTGCCTAACAAACCTAAGGCCCATTCCACCAGAGCTTTGGCTACTTCCATAGCCTTCCAAGACAGACTGCCTATTGACACCATTTGTGCAGCGGCTACTTGGGCTACTCCTCACACTTTCATTTCTCATAAGTTGGATTTAGCTTCTAGGCATAGAGCTAACTTTGGTTCCACTGTTCTCAGGAGTCTGTTCCGTTAGGCCTCCCGGGACAAGGGGCTAGGGACGCGGTCCCATCCAGCAAGAATGAAGGCGAGATAGACAACTTAACATATAGAAGTTATGTTCTTACCATAACGTTCCATGTTAGTTGTCTTCTTCTCGCCTTCTTCTTGCGTCCCACCCTCCTTCCCCCTGGCCTGGACAGACCTAGAGGAGTTGTGATTGTGACCTCTCTTTCTACCACCTCTTTACTTAGGCATATGCTGCTTTGCATATTTCCTGAATCAGGATGTAGGTCACCCTTCTTTCTCCCTGTTAGAGGTGGACTCTGTTTATAGTTATTCTGTTACTATTATAAGCTGGGGTTAGCTTACAAACGAGATCTGAGGTAACTCTCGCCTAGCATTGTGGGATATAAGGGGAGCCTCGAGCCGGTGGAACCAACTCTCGAGCTTTTAGAGTGGCCGAGTCGGAGCCGAGGTCGGCTCCGAACCCATCCAGCAAGAAGAAGGCGAGAAGAAGACAACTAACATGGAACGTTATGGTAAGAACATAACTTCTATTTATGGACTCTTGCAAGAAGGATCTTTACTGACTGTTGACCAATCAACCACTGACAGTGGGTCGACCATTTGTTCTCCCCCTGTCATCAGCCACGGTGACTACGGACGCTTCTCTGATGGGTGGGGGGCTTTTTCAGGTAAGAACAGCCCAAGGCACCTGGTCGGAGACAGAGTCACAGTTTGCACATTTAGTGTTCTGGAGCTGAGCTGTGCTTTTGACGTTGCAGCACTTCCATGACTCTCTGCCTCTAGGGATGATTGCGATACAGACGGTCAACATGTCGGTAGTCTGGTACATCAACAAGCAAGGGGAAACCAAGTCTTATCCCCTGTGTCGAGTGGTCTTGAGAATTTGGCAGTGGGCTGTGTCCATCGTGCGCTTTCATATAGCAATGCATATCCCTGGGAAATCCAACCTGCTAGCAGACAATTTGAGCAGAGCCATTCTGCTACCACATGAGTGGTCTGTCAAAAACGAAGTTCCGGATAAGATTTTCTGCAGATGGGGCCAGCCTTGCTGTGACCTGTTTGCATCTCCTATGAATGCCAAATGAAGAAGCTACTTTGCCCTGAATCCCCCACTGGGGGACAGCCCAAGAGAGTCGCTTGTACACGATTGGCTCTCGCGACTTCTGTATGCCTTTCCACCTATACCCCTGATTCTGAAGTTCTTGCAGAAAGCCAAAACCCTCTGAAGGCCTATAATTTTAATAGCCTCTCTTTAGCCTCGTCAGATTTGGTTCCCCTTCCTCCGACTCTTATCAACTGGAGGAACCTTGAATCCTGGGCCGAGTTCCAGACCTTCTGACACATTCGTCAGGGGCCCTCCATCCTTCCCTTCGTTCCCTCAGACTGGGAGCTTGGCTGCTCCAAATCCCTACCTTGCCAGGTCACATGATTTTTCTTTGGCGGTACAGCACATTTGTTTATCTTCGCATAAGGCTTCTACCAGAAGGTTGTATGCTAGTAAATGGAAGCGATTTGCTGTTTGGGCTTCTCAGAATAACATTGATCCATATGTTGCCCCGATTGCTAGTATTTTGGAATTCCTCTCTAAGCTTTTTCATGAAGGTGCTGCAGCTGCCACTATTGGAGTCATATTGGCTGCCGTCTCGAGTTTTCACCTAGGAGCTGAAGGTTCTAACTTAATGTCTCTCAGATTATGTCGAGCCTTCCTTAAGGGCACCATTTTTCTTAGGCCCCCTGCCAGACAGCCCTTTATTCCCCGGTATCTAAATTTTGTGTTGTCACATGTTATTCTTCCCCGCTTTGAACCCGCATCATCCTGTCCATTGAAGTTTCTTTCCTGGAAGACTATTTTCTTGGTGGCCATTACCTCGGCACGTAGGTGTCAAACCACCATATTTGGTGTTTCATCCAGACAGGGTATCACAGAGGACTTAATCCTTCATTCTTGCCAAAAGTGTGTTCTGAGACCAATCTGAACGAAACTATTGAACTTCCAACCTTTTTAGGTAATTATTCTAATCAGTTGGAATACATGTTGCATAAACTTGACGTCCACAGACAATTGAGAATCTATTTGGACAGGACAAAGGAATGAGATTGAACAACTTCAAATAAAGAAGTTGTACTTACCATAACGTTCCATGTGAGTTGTCCATCTCGCCTTTATTCTTACATTCCCACCCACCTTCCCCCTCTAGGGTCCCAAAGAACGGGTAGACTTGGGGTCTGGTAGTCTTGTTCTGGGATTTCTTACTCCAGTTGGAGTATTTAGTGAGTTATGCTTGCTCATGCTGAGTTCAGCAAACTAGATCTGGGTTAGGACATAGAGTATCAAGGGATAGGGGCCTGGCCTTGAGCTACTCTGAGATCTTTAGCTAGTAAAGCAGCCGACTCTGAGCCGGTGGCTCAGCTCCTTAACCATGTGTAAGAATAAAGACGCGATGAACAACTCACATGGAACGTTATGGTAAGTACGCAACTTTTATTTTTTCATATTGTTGGAGCTTTCCTCCACGGGCCTCCGCTGAAAATGGACCTGTGTCCAGTTGGACTTTTCCGGTAAACAAATGTCAACATGTTCACTCAGGAAGCCCCTATTTCCCCCTTTCACAAAGTCTTTGCATTTTTGTTTCTGAGCTGCATGCTCAATTGTGAGTGACAGATGACACAAACAGTAGATGTAATGTGATCCTATGTCGCCTACATTCATTACTGACAGGTTTGGAGCCAAGAATTGGCTCCGACTCTGCCACTATAACTAGCACGAAGTATCATTGGCTGGGCTAACTCTGTATCCCAGGATGCATCACGCCCAAACCCCAGATCTCGTTTACCGCTCCTAGAGTAACGACGTGGTCTCGACTTGGCTGTGACTAAGTACCCTTTGTTTGTTTTTTCAACTATAGCTTCGAGTATTATTATTATATCAAAAAAAGCTATTCTAATAGCTACGTTGTCTGTTGTATCCTTGGTTGTGTCTGATTGTGTTTGTGGTTGGTAATCCTTCTGTTTGGCGGGCTAGGCCCGTTTGAGTTAGAGGGCCTTTGCCCTATCTTGAGTGGTTATTGTACGGGCGTTCAAGTTAGAGCCTTCCCCCCTCCCTACCTTGTGTTGCGAGTGTGTTTGTGATAGTCTATTTTTGGATATTGTTGCTGCTTGTCGATTGTTCCTTATGTTGGGCAAGGAACCTAAGGAACATAAGCCATCTGGCTTTAAGAAATGTGCTAAATGTGCTTACAAAATGTCGCTAACTGACGGACATGCCAACTGTGTATATTGTCTAGGTGCTATACACTTGCAGGAATCCTGCAGTGTGTGTCGTGCTTTCTCTGCCAGGGTTACAGGAGAGAAACAATAAACTTATCCTCAAGGGTTTGATTAAACCCTCCTTTGAGGAAACGTTGCCATCCTCTCCTCCCTCTGAGAAACCCAGATCAAAGTCAAAAATGAAGTCTCCGGCTCCATCTAGTTCTTCGGAGCCTCCGGAGAAAATATCTAAGACTACTTCTCCTTCCTCGGCTCCACTGGTCTCGGAGCCGCAGGAAGCACCATCCAAGGCTATGACTCCTTCCTCAGCTCCACTGGTCTTGGAGCCGCAGGAAGTATTGTCTATTGCGGGGTCGGCTTCTTCGACTCCACGGTCGTCGGCGCCGAAGGAGGTTGCGGTAGTTCTCCAGCCTACTTCGGCTCCGATCCTTTTGGAGCCGATTCCGAGCTGTTTCACTACCTTTATCTCTGTTCCTACTGAGAAGGTTTCTCGGCCCCCGTCTGTCTCCTCCAAGTCCTCCAGGCTCTCGGATTCGGATTTCGATAGGGTGGTCCAGAGGCTCCTCCAGTTGCCAGTGTTAAATAAATTATTTTCTGCTCCAGCCCACTCGGCTCCGGAGCTAGCTACTATATATATTCCGTTTCTTCCTCCTCCGACAACCTCTGTGTCGTCGGAGCCGGAGTCTGCCGAATCGAGTGAAGTCCCTGGGTCGGCTCCGAAACCTCCTGCGAGTCTTTCGGATCTGACATCGGCTCCAACCTTTTCCATTCCGTCTACAGGTTTCGGTACTTGGTGTCCTCAGTCGGACCCTAGGGGGATACATCGGGGCTTCAGACTGTGGCTCCGAGTCTCCCCCTTGGTGCTTCGGCTAGGGGTACGCCGACTCCGGTCATGGTCTTGGAGGTGGGTTTTTCGTCTGAATCTGGTGGACCTGCCTTCGAGGCTATGAGGAGTGTGCTGGCCAAGTCCATCGTGACTTCACCTGAATCAGCAACTCCTTCCCTAGACACTGCGACTAGAGCTTCTGGTGCTCCCCTATCTCTGGACAGCGGGGCTCCCGGACCTGAGGATACCTCCATGTGTGGTCCCCTACTTTCTGAGGGCCCTTCAGAGTCCGTCCCTGAAGAGCCTCCCAGGAAGACGTTGTGTAAGAGGAAGCACATAGACTCCCCAGATGAGTCTTGTCATCTCGGACACCGACCTCGATGATGCAGAATGGTCTCCGAAGTTGTCCTCTGATGATATGTCGTTCTCTGATATCCTGGAGATCTTGAGACAGCGGGGCGACTGGCCTTCCAAAAACCCTTCTGAGGAGGAGTCTGTCTTCCGCCTCCTGGGTGTCTCCACCCTTCGATGAATTATTGGATCTTATTTGTCGAAGGTAACACCCTGAATCTGTGGAGCCAGTTCCTAGCCGCCCCAATAAGTTTTTATCTGCCCCGCCTGGAAAAGAATTTCTGACCAAGGGAGTACCTGTGGATGCCATGGTGGTGGCGTCTGGCACCCAGCAGGACATGGTGAAGGCTTCTACCTCCATCCATCCTCCTAATAAGGAGTCTAGGAGTATGGATAGGTATGGGAAGCGTACCCTGTCTTCAGCGACCTTTACCTTGTGGTCGCTGAATTACTTGTGTCATTTTACGCAGCTCCAAAGGGATCTCATAAAGGAGTTGGGAGATACCCTGTTGGGTAACCTGCCTGAGGCGTTGGCCCAGTCTGTTAACACCCAGCTGTCTACCCCTTCTTCCATCGTCAACTCGTCCATGAGGCTCATACCTTATGCAGCCGAAGGGGCGGGTAGAGCAGCGAGTTCGGGCGTAGCCCTTAGGAGGCAAGTTTGGATGCGCCTGTCATTTTGCTGAGGCTTTCAAGTCTTCTTTCACGGACGCCCCATTCGATGGGTCCTCCCTTTTTGGATCCAAAGTGAAAGACACCGTCACTAGATGTGACCAGGTGGGTAAGACTTTGTCTGCCGTTGGGGCCCGTTTTTCGCTTCCCACTAGGCCTTATCCCAAGGCTCAGAGGGGAGGGAAAATGTGGTTCAGAAAGTCTCAAAGGTCTTCCCCTGCCCATCAAAGTGACCCCCCCCCCCTCCAGGGGCAGAGGAGGGGGGAATTTTAATGGAAGGCGTCGCCCTAGAGGCGGTGGAGGCCCCCGCAATACAGGAGACCGCGAGTCCTTTCGTGGTTCCTCCTACCAACGTCGCTGAGGGATTTACCTGACTGTGCGTCTCCGGAGCCAGTCGGGGGTCGTTTTTCAGATCATCTTCAGGCCTGGGAGTCCATCACTCAGGATCGATGGGTGCTTCGTATCATCACCGGAGGTTACACCATTCCCCTTTTTCGTTCCCCCCCTCCATCAAGGAAAATCCCAGACGTTCCACCCAGTCAGCGGGATCAGGCGGCAATAGAGGTTTCAAAGCTGCTAGAAAAAGGAGTCATCCAACCAGTCCCCACAGACCAGATTGGATTAGGAACTTACTCAAGGTTATTTTTGGTGCCAAAAAGAACAGGGGACTTGAGACCCATTCTGGATCTCAGTCGTTTAAACCGCTTTGTAAAGAAGTCCAAGTTCTGAATGGTCACTTTGCAATCCATTTTCCCATTGCTGGAAAAAGGAGTGTGGATGTGCTCCCTCGACCTCAAGGATGCCTATTATCACATCAAGATAAACGAGGCTTCCAGGAATCATTTACGCTTCCGGCTGGGAGCCAGTCATTTTCAATTCCGGGCCCTGCCCTTTGGCCTCACCACAGCCCCCAGGGTGTTCACCAAGTGTCTGGCAGTGGTGACAGCTCACCTGAGATGTCTAGGATTCCAGGTGTTTCCTTATCTAGGCTGGCTCCTCACCGCCCCCACCAGACATCTACTTGTTCAAGCCACGAGAGCTACTGTCAAATTGGGCCATCTTCTAGGGATTTCATTCAATTGGGCAAAGTCTGTATTGCTGCCATCACAGCGTGTTGCCTTTATTGGCGCAGAGCTAGACTCTGTAGAGATGAGAGCCTTTCTACCGACGGAGAATAAAGTGTTACAGGCCCAAGTCCTGGCTTTACTACCCCACAGAAAAGCCCAAGCCAGGATTGTTCTTCAGTTGTTGGGAACAATGGCAGCTACCATTCTCTTGGTTCCGCTGGCCAGGTTACACATGAGAATACTTCAGTGGCTCCTTTCGGCCCAGTGGTCATATCAGGAACACCCCTTGTCCTATCCAATCCTCGTCACGGAAAGATGCCGGCAAGATCTGCGAAGGTGGCTTCTCTCCAATCTGGACCAAGGGAGACCCTTGAGCCCCCCATCCCCTATTGCCACAATAACCACGGACACCTCCCAGATAGGATGGGGGGGCATTATCTGGGCGAGACGGTCCAAGGTATGCGGCAAGACCACGAGGATCACTTGCATATCAATGTTCGAGAGATGAGAGCGGTGCTTCTAGCGTTGCAGGCACTTCACAGCTCTCTTCCCAGGGGAACTATTGCGATTCTCTCCAACAATATGTCTTTTGTCTGGTATCTGAACAAGCAGGGAGGAACCAAGTCCTACCCCCTTTGCAGAGACACCATGAGAGTGTGGAATTGGGCAACCGCTTCCCAGCGCTTTCTAGTGGCAATGCACATTCCGGGGAAGTCCACTGTGATAGCAGACAGGCTGAGCAGAGCTATTCTGATGCCTCACGAGTGGTCCTTGAACGACAGAGTGGCTGCGCAGATCTTCTCCAAGTGGGGATGTCCTTCAAGGATGCATCTGCAGTCATAACATATGGGTTGTCCTGCCTCAGGCAGCCCTTCGGTCGGCCGGATTCCCAAGTCTGGGTCTGGCCTCGGCTGATGTCGCACTTTCCCCGACGTCAGAGCATCTGGGGTATAAAAGCATCAGCCGACGCCATTTTCCTCAGTCTTTCTTGCCGCGTGGTGCCCGAAGCAGAAGCTGTTCGCAAGTGCCGGTCGGTCAGATCCAGTGATTTCAGCTACCGAAGACTTCGAAAAAGCTAAGTACCCCGTTGGGGACTCTTTCTTGCCTCAGCCGATGTCAGATAAAGTAAATAATTGTTTAACTTGTGGGAAACAAATACCTCATAAGGATTTCCATTCCTACTGCCTTCCTTGCTTAGGCCCAGACCACGACGTATCGTCCTGTTCAGCCTGTGCTTCCTTCAACCGACGAACTCTTAGACGTCGGTCGGAGTTTGCAGAGGAATTTTTTGGGGCTAGCTTTGCTTATAAAATGCCGTTGGAGACTCCGACATCACATTTAGTGAAAAAACGGAAGGACAAGGACCGACACTCGCGGCCCGTGGTTTCGGCTGAAACCACGGTAAAGCCTACTGCGAGTGTCTCGGTTTTGGCCGAAACAGAGTCCTCGGAGATTCCTTCATCCGAATCCACTCAACCGACCACCGCGGCCCGGGAAGCCCCGGCTGAGTCGGCTACCGAGCTACCTACCGAAGCCAGTGTCCAGGATATGTCCGACACCATTCCTTTGGACATATCTACTCCTGCACGTGGGGCAGCTAGGCCCCCTGCTTCCATGACCATTAAGGTCTTCTCCAGGGCTAAAGCTGCTAAACTTTCTAAGGCTTTGCCTCCCAAGGCTACCTCCCAGAGGCCTTCCTCTAGTACTCAGATCCTCAGCCTTGCAGAGGACTTTATTTCTTTAATTAGAGGTTCACAACCTCACCCGGACAGGGCCTCTCATCCTCCACCAGACACAAGGCCCAGGACTGAGCCTTCTGACCCACACTCTTCAGATGAGTCCACGGATGGTTCTGAGTTGTCAGACCACTAGGAGGAGGCTTTTTCGCCCTATGAGGATTCTGATGCTGAAGAATCTATCCCTTCGGCCTCCCCTCCTGAAGAGTTTTCCTTTGGTGAGACTCTACACTCCATGAGAGAGCATTTTCAATGGCAAGGTCAGGAATTCTCTGAGTCTAGAAAAAGATTAAGGACCTTTTTACATTTGCCTCAGCATAGGCCCTTAGCTATACCTCCTGTTTTGAATGTAATTGATTATGTGTACAATGATGTCAGTACAGCCCCTGATACTCTCCCCCCGGCCCCTGCCAAACTTGATAGATACTACAGGGTCCCGGATTTTCATTTCCATCTGTATAAAGCCCATTCTGCCGACCCAGAAACTATTACTCTGGGCCCTAAAGGGGTTGCGGCTGCCACTGCCAAAAATCCTCTACCTTTTGAAAGAGAGTCTAGAGCTTTAGAGAGATGGGGAAAGAAGGTATATACCTCTGCAACTCTTTCCGTCAGGGCTCTAAATTGTCAATTTCATATGATACAGTACCAAGAGTATTTGTTAGATGAACTGAACAAAAAGCTTTCTTCTCCTGAGCCCCTTGACCGTAAATCCCTTCAGGATTTGGTACACAACTCACAGCAGGTTAGTAATCATTTCTTAAAGTGTGGTTATGATGCATTGGAGGCTTCATTTAGGTCAGCTATGACTGGGGCAGTTATTCGTAGGCATGCCTGGCTGAAGGAACAATCTTTGCCAGACCATGTTAAAGCTAAGCTCCTGGATGCTCCAATGGAGAAACAAAATTTATTTGGCTCCTCTGCTCAGGAGGTTTTAAAAAAGTATGAAGAAAAGGCAAAATCTGTGCAAACAGTTAAGGATTTCCTACAGGTACAACCACCGAGATTTAGCAGAAACTGGCCTACTAAGAACTGGTCCTTTCCAGACTCGGACAGAGCCCAGAGAGGCAGGAACAGACGCCCCAGAGGCAGAGGCCAATCTAGGGGCTCTTACAGAGGCCGTCAGTGGCAACCTGCCAACCAGAGAGGTAGTGCAACAGCAGCAGCAACAACAACTACTACACCAGGACAGGCTCAATGACTTTACTCTGATTCCGCCCACCAGGGCTCAACTGGAAGCACCCTTGGGCGGAAAGCTTGCTTTATTCTCAAAAAATTGGCATTATATTACAAGGGACATATGGACACTGCAAATAATAGACAAAGGATACAGGTTCCACTTCCACACTTTGCCAAAAAGAAACGGAATGCCAAACCTACCACCAAATCAGAGGGCAGAGGCAGATAAACAACTTGCATCAAATGAAAGCCATAGAAAAAGTACCACTTTCAGAACAAGGCGAAGGATTTTACTCCAGACTATTCCTTGTACCAAGAAAAGAAAATCAATGGAGGCCTATTCTCGACCTGTCCGCACTGAATACTTTCCTCATTGTGCCAAAATTCAAGATGCTGACCCTACAGCAACTTCTTCCCATGTTGGGCAAGGAGTCTTGGCTGGTGACTCTAGATCTTAAGGAGGCATACCTGCACGTCCCTATTCGTCCAAACTGCAGAAGACACCTCAGATTTCTTGCAGGATCTGAGCATTATCAATTCTCAGCATTGCCCTTTGGCTTATCTACTGCGCCCAGAGTATTCACAAAATGCCTGGCATCAGTAATTGCACACTGCAGACTTCAGGGGATTCAAATCTACCCTTATCTGGACGACTGCCTTATACAAGCGGACAACAAGGTAAATTTGATAAAAGACTTGGCCTATGCCATCCGCCTACTACAGGCATTGGGATACACAGTCAACATCCAAAAGTCAAGACTGGTTCCATCCCAAAGGATAACCTTTCTGGGTGCGGATCTAGACACAACCACCCAAATGGCCTTTCTCACAGAAGAAAAACAAAAACAACTTCCAGATTACTTCATGAATCTGACAAGACAAGCTCAGCTTACTGCAACGAAAATCCTGCAGGCCCTGGGTTTCATGGCATCCTGCATAATTCTGATACCACAGGCCAGGCTGCATATGAGAAAATTACAATGGTATCTAAGGAGTGTATGGTCTCAACACAGTCACAGTTTGGAAATTTTGATACCAATCATTCCTTGCCTTCAAAAGGAATTCCTGTGGTGGGCTCAGGCCTGCCAGTCCAACAGAGGGTTGCCTTTCAACAAACCAAAAACAAAACAAACCATCACCACGGACGCTTCAGACCGAGGATGGGGAGCACACATGGAGGGCAAATGTATCCAAGGCCTATGGTCTCAAAGACAGCTACACATGCACATAAACCAAAAGGAAATGCTGGCAGTGATGCATGCAATCGAGGCTTTCAAACACTTCCTCCATCAAGGCCACCTGTTAATAAGGACAGACAACACCACGGTCATGTGGTACATAAACAAGCAGGGAGGCACACACTCCTACCCTCTATGCCGGCTGGCTATGAATCTATGGGAGTTATGCCTGAAACTCAATATCCAACTGCAGTCCCAGTTCGTGCCAGGAAAGGAAAATACACTGGCAGACAGCTTAAGCAGAACTACCATGGATGCACACGAATGGATGCTGCACCCAGACATCTTCCAACTCATAACAAAGGCATGGGGAATGCCGGAGATAGATCTATTCGCATCCCCCCTCAACCATCAACTGAAGACATTCTGCTCAAGGACATACCACCCACAAACATGGAGGGTGGACTCTCTCTTTCAGCTGGAAAGCTCTAAAAGTATATGCCTTCCCACCTCTCCCTTTAATGTACAAGGTTCTACTGAAGATCAGGGAGGAACAGCCAAGAGTGATTCTGATAGCTCCAGACTGGCCAAGGCAACACTGGTATCCACTATTGAGGAGCATGTCACAGGCAAAACCATGGCCTCTCCCCCTATGGCCTCTTCTTCTGACGCAGAACAATTTCAAGATTATGCATCCCAACTTAAAAACATTGCAGCTAACTGCCTGGAAAATCCCTTAAAAACAAAACAAAATGTTTTATCACAGACAGTGAAGGACATTATCATGGAAGCTCGTCGGCCTTCCACAAGGAAGACATACTCAGCTAAATGGAAAAGATTTTTCATCTGGAACACATCAAAAGGCTTAGATGTGACAGTGGCAAACATGACACATATTGTGGAATACTTAGCAGAACTGTTCCACAATGGCCTTTCCTATTCTTCCATTAAGATTCATGCCTCAGCAATTTCAGCAGAATACAATTTGGATCCACCCATCTTCTCACACCCTCTACTCAAGCAATTTCTGAGAGGGATCAAAAATATCAAACCTCCAAGAAAACCCCCTTTACCTGCTTGGGATCTCAACTTTGTCTTGGAGAAACTAACACTTCCTCCCTTTGAACCAGCAGCATCAGCGGATCTCCAGTTTCTGTCTTGGAAAACTGCATTCCTTCTGGCAATAACTTCAGCAAGAAGAGTATCTCAGTTACAAGCGTTAATGGCAGTACAGCCATTTCTTATCTTCCATCAGGACAGAGTTACACTAAGAACTAATCCTACTTTTATGCCAAAGGTGGTATCTAGGGTATCCTTGAACCAAGCTATTCACTTGCCTACGTTCTTCCCAAATCCACAGAATAGAGGGGAAAAACTTCTGCACACCCTGGATATACACAGACAACTACGCTACTACTTGGACAGAACTAAAAGTAGCAGAAAAACTGACCAACTATTGGCAGCATATGCTGCTGGGGTGCAAGGAAAAGCAATTTCCAAACAGACAATTTCAAAATGGATAGGAAATTGCATTCGATTTTGTTACTCCTTTCATGGAAAGTCAGTTCCTGCAAACATCAGGCCTCATTCCACAAGGGCCACGGCCACCACTACAGCCTTCCTACGAGGGGTGGCTACCAAGGACATTTTAGAAGCTGCTACTTGGAGCTCCGTGCATACATTTACCAAACATTACAATCTACCTTTATACTCCAGATCCAGAGCAGGCTTTGCTACTGCAGTCCTGCAGGGGATCTTAACTACACCATCCTTTTCTTAGTGCCTCCTCCCCCAGATTAGCTATGGTATTCTACCCATATGTTATGACTGCAGATGCATCCTTGAAGGACATAGTACAGTTTTGTACCTACCATAAATGTAGATGTCCGATAGGTATGCATCTGCAGTCAGGTTTACCCACCCTCCTACCCCTCTGTCGTATTCCTAGGGTGTTTACCCCTCTTTTAGCTAGCTGGGGGAATCTATTATGGTGTATTTGTTTGTATATACTTGTATGTATGTATGTATATATATATATATATATATATATATATATATATATATATATATATATATATAATTTTGCAAATGTTTGGAATTCTATTGCATTTCTCCAAATTTAGCCTTCCTAGAGGGCACCTGGAATCTGGGGCAAGAAAAACTGAGGAAAATGGCGTCGGCTGATGCTTTTATACCCCAGACGCTCTGACGTCTGGGAAAGTGCGACATCAGCCGAGGCCAGACCCAGACTTTGGAATCCGGCCGACTGAAGGGCTGCCTGAGGCAGGACAACCCATATGTTATGACTGCAGATGCATACCTATCGGACATCTACATTTATGGTAGGTACAAAACTGTACTTTTTCCCTGCTGCGACCTCTTTGCCAGTCCCCTGAATGCAAAGTGCAGCAATTTTTTCACTCTGATCTCCCCACAGGGGGAGTCTCCCAGGGATGCTCTAGTCCACAATTGGCCCTCCGGTCTGCTCTACACCTTCCCGCCAGTCCCTCTGCTACCCAGAGTGATTCAGAAGGCCACCTGCTTGGGAAGCAAAATGATTTTGATTGCACCACACTGGCCCCGTCAAGTTTGGTTCCCCTTCCTTCAGACATTTGCGGTGGATGGCCCTCTGATTCTGGGCCCAGCTCCAGACCTATTGACTCATCAGTCAAGACAGCGCCATCCATCCCTACGAACATTCAAGCTCGCTGCTTGGCTCCTCCACTTCCGACCATAGTCAGACAGCATAATTTTACCCCGGAAGTGGTTCATATTCTGTCTTCCTCCCACAAGTCTTCTACTAGGAAAATATACTCTAGTAAATGGAAGAGATTTGCAGTTTGGGCTCAGAAACGTGATCTGGACCCCCTTACAGCACCGGTGTCCACGGTGTTAGATTTCTTAGCTACACTCTTTAGACAAGGTTTAGCTGCTTCCACCATAAAGGTTCAGTTGGCAGCAATCTCCAATTATCATGTTGCACATGAGCCCTTCCCTTATGGGTCATAAGCTGTGTAAAGCCTTTCTGAAAGGAGCCTGGCTGCTGCGCCCTCCGGTTTCGCAGCCCGTTTTGCCATGGGACTTAGATGTGGTGCTCAGAGCTTTGACTTCCTCTCCCTTTGAGCCGGCAGCCTCCTGCGAATTGAAATTTCTGTCATGGAAGACTGCCTTCTTGGTAGCCATAACTTCAGCCAGAAGAGTATCGGAGCTTCAAGCTCTTTCTGCTAAACCTCCTTATTTAATTTTTCATAAGGACAGAGTATCGCTGCGACTTCATCCTTCCTTTCTCCCTAAGGTCTCTTCTGCTCTTTGTCTCCACCAGTCTGTTGAGCTTCCGGTCTTTTTCCCAAGGTTCTCCAACAAAGCGGAATACAAATTGCACCAGTTGGATGTGCATAGACAACTGAGGTTTTATTTAAATAGGACACAACAGGAGAGAAAATCAGATCAGTTGTTTGTGTCTTTTTGGGACAATAGAATGGGCAGATCTGTAACTAAGGGCACCATAGCTAAGTGGATTAGAGACTGCATCTCATTTATTTATGCATTAGCGGATAAGGATCTTCCCTTTCCAGTTAGGGCGCATTCTACCAGGGCTGTGTCAACTTAAGTGGCCTTATATGCTAGATTATCCATAGATGAGATATGTGCAGAGGCTACTTGGACTTCCCCACATACCTTTATTTCTCATTACAAACTGGATGTGGCCTCCAGAGGTCGGGCTTCCTTTGGTTCCACAGTGCTCAGGAGTGTTTTCCAGTGAGCCTCCCGGGATTTAGGTGCTAGGGACGCTGTCCCGTCAGTAATGAAGGTAGGCGAGATAGGATCACATTACATCTTTTAGTTATGTACTTACCATAACGATAGATGTATGTGATCCATCTCGCCTACATTCTTACGTACCCTCCCTCCTTCCCCCTACCTGTTGGACTTGGAGGAAACCTGTTTTCTGATTTCTCTGAGGATATTATTTTTTCTCTCCTCTTACTTATTTATCCTTGTGGTATGGAGTATGTGGGAGAGTCATGTTGGGGCAAACAAGATCTGGGGGTTTGGGCGTGATGCATCCTGGGATACAGGGTTAGCCCAGCCAATGAGAGACTTCGTGCTAGTTATAGTGGCCGAGTCGGAGCCGATTCTCAGCTCCAAACCCGTCAGTAATGAATGTAGGCGAGCTGGATCACTTACATCTATCGTTATGGTAAGTACATAACTAAAAGATTTTTTGTTGATTTATCTAACTGAAGCTTTAATAAGCCTGGGCTCCTATTCAGACTCAATGGTTGATGGTTGTATGGAAGAATATTGGGCCACAAATTGGTAGCAGTGTGCTGATGTTCATGTTTCACTGTTGCAGTCATCACATTTGGGTTATCCTGCCAGGGGTAGCCCTCATTCGGCCCGAATACCAGAGTCTTAGTATTTCTGCATCGGTTGATGTCCAGTCATCAGTGGTATAAAAACAGGCAGCCGATGCCATTACATCAGTCTTTCTTGCCGAGGAGCCCGAAGCAGAAGCAGTTCGCATGAGTGCCAGTCAGCTGCGACCTAAGTTTTCGTTTCCGAATTGAAGTTGGTCTTCTAAAGATAAGTTCCCCCGTTGGGCATCATTTTTTCTTGCTCTAACCGATGTCAGAAAAATTTGACAATAGTCTCACCTGTAGAAAGCAAATACCACACCGAGACTTTCCATTCTTACTGTCACCTGTTTAAGGCCAGACTACTACGTACCTCACTGTCATTTTTGTGCTTTGTTCAATGCCAGAACTGTAAGTCGTCAGGCTCTTATTGTAGCTAGATTTTTGCTCTCAGTCCTCGAATTCTGATATGGCTTCGGTAACCCATCCGACTACCAATGTTACGAAAAAACTTAAGGATAAAGACAGAGACAAACTCCACAGGTCTAAAACTGCCAACGACCCTTCCCTTAAGCTCGTAGTCAGTTCTCCGTTTCTCAGTGATGCGTTTTCATAGCCCCTGATGCCCACTTCTTTGTATTCACAGGCCGCTACCAGGACCCTTTCGGAGTGCGATATGCTGCAAGACTCTTCTTCGACTAAGGATCCTGCGGATGTCTCTACCTTGGATGGGTCCAGAGCCACTGAGCAGGCACCAGCTTCCGTGGAAGTACTTTGCACTACTGATACTCGACACAGACAGACTTCTTTACTATCTTCAGTTCTTTTGAAAACAGAGATGTTCTTCATGTTTCACTGTTGCAGTCATTACATTTGGGTTATCCTGCTGGCAGGTTGCCCTCAGTCAGCCTGAATTCCAAAGTCTTGCGTCCTGCGTCGGTTGCTGTAGCCTCTTCCCTGGCATCAGGTCGTCAGGGGTATAAAAGATGCAGCCGACGCCATTTTATTCAGTCTTTCTTGCCGCGTGGTGCCTGAATCAGAAGCAGTTCGCAAGTGTTGGTCGGCAGACTCCTGAGATTTTCTTGTTCGAGTTTCAGATCTGAAGTCTTCATTAAAAGCTAAGTACCCTGTTGGGGAAACTTTTTTTCTTACTCCAGACCAATGTCACAAAGTTAATAATTGTATATCTTGTGGGAAGCAAATACCTCATAAGGACTTTTATTCTTACTGTATTCCTTGCCTAGGCCCTGACCATGATGTTGCTAGTTGGTTTTGTGCTAGATTTAACCAACTCACTATTAAGCGTCAGTACAATTTTGCATTGAGCTATTTTGGGCGAAAATTTAATTATACAATGTCGTCGGATAGCCGTCCAACTACCGGAGTTCACAAAAAAACGCAAAGAAAAGGACAGGCAACCGAGGTCCAAAACCGATGACTACACTTCTCCTAAGCAAGTCGCTGCTTCTCAGTGAGGCGCTTTTACAGCCCCTGATGCCCGCTACTTTAGAGTCGCAGGCCGCTACCGACTCCCACGTGGAGTCGGCCAGGCCGCAGGAAACTCAAGGTATTGGAGCCTCTGAGAATATTCCCTCAGATGGGTCCGGAGCTGCTGAGCAGGCATCTTCTTCTGAGGGTGTATTCAGACCTAAGCAGTTCTATATTAAACCGACTCCAAAGACTAAGACGCCTTTAAAGGCAAAGGAACAAGTTCACCAGTCACAAGGACAGGTCTCCATGCCAAAAAAACAGATGCTCAAATTGGCCGAAGACTTAATTACCTTGATTAGGGATTCCCATCCCCCTCCTGATAAGAGGCCTAGGCAAGAGACAGACTATGAATCTTCAGATCAGGTTTCCATTTCTTCTGATTCCTCTTCTGATCAGGAATGTTCTCTTCCTTCCTATGAGGATTCTGATGCTGAAGAATCAATTCCTTAAGCTTCTCTTCCTGAGGACTACTCTTTTGGGGAAGCCTTGCATACCATGAGGGAGCACTTCCACTGGGAGAGCCAAGATTTTTCAGAATCTAAGAAAAGGCTCAGAGACTTCCTTTTACTACCTCAACACAGGCTTCTAGCTATTCCACCTGTGTTGGACATTGTAGATGATGTGTTCTCGGAGTCTAGTCTGACCCCTGACTCTCTACCTCCAGCTCCTGTTAAGCCGGACAGATACTACAGGGTCCCTAACTATCATAAATTCCTTTTCAAAAGCCCTTCTGCAGACCCAGAAACTATTTCTCAGGGTCCAAAGGGGGTCAAGGCTTCTACTGCAAATAATCCTGCCCCCTCTGACAGGGATTCCAGGGCTCTGGATAGATGGGGAAAAAGGTTTACACATCTACTACTTTGGCTATAAGGGCCTTAAATTGCCAGTTTCATATGTTCAAATATCAACAATATATCATGGCACTGCTTAAACAGAAAATGATGGCAAATTCTGAATGTGCAGAAAACAAAGAATTGCAGGATTTGTTGCATGCAGCTGAAGAAGTTGGAAAGCATACTTTGCAATGTGGGTTTGATTCTCTAGAGGCCTCCTGCAGGGCCGCTGTTACGGGTTCTGTCATTAGGAGGCATGTTTGGTTAAAGGAACAAAATCTGCCTAACCACATTAAAGCAAAATTATTAGATGCTCCTTTACAACATGATACCTTGTTTGGCATTAAGGCAGAAGTGGTGTTAAAGAAAATGGAGGACAAAGCTAAATCTATGTAAACGGTCAAGGATCTCTTACAGGTACAGCCACCTAGATTTAGCAGACACTGGCCTACAAAGAATTTGTCCTTTCCAGTCTCAGACAGACCTCAAAGGGGCAGATCCAGACGCCCTAGAGGCAGATCACAGCTGCAAGGATCCTACAGGTCTCAGCAGTGGAGTGCTTCTACCTCCAAAGGTGGTGAGGACAAATCACAATCATACAGGAAACAGTCCCAGTGACTTCCCCCTGCCTGTGCCAAGCACTTATCTTCTGGCAGCACCCTTAGGGGGAAAACTAGCACTTTTTTCTCAAAATTGGCACATTATAAACCAGGACAAATGGGTTCTAGATATGGTGTCACAAGGCTACAAGTTTCATTTCCATACACTGCCAAGGGCAAACTGTTGGCTAGACTTGCCAAAAAATCAGTGGGCAGATGCTCAAAAACAAGTCGCAGCTCTCATGGACAATGAGGGCTGTTCAACAAGTACCACAGCAAGAGCAGGGACAAGGATTTTACTCAAGTCTGTTCTTGGTACCCCGAAAGGACAAAGCATGGAGACCAATACTGGACCTATCTATTCTAAACACTTTCCTGAATATACCAAAATTCAAGATGTTGACCTTACAATAGCTTCTGCCCATGCTGGTCAGCAAGGCTTGGCTCGTGACTTTAGACCTAAAAGAGGCATACCTGCATGTCCCAATCAGACAATCATGCAGAAGATACCTCCGATTCAAGGCCGCCTCAAAGCATTACCATTTCTCTCAAAAAACAAAACTGAAAGAGGCAGCCAAAACACGATAATGGGAAGCCGACTATTTATTAGAAATAAAATGAAAAAATCCAACAAGGCCAAAGACTTAAAATTCAATAAGCGCTTTCACTTTCAAAGGGAATGCTTCATCAGACTGTTGACTGTTGACTTAATTGGTACCATTTAAAAGCTTTAACATTTCATTGTGAAGATGATCACTATTCGGCTCATGAATATTGAATGAAAATAATATAATTCATCAAAAACCTTATGGATAATTCATTAAAAAATTTTTAAAATGTTAAATATAATATAATCTCAAATTTATAAAAATGTATAAATAATAATAGGGGAGCAGATTTTGCATTCGTTGGATGTACACAGACAACTTAGATTTTACTTAGGACAAAATCCTGAACAACTACTGGTGGTATTTGTTGCAGGGGTAGAGGGAAATGCTATTTCAAAGCAGACTATTTCCAAATGGATAAGCCATTGTATTCGTTTCTGCTATATGCACCATGGTAAAACTATCCCCCAGGGGATCATATCTCATTCCTCCAGGGCTGCATATACTTCTACAGCCTTTCTCAGAGGTGTTCCTACCAGAGACATTCTAGAAGCTGCTACCTGGAGCTCAGTTCATACATTCACCAAACATTACCATTTACCTTTCTTCTCTAAATCCAGAGCTGGCTTTGCCACTGCTGTCCTGCAGGGCCTTATAGCTGGTCCTGATGCTGTATAAATCCATCCCTTCAACCATAGCTTTGAGAATCTTCCGAAATATAATGACTGCAACAGTGAAACACGAAGAACATAGTACAGTTGTGTACACTTACCATAAATGTAGATGGTCGAGTGTATTCACAGTTGCAGTCCTGGTTACCCTCCCTCCAGCCCCTTGTTTTTTCTCTTACTGTACCTCTACTTTCTTTTACTATGCTTAAAAGCCTTTTTGGTGTAATTGCTTTTGTTTGGAGGTATATTTTTTTGTGTTTTTAATTATATATATATTATATTTTACTCCATTTGGGGGGCACCTGACATCTGGGGCAAGAAAAACTGATGTAATGGCGTCGGCTGCTTGTTTTATACTCCTGACGTCATGGGAGAAGGGACAGCAACCGACGCAGGACCCAAGACTTAGTTAATCAGGCCGACTGAGGGCAACCTGCCAGCAGATTACCCAGATGTAATGACTGCAACAGTGAATACACTCTAACATCTACATTTATGGTAAGTGTACACAACTGTACTTTCTCTGCACTGCCCTTTGGCTTGTCTACTGCGCCCAGGGTATTCACAAATTGCCTGGCTCCAGTAATTGCATTTTGCAGGCAAAGAAATATTTAAATGTATCCATACCTGGATGATTGTCTAATTCAGGCAGAAAACCAGGGCATTCTTCTAAATCATCTGGCGTTTGTAAAAAAAGGTTCTAACTTGTCTGGGGTACACCATAATCAAAAAGAAATCACAACTGGTACCCTCTCACGGATTAAATTCCTGGGTGCAAGCTTGAATACAACTGCCCAGATGGCTTTCCTCAAGCCAGAGAAGCAAATTCATTTGGTAACTTACTTCAAACAAGTGGCCACAAAAACCCTGCTATCTGCAAGACAAATACTGCAAGCTTTGGGGTTCATGGCCTCCTGCATTCTTCTAATTCCATATGCAAGACTGCATATGAGGAAACTGCAGTGGTACTTAAGTCTATGGAGTTAACATTTTCACAGCCTGGAAACAATGATTCCTATCATACCTTGCCTTCGCATGGAGTTCTTGTGGTGGGTACAGGCCTGCCACCAAAACAAAGGTCTGCCATTCATACTACCCCTTGCCGCCCAAACCCTACCTACAGATGCATCAGATTATGCATGGGAGGGAAGTGCATTCAGGACAAATGGAACCCATTTCAAATGCTCCTACAATCAAAAAGAAATGCTAGCTGTAGAGAATGGTCTGACAGCCTTCAAGGACTACATTCTTCCAGGACAACTAATGGTAAAGACGGACAACACCACGGTTATGTGGTATATAAGCAGGGGGGTACACATTCCTACCCCCTTTGCAGACTAGCCATGGCATTGTGGAACACTGCCTCAAGCTACCAAGTGCACCCACAAGTTCAGTTCCTGCCAGGAAAATTGAATACACTGGCAGATGGACTAAACAGAAATCTCATGGACCCACACGAGTGGAAACTGGAACCACGGATTTTTCAACATGTTGACAAGCAAATGGTGGAGCCCAGACATAGATCTATTTGCCTTCCCCCAGAACTACCAGTTGGACAAATTTTGCACAAGGGCTCCCCACAAAAAAGCCTGGAAAGTGGATGCTGTGGCCTTCAGCTGGAAAAACCTATCACTCTACGCCTTTCCCCCTCCGCCTCTACTCTCCAAGGTTTATGCTAAGTCACAGGAAAAACCAAGAGTGATTGTTACTGCTCCAGACTGGCCACACCAGCACTAGTACCCGCTCCTGCACAGTGTCTCACAAATATCTCCATGGCGCCTGCCTCCGACGCTTTCCTTGCTGTCTCAGCAGGAGAACCAAATTCTGCACCATCAGCATCCAACATTGAACCTGGCAACTTGGCTAATCACTTAAATTCACCCTTAGCATCCCTCAGCAAACCTGTGATCGATGTCATCTTGGAGTCAAGAAGACCTAGTACTAGAAAATCTTATAATGACAAATGGAAAAGATTCTGTGCCTGGAACCAATCTTTAGGGATAAGCACAGCAGCGCTCAATCTACCTCAGATTTTGCAGTACTTGACTGAGATGCTTCACAAGGGCCTGTCTTTTTCCTCTAATAAAATCCACGCTTCAGCTATTTCTGCTCAGCCTAACACAGAACCTCCCCTCTTTTTTCATCCCCTGCTCAATCAGTATCTCAGAGGGGCAAAGAACTTGAGACCACCCAGGAGAGCTCCTACCCCTGCCTGGGACCTTAACTTTGTTTTGGAGAAACTCACTCTACCTCCTTTTGAGCCTGCTGCTACTGCAGACTTAGAATTTATTTCTTGGAAAACAGCCTTCCTTTTAGCAATCACTTCAGCTAGAAGGGTATCTGAATTACAGCCCGTTATGGCAGTGGAGCCTTTCATCATCTTTCATTCGGACAGGGTATCTCTGAGGACCAATCCATACTTTTCATGCCCAAGGTGGTTTCCACCATGGCTCTTAGTCCATTCATTTGCCAGCTTTCTTTCCCAATCCACAGAACAAAGGGGAATGGATTATGCATTCCTTGGATATGCACAGACAGCTTAGGATCTACTTGGACAGAACTAAATTTCGAAGAAAATCTGATCAATTGCTAGTAGCATTTGCTGCTGGGGCAGAGGGGAAGGCTGTTAAAAAAGAAATCATTTCTAAATGGATAAGCCATTGCATTAATTTCTGTTGTAAGCACTATGGAAAACCTATCCCTCAGGGGATCAGATCTCACTCCACCAGGGTGGCATCTACTTCTGCAGCCCGTCTCAGGGGGTGTTCCTACCAAAGATATTCTAAACGCTGCTACCTGGAGTTCTGTACATTCTTTCACCAGGCATTATCATTTACCAATTTTTCTCTAAATCCAGAGCTGGCTTTGCTACTGCTGTCTTACAGGGCCTTATAGCTGGTCGTAATACTGTATAAATTCCTCCTCCCAACCATAGGTTTGGTAATCTACCCAAATGTAATGACTGCAACAGTGAAACACGAAGAACATTGTACAGTCGTGTACACTTATAAATGTAGATGTTCGAGTGTATTCACTGTTGCAGTCCTGGTTACCCTCCCTGCAGCCCCCTGTTTTTCTCTGACTATACCTCTACTTTCTGTTACTATGCTTAAAAGCCTTTTTGGTGTATTTGCTTTTGGTTGGTGGTATATTTTTGTGTTTTTAATTTTATTTGCTCCCCATTCGGGGGGCACCTGACATCTGGGGCAAGTAAAACGGATGTAATGACATCGGCTGCATGTTTTATACCCCTGACTACCTGATGTCATGGAAGAAGGGACAGCAACCGACGCAGGACCCAAGCCTTTATTAATCAGGCCGACTGAGGGCAAACCTGCCAGGAGATTACCCAAATGTAATGACTGCAACAGTGAATACATCCAAACATCTACATTTATGGTAAGTGTACACAACTGAAATTTCTTTGTCCTACCAATCCTCATAAAATCAGGGGGCATGCGAACAGAAAAATAAAAAAAAACATTTTTGCATATATGTATGAAACGCCCTAATGGTGGCTTGTACTGCACCCCACTACTGGAGCATCAGTACTTAGGAGTGTGATACAAAAATGGTTTATTGGAGGGGATTCCAAGATGGCTGCACTATGATGAGCAGGTTGTGTAGAGCTCCGAGTGTGAAAAAGAAAAGAGAAGTAAAGTAACTGGTGGAAGCTAACAGTCTACTCTAATTTTTTTTCACTTGGATCACTTGTCTATGTACTTAATGAAGGATTTTCGACTAGAAACATACTGCCTGCCTTGCTTGGATTACTTTCGAATACTTAGTAATTCTGTACAATTATACACGTTTTTTTTTTTTTTTTTAACTTGTATACTGTGATTAACTAGAGATGTATGGACTGAAAATCTTCCACACAGAAGTTTTTTAAACTGTTTTGTTTTTGGACCCTCTATACTTGTTTAGTGTGTTTTTTTGAGACTTCGGGATACCACGGAGATTACCTGTTTTTTGGGGGGGTAAAATTCAGTTACACACTTGTCACTATACTACCTGCATTTCAGCAGAGATGAAATCTGGAAAAATAAGAGAAAATCAACTAGAAGAAGAGAACAAAAACTCTTGTGGAGGATAGTCTTGCAGCTGATCGGCAAAAACCATGTTGGGTTTTAGCCTTGGTACAGGAGATGGCATTGTAATTCATTCAAAGGTGTTTATATATTCCTCCAATTTCTCATTTATTCTAAAGTCAAATATCAAAAGGCTGAAGCAAGTAGTAGATGCTTTAAGTAGTAGTTCAGATGAACTGATAAAACTGCAGAAATCATAGGTTGAAATGAAAGAAAGACTGACTGAAAATGAGGCTTTTCAGAAAGAACTGTTTCAACAAATATAAAACAGAGTACACAGAGAAATCCTGAGTTTTTTTCTGTACCAGAGAAACTGGTAGGAATAAACTGTACTAATGTATTGCAAGTGTATATAAGCTACTGCGCTTGGTATTCCATGCTAGGATTTAATTGAAAGGGCACACCCTGTGTATTCTCCAGATCTGGTCATGAGAAAAAAGCCAATACCCGAAGAAGTAAAAGTTGCAGTTATATATGCAGAAAGACCTGCCTGTGACAAAATTGTTGTAGAAGGGAAAAGTTTTACTAGCTTGGCCTACCAGAGTGTTTGTAGAATATGATTACGCACTGTCACTAGGTAGAAGAGAAGCAAGTTTGTCCCTGCAGTCAGAGGATGACAAGAGGCAGGTGTGAGATTCAAGCTGCTGTATCCAGCTGTTTATAGAATGATTTCATGGCGGATCAAAGATATTTTTGGATACCAAACAGGTTAAGGAAGGGGGGGGGGACATCAAGCAAACAATCTGAAGTGGACTCTTCTGACAGTAGCAAAGCCCAGAGAGTTTTCCAGTAAAACCTTTTTCATTGTTCCAAAGCAAAGTGATTGAGTGATAGAAAAAAGCCCAGGATCTGGTTAGAAAGATCAGGAGTACCTTGGACTTCAACCAGAAGCTGGTGTTGGGTGGTCAAGATGGTGAGGAAGAAGACTAGCAATAATGTATAAGAAGGAAAACATTGGAAGAATTGTAAAGTGTCATTTACATGGGTCTATATTATATCCTGGAACACTTAAAAAAAGCGAACGCTGATTGATTGAACTTATTTTCGCAAAACTGCAAAATATCGAAGCAGCAGAAACTCGAATTTTTTTCCTAGGGAAAGAATTTGGTTGTCCGTTTCTGTTGCTTCGGTATTTTCAGTGTTATGGTGGAAAGTTACCTGTCAGATTCAGTTAAGTGTGCGATTGTGTGGATGTGAGTGTTAGGGTGATTTAGGTGAGTTAGGGTTAGGGCTCGGGTTAGGTGTGTGTGCGATTAGTTATGGACCTTAGGGTTAAGGTAAGTGGGTAGTTAGTGGTGTGTGCATAGTTTAGTGTAGGGTTAGGCATCAGATTTTAGGTGTATGTGTGTGGATTTCTGTTTGTTTGGTGTGCTTGTGTTGTGTGCATGCGTTTTGTATCAGCTATTTTTTTCCCCGGGGAAAAAAATCGCTGATCTGACAGTTCGAGATTGTAAGCTTTCGGTTAAATTAGGTCGGTCAGTCAGCGTTCACTTTAAGCGTTCGATATAATATAGACCCATTTACATAGGATGCATTTAAAAATGAGAACCATGCTTCTGCAAGAAGTGGCTTAAAGAAGTTTGTGAACTGTTAAATTGATGGAAGGATTATTAAGTTACAGTTCCCACTTTGTCATTAATGTTTATAAGTCAAGCAAACAGCAAAGAACCAAACCAGGAAGTAAGTGCACACACAGCCAGGAAATGGAACAGCTCCTTGTAAGTTCACCAAAGCAGATTCAGTAAATCCAGGTAGGCACCCCCCACAGAATGATAACACACAAGCGCTTTCGCTCAGAGGAATTCTGAGCTTTATCAAGTGACACCATGCTGTTAAATCAGGTGTCTTATATACCTTGAAAATCCTAGATTAATTAGAAAGCACTGCCAATTAACAATTTAAAGAGACTATGCGCTTTTCCACATGCTTAAAAATTCCATTAAAACAAAATGTATAAAAAAAGTAGTGATAGAGTATGCTTAAAATAATGCATTAATGCATCTGTTACTACTAAAAATGTTGATAACATAAAAATAAACAAAACATTATACACCATTTCCTTAATGATTAACTTTATAATAAAACTTGCTGTGTGCAAAAATCTGAACTTCTTTTGAAAATTGAAATAAGATGGAATGACTTGACATACCAACTGTTGTTCGTGTAATTGTAATATAAGGCTAATGCCTAATGTGGGTATGACAATATTTTCTTTTCTTGGCCTTGTTGACGGCCCTGCTGGAAAAAGAGAACACTATATCTTAAGTAAACTAAACTGTGCTATACAATAGGTCATTCCTTAACATAGACCTTGTGTAGTGTAACATTAAGTAAAAAACATGTCCATGTGTTGGGTGCTTGTCATAAATAATTGTATGGGGAATATCAAACTAAAGTCTTGCCCTTCTTAGTTTCAATAGTGGCTTGATACTGATCAAACCATTAAGCCCAGGGGGTACCTGCAAGCAGGTACTTCTTACTATCAAAAGTTATGTGATATTTTTGATAGAGCAGGTGTGGAAATGTTGAACCTAATGATTTCTGAATATGAATGTAAAGCTTGTTCATCATTAGAGGATCTGGGAATATTGAATAATAAAATAACAACTGATGCAGACTTTCTGCTTTTTAAAAGTGACTATGATCTAATGTTTAACAAAGTTGACATGTTCTGCGACAAGGTTTTGAATAGAAAATTGAGAAAGCTGGAAAGAGACTTGGCAGAATACAGGGAAGGGGTGGCTTACCCCGCCCCTAACCATTATACCAAAGGAGTGTCTAATAGGGTACCTTCTGTAGTACATGCCCAAGAGGAAAATGTTCATGAAGAGGTGGAAGAGCCACCTCGAAGAAGTGAAAGGCTAGCTGAAAAGGGTAGGAAGGGTGGTAACCAGGATTTTCAGCAGAACCCCGGGAGGCCTGGGGTTTGGGGACACAAACAGGCACCCAGGGCATGGACCCGCAGGCAGTGAATGAGGAAAGTTTTTTTTTGAAGCAACGCTAAACACTTCAAACACAGAATTTGCTGTGGACCACCTTAACAGCATTAAAGGCAATGTTATAGGGGGCCTTAATGACGTGTACTATTTTAAGAAAAGATAACTTTGCCATTTATAATTACACGGATTTAGAACTGGATGACTGGGTGTTTGATGTGTTCACTCGTGGCTTGCAATTTGTGCCTTCTAGACCTATGAATCTTTCACAGTCCCTGGTTGAGTTAAAACTCTTTACCAGGGGTTTGAATTTAACACACTATTTTAAGGGGCAGCAATTTATGGAGACAGGTCCAAGCCGCAGGTGTGTATTCAACCCCCCACTACACCCACTCGTATATCTTTTTTTGAGAATTTGGTGGAAAAGGATTTTAGGAAAATATCTATGGACAGAAAGACTTCACTAGCTGGCAACTTCTCTAATGAAGGGTTCAACTTTATTAAACAGTTAAAGGACGAAAATGTGAGG
This sequence comes from Protopterus annectens, assembly GCF_019279795.1. Lineage (NCBI taxonomy): Eukaryota > Metazoa > Chordata > Ceratodontiformes > Protopteridae > Protopterus > Protopterus annectens. The sequence goes on along the minus strand of NC_056744.1, from coordinate 420,277,377 downwards.
ATAATGAAGCCGGACAAAGGCGGAGGGGTAGTGCTGATGTTTGCTGCTGATTACGAGGCTTACATTCATAATATGCTTCAAAATGATGGGCAATATTCAACAGTCTCACGAAATGAAGTCAATATTGCTCTAGCGCAGATAAACTACCATTTGTATGATTTATTGCTGCAAAATTCCATCAGTGAAAAGCTCTACAATTATTTACATGTAGAAAAACCAAGGATACCGGTTTTGTTTGGCATCCCTAAAATCCACAAGGGAACCAACCCGCCAGCATTTAGGCCAATAGTGGCAGGAGCAGGAGGAATCACAGAACCCATCTGTAAATTTATTGATTGTTTGACCAAGAGATTCACCCCCCTGCTCACGCATGTATGCAAGGACTCCTGGCATTTTTTCTGTGATTTTCCTACTACCAAGTTTTCTCCTGACCTATTGCTGGTGACTATTGACATCAAGGATCTCTTTTCCAGTATTCCACATGATGAGGGTCTGGACTGGTTTGGCGAGTTTCTCACCAGTGAAACCGATATGAACAGAAGACTAAGTAACTTGGTCACTGAATTCATGGAAATCGTACTACGTAACAATTTCATCTTTTTTAATGGAGAACTCTTCAAGCAAAGTAAAGGAGTAGCAATGGGGGCATCTTGTGCTACCTTTTACGCCAACGTGGTGCTTCACGTATGGGAGCACAAGTTTGTATCGGTCCCCCCTTGTGAACAACATCTGCTCCTCTGCAGACATTACCTTGACAATATCTGCATTTTGTGGCAAGGGTCTGAGGATGAGCTTCTGAGTTTTTTTGTTCACATCAATGCAAGTACCAATTTTTTGCAGTTCACCCATTCTATCGATCCAGACCAATTGCATTATTTGGACGTCACCATATACAAAAATTACTTGGAGAACAGTTTTCAATCTAAGCTTTATCGAAAACCCACTTTTTCCAACTCTGTCCTGCACTTTGAGAGTGCACATCCTTTTTTCCAGAAAAAAGGCATTGTCAAAGGACAACTCATCAGGGCAAGTAAGATTTGCAGTGGACATGATGACTACATGGCAGAAGTCAAGTTTTTGGAAGGCCTGTTCCTAGAAAGGGGCTATCCTTTGGACCTCTTTGAAAGCCTGGTCGAGGGGGTAAACTCTAAAAGAGGAACTGTCTACCCACCCCTTCTGGGTAAGAGAACGGGCACACCAGCTAGTTCCGTTCCCGTTATCACCAATGAATTTAAGACCGGTTTTATCTACACCTATTCCTTGCATTCAAGGGAAATGGAGGAATCTATAAGAAAATATTGGCCTGTACTTGCCCTCTTTGAAGAGTTCAGGGGGCTATTGCCTGACCAACCTTCATTTGTAAGAAGAAGGGGTACCAATCTTAAGGAAATGTTCGAAAAAAAGCAGAACATTATAAGGAAAATCAACCCAGCAAGAAAGGGTACGTTTAAATGTGGGGCATGTAGCCAATGCCATGCCATCTTGGAAGAAAAAAGTATCACCATTCCATCCAGAAGGTTTAAAATCTACCCAGCAGGCCATTTCACATGTGGTAGCAAGGGGGTGGTCTATTTAGGCTTCTGCACCACATGCAGCAGTTTCTATGTAGGAAAACAGAAAGGGAATTCCGCAAGTAGATATATGAGCATTTTTACGATATAAACAAAAAGAAGGAAACCAACGCTTTTTATAAACACTCCCTGACCTGTCCAAACATAAAACTGAAATTCATGGTACTGGAACAAGTTGAGCCTGATGCCAGGGGGGGTGACTGGGAATCAACTTTAGAATACAGAGAACTCCTCTGGCAATTAAAGTTAGATGCTGGGAGACCCCCTGGGCTTAATGGTTTGATCAGTATCAAGCCACTATTGAAACTAAGAAGGGCAAGACTTTAGTTTGATATTCCCCATACAATTATTTATGACAAGAACCCATTAATGCATTATTTTAAGCATACTCTATCACTACTTTTTTATACATTTTGTTTTAATGGAATTTTTAAGCACGTGGAAAAGCGCATAGTCTCTTTAAATTGTTAATTGGCAGTGCTTTCTAATTAATCTAGGATTTTTAAGGTATATAAGACACCTGATTTAACAGCATGGTGTCACTTGATAAAGCTCAGAATTCCTCTGAGCGAAAGCGCTTGTGTGTTATCATTCTGTGGTTCTGAATAAAGGAATTATTTGAATTCGTTTGGTGCCTACCTGGATTTACTGAATCTGCTTTGGTGAACTTACAATGAGCTATTAATGTTTATAAGGTTAATGAAGGGACTGAAGATGCAAGTGCAAGTTAAACGATTATCCTTTTGTTAGTAATGTGTGTAATACATTTGTAGTGAATTGCATGGCATATTGCAAAATAGTTTTGTACAGTATGCACAGGTGGGAGGAGGGAGTCTTATCAGGGACTGCTGTTTGTAAGTGAAGTAAGAAAGTACTTTTTCTTGATTGTAAATGTGTCTGGGCTTTATGCTGCAACAAGGTAAAGGCTTGGATATAAACAGTATAATGTGAACTTGGGCTGTTTGGGGAAGGATGTGGAAGTGTACTGATCATATGTGTATTAAAATATGGTGGTTTCCCCTGGGGTTACATAGGTGGAGGTGTAGACTAATGTTCTTGGTTTGTGCTGCAAATATGGGGAAAAGTTTACTTTCTTTTTCTGAGAAAATAGACTATAAAATGTAGAACATGTAGGACAGTTTACCAGCATTTGAGAAGATATTTTTTTGTGCTTTCTCTGTACTAGTGAAGGTCGGCAGCTGCAAGATGGTTTGTCTACAGTTGCAAGCAGTTCATCAGTAAACAACTGAACCATATACTCTGAAGTATATGTATGAAAAACAGTATAATTACTACTTAAAAGGGAAACTTCATTGAAAAATAAATGAAGTCTGACTCATTGTAGGGAATTCTTTTCCAAGTAGCTGTATTCGTAGCAGCATTTAGCACTTCACTATAAAACATAATCGGGCACAATCTAGTTTATTCAAGTAAGGGTAGCTAGTAATTTTTTTTTTAAGTGTAAAAGTCTGTTAGCTGAGAGTATGCAGTAGATGGTCCTACATAAAAGCAGGGGTCAAGCCCCCCCATGCATCCTCCACACCCACCCTACATATATATTCTAACTCCGAGGTCACACTACATACAAAAACACACAATACACACCACACAAGCTACATTCTCCTCGCGCACACACATCACGGTAACAAAACACACTAACACACCCCACAGCCCCTACCCAAACCCTTAACACATTAGCACTTACCTGAATCCATAGCCACAGCTAAACACCAGAAGCGCTAATTCAAAATCTCCGGTATTCGAGATTTTTAATTTTGCGCTTCTGAGTGTTGGTTCTTTGCTGGATTCAACTTTATGGGCGTAAAATACTGAAATTCGATATTTCAGTATTTAGAGCTTCTAAAGTGAATCCATATACACACACAGACACACACATACACATATATGTGTGTGTGTATATATATATATATATATATATATATATATATATATATATATATATATATATAAAACTTTTTTTTTGTTTCGTTTCTTGAATGTTTGTATTGAAGCAAAATCTTGACAAATGTGATTTGAGGTAAAACATAAATGAAAAGCTACTACTGCATATACAATCAAATTGCAAACAATAATCTGTACATTTAAGTTGCAGGCTGGAAATGTGCATCTAAAAAGCTGTCAAATAGAATGTGTATTAATAAATTCTTATTAAAATGACGTCATTATTATATTGTGTAATGTAAATGACATTGTTATGGATAAGAAGCAGAGTATTAAGTAAAGAGAAGAGTTAAAATAGCAATGTTACAAGCGATACACTGAGATAGAAATGAGTATGTGAATTTAGCACTGAAAGGATTTTAGAATGGATATTCAGAAGAATGCCCGGGATAAAGAAGGGGGGGTAATAATGTTTGCAAGGGGGATGCCAGCAGTGGTAGATGTAGAGAAGAAAGACAGTAAGAGTAGATATGTAGCAGTAAGGGATTAGTTGGCCGTAAAGGAGGATTGCACTGGCATATATTTGTATACCACAAAACTACTGTTAAAGAGCTTAAAAGAATCATGGGAGAGGAAATAAGCTTTTATAAGGGAATAATGTCTTTCTGTTCACATGTTGCAATATTCTGTACATATGGGTTTTTTCTCCTCTTGCTACCTGAACATCCAGCCAGTATACAAAAGATTTCAGTCACTGTATGGTGCATGGGACGTCTGTGGCCAATAGAGCACGGGCCATAAAAATGACATCTGTGCTCACCAGACCTCAGAACTTCTCAGCTGCCAGTCGAACGTCAGTTGTTCCTGCCTTCCCGACCATTGGGTTCTTAAGTATTCAGATAAGTACCCCATTGGGGAACCTTCTTTTCAGTCATTGTTTTCTAATGCTTGTTCATTTCATCCAGAAAAGGTAAATATAAGTGCGGCTGTCGAATACTACACAGACACCCATGATCTTTGCTTGTTTTGTTAAGGAAAATCGCACAACTACAAGGCCTGCCCTATCTGCCAGGCATTTGTTCCCAAAACTCTACATAGCCGACTCCACATGCTTGACTTTTACTTAGAGAACGAACGTCTTAAACAGTTAGCACTAGGTATGGAGGGTTCTTCTGACTTGCCTGCTGAACCACCAAAAAAGAGGGCCAAGACCACAAGGCCTGCTACTGCACCTCCACCGTCTGATGCTCAGCTTGTGGCTGACGTCGGCCTGGTTGAACGCTCTGGCTCCGCTGTCCCAGATATAGCAGGTACTCTTCGGGAACCACAGAATCCTGTGCGGAAGGCACGTCCACGGAGGCTTTACAGATGTCTGTCTCCGCCAAGGGGGAACCAGGGCTTTTGGCAGGTCAGAATGTATTTGTATTCCAGATAAACCTACTGCTAAAGAGCTTAAAAGAATCCTGGGAAAGGTAATTAGCTTTCATCAGGAAATATTATTCATGGATTCCTGGTTGGAGGACTGGAACCTGATCTGCATTAGTGAGGAGGTACCAGGAGACTTGAAGGAAAAATGTAAGTGTGTATAAATTCTGAAGAAATGTATGAATATTTGAATGGAGGATGTGAACTTGCAAACAGAAACCCAGACCGAAGTTCCACTACTTTCCCCAAGGTGCAATAGCTGGGTTAGACTTCATAGAAAGTTATTTCACAGGAGTAGTTGTTTAATTAAAGGTCTTGAAATGCATCCAGTAACTGTTAGGTCATGCAACAATAAAAACCAAATTAAAGATGCAAGGTAATGAAGTAAAAATAAGACTCTGGCACTTTCTTATGCATTTGCTAAAAAGAGAGGAATGTAAGGAATGGGTAGTGAAAATGATGGAAGAGTGAATAGGAAGCTACAGATTTCTTCATTAGGGGTAACCAGGAAGTGAGATGAAAATGGAATTGAAAAGTATGGTAGAAATAAGAACTATATGGCCTTAGCCATAGCTGGCTTATGTAGTGCCTGATGCTGATACCCGAGCTGATGCCCTTCGACTCTTAAGGGAGAAGGTCTTGTACTTTGAAAAGATGTAGCAAACTGCTTAAGTGTTGCGCCCTGAGTCTCAATCTTCACCACAGACACCAGTGAGGGACGATCACTTGGAGCAAAAATAGATACACACAGTATTTGCAGATGCAGTTCCCTGCACCAAGCACACTTTTCCTTGAGAGCACACAGGGAGCACACTGATGTCCTGGAGCTGGGTTTTCCTCTCTCACCAGGCCCCAAATAGGACTCCACATTGACATGGCTGTAGAGTTGAGTACTTAGCGGAGTGTTCCAAGCCAAGTCCTCCACCATCTACTCTGTGAAACCAGTGCACTATGTCCCTGCTCCAAGTAGCTGACACAAATGCGCATGCACCTGGAAAGGCTGGCAAATGTTTACCAGCTCTGCCTAATCTGCCCAAAGTATAAGGTGTAGATACTGCCACGAGAACACTCCAAAGCCAGCTACTCTAAGGCTGTTACCAGGATATCCAGTTATACTGAGTAAAATTAATACTAATACAAATGGTAGTGTTTGACTGATTCAGCAAGGCTTTCAGGAGTGGCCACAGTGTCACCAAATATAAATACTCTCAAAGGTTAAAACATTCTGTAGAATAGCAGTCACAATGAACAGTTTTAATATATTTAATAGTAAATAATAAAATAAGATGAAAATACTGAATATCTGTTTGCAGTAAACACTAGAGTTTCAATCACATGAAATATTAAAAACAACACTTCACTAATCTAACTGTATTGTTCCTGACTGATCTAGAGTTACTATTCTCTGGTTACTTAATAAAGCAAGGTAAGATGAAATTTGCGAGTCATCCTTCCTTGTGAGGTTTCAAAAACAGACTGCCCTGAGACTTCTTTCTCATCTAGTATTAAAACATCATTTCAGTGCTGGATTACAGAATATCACATAGATCTGGTAGTCTGACTTCTGGTTCCCACACTACCCCCTTTTCTCGCAGCTGAGCCAGTCTTGCACATAAGTATCAACGCATATGTATACACACACACACACACACACACACACACACACACACACACACACACACACACACACACACACACACACACACACACCTTTGCTAGGATGTGTTATAGCATCTGGAAGCTGTAAAACCATTTCAGAAACTTCCACCCTTCCAGGGTAGCAATTATTAATTGTTCACCCCCAAAGACAATACAGTAGGATTCCTAGTCCTGGTTTTCACAGACGTTTAGTCTCTGGCTGCAGAAGAACTGAGACACTGTGTTTATGGCTTAAACCAGGTAATTTAATTTCAGACTATTTTTAAAAGTTAGCTGGACTGAAATTATCCTCTTCTCTTCCAGTATCCTGTTTTATAATATATTCATTGCAGCAGTTACAACACAGGTGTATTTATTTTCTTCAGCAGGACCCACTGTTAGTACATTTTTAACACAAGCAGCTTTACAAATACATTTTCAACACAAGCACCTGCACAAATCAGTTTGATATAAAATTGACCTGTAATTCTTTACAAAATTCCAGCTGGCTATGCTAGCATATGTTACACAGCCATTGCTCTACTTCTCCTGGCATAGCTGGCAATACCTCACATTATCACATCAAGAGTATTACACTTGAAGCTCTGAAGCAAGAGCTTTGCTTCAGTCCTGACTCCAAAAGCAATATTTTCATACCGGCACTGAAATTAATACCTTAACTGATTGTGCCCCCAAAACCTGACCTGGGGTAATAGAAATGGGTGTTGCCAAATATAGAGAGCCTGTGCCAAGAAAAATAGCCAGAGACAGTGTAGAGGGGGTAGAAATATTTTTGGAAGTTTTGTGAAAGTCTGCTCCTAGACTTCCAAAAAAGCCACAGGATGCAAAACAAAGTCATTATTAGGACTCTAGAAAATAAATAAAAACAACCAAAGAGAAACAATCGAAGAGAAAAATACAAACTGAAGTCTCTTTAAAGACTAGAGCAACAACAAGGACCAAAGACAAGTCTTTCTAAATTGTAGGACTAAAGTTGTACGACATAACAAATCCAGTTAAGGTACAGCTGAGAACCTCTTCACCCAGATCCCTCTCCCAGATGTTCTTCGTGTTTCACTGTTGCAGTCATTACATTTGGGTAATCTGCTGGCAGGTTGCCCTCAGTCGGCCTGAATAACAAAGTCTTGGGTCCCCATGACGTCAGGTCATCAGGGGAATAAAACATGCAGCCAACGCCATTTTTTAATCCGTCTTTCTTGCTGCGTGGTGCAGAAGCAGTTCGCAAGTGCTGCTTGGTCGACTCCTGAAATTTTTGTTTTCGAGTTTCAGAACCTAAGTCTTCAAACTAAAGTTAAGTACCCTGTTGGGGAAACTTTTTCTTGCTCCTTACCGATGTCAGTAAAAGTTAATAATTGTATTACTTGTGGGAAGCAAATTCCTCATAAGGATTTTCATTTGTACTGTATTCCTTGCCTAGGCCCTGATCACAACGTGCCTTGCTGTCGGTTTTGTGCTAAATTTAACCAACGCACTATTAAGAGTCAGTATATTTTTGCTTCTAAATACTTTGGTTCAAGATTTAACTATCCTGAAATGTCGTCGGTTAGCAATCCGACTGTCGGAATTCACAAAAAACGCAAGGAAAAAGACAGAGACAGACCGTCGAGGTCCAAAACCGAAAAAGCTTCTCCTAAGCTAGTCACCGGTACTCAGTGAGGTGCTTTCGCAGCCCCTGATGCCCGCTACTTTTGAGTCGCAGGCCTCTACCGAGACCCATTTGGAGTCTGGTATGCCAGGAGATTCTGCAGATATTGAACCCGCGGATGTCTCTCCCTTGGATGGGTCCGGAGCCGCTGAGCAGGCACCGGCTTCTGAGGGTGTTTTCAGGCCTCAACATTTGTATATTAAACCGACGCCATCATCAAAAACAAGGCCAAAACCTACTTCTGTCTAAAAAACCGATGCATGAGCCACGTGCTCAGGCCCCTATGCCTAAAAAAACAAATGATCAAAATGGTTGAGGATTTAATTACCTTTGTCAGGGGTTCCCAACCCCCTCTTGCTAAGAGGGCCTAGGCAAGGCACTGATTATGAATCTTCAGATCAGGTTTCCATTTCTTCTGATTCCTTTTCTAATTAGGAATTTTCTGTTCCACCTTATGAAGACTCTGATGCAGAGGAATTCATTCCTTCTGCTTCTCCTCCTGAGGATTTCTCTTTTGGAGAGACTTTGCTTACTTTAAGGGAACATTTTCATTGTGAGAGGACTTCTCAGAATCCAGAAAGTGGCTTAGGGATTTTCTTCTTCCTCAGCATAGGCCTTTGGCTATACCTCCTGTTTTAGACATTGTTGATGATGTTTTCTAAGAATCCAGCATGGCTTCTGAATCCCTGCCTCCGGCTCCTAGTAAGCCAGACGGATATTACAGGGTTCCTGACTCCCACAAATTTCTTTTCAAAAATCCTGCTACTGACCCTGAAACTATTTTTCAGGGTCCCAAGGGTGTTAAGGCTTCTACAGCCAAAAATCCTACCCCTTCAGATAGAGACTCTAGGGTGCTGGATAGATGGGGTAAGAAGGTTTATACGTCTGCAACCTTGGCAATCGGGGCTTTAAACTGCCAATTTTATATGCTTAAATATCAACAGCATGTTATGGGCTTACTGAAACAGAAAATGATGTTTATTTCTGATTGTGTGGAAAATAGAGTTAAAGGATTTATTGCATTCAGCTGAACAAGTTGGAAAGCATACTTTGCAATGTGGTTTTGATTCCTTGGAGGCCTCTTGCAGGGTCGCCGTAACTGGATCTGTGATAAGAAAGCATGCTTGGCTCAAGGAGCAAAATTTGCCTGATCATATTAAAGCTAAATTGTTGGATGCTCCTTTACAGCAGGATAGTCTGTTTGGTAATGAGGCAGAATAGGTTATAAAAAAGATGGAAGACAAAGCTAAATCTATTCAAACTGTAAAAGATTTCTTGCAAGTGCAGCCACCCAGGTTCAGTAGGCACTGGCCTACTAAGAATTGGTCCTTTCCAGTGTCCAACAGGGCCGCTCAGGTCAAACCTAGATGCTCCAAAGGCTGCAGGTTTCAGTCACAAGGATCTTACAGGACAAAACAATGGGGTGCCTCCACCTCCAAATCAGGAGGTAGCAAAGCACCACCTACGGTAAACAGTCTCAATGACTTTCCTCTGCCATCTCCATGCACTTGTCTTTTGGCAGCCCCTTTAGGGGGGAAAACTAGCACTTCATGTTCAAAATTGGCATCTAATTACCCAGGGCAAGTGGGTCTTAAATATAGTATCCCAGGGGTACAGATTTAATTTCAACATGTTGCCAATTCCAAACGGATGGCCAGATCTGCCGCCAAATCAGTGGGCAGAGGCCCAGAAACAAGTCATGTCCCTCATGGATACGGGGGCTATTCAACCAGTACCAGAAAAGGAAAAAGGACAAGTGTTTTATTCAAGACTTTTCCTGGTACCCAGAAAAGACAAGTCATGGCGTCCAATTTTGGACTTATCCTTTCTAAGTACTTTCCTGGACATTCCAAAATTCAAGATGCTGACTGTACAACAGCTACTGCCTATGCTAGGCAAGAATGCCTGGTTGGTAACTCTGGACTTAAAAGGCATACCTGCATATCCCAATCAGGGAATCTTGCAGAAGATATCTCTGCTTCAAAGCAGGCTATATGCATTACCAGTTCTCTGCACTGCCCTTTGGCTTATCTACTGTACCCAGGGTTTTCACAAAGTGCCTGGCACCAGTAATTGCATTTTGCAGACAAAGAAACATTAAAATTTATCCATATCTGGATGATTGTCTCATTTGGGCAGAGGACAAGGACACTTCTTCAACATCTGGCATTTGTAAAAAGGCTTCTAACATGCCTAGGGTACACCATAAACTAAAAGAAATCGCAACTGGTGCCCTCTCAAATAATTACATTCCTGGGTTCACGCTTGAATACAACTTCCCAGATGGCTTACCTCACGCCAGGCAAACAAATTCAGTTGACAACATACTTCGAACAAGTGGCAACAAAAACCCAGTTATCTGCAAGACAAATTCTGCAGGCTTTGGGGTTCATGGCATCCTGCATTCTAGTAATTCCATATGCAAGACTGCATATGAGGAAACTTCAGTGGTACCTAAAAAGCTTATGGAGTCGACATTGTCACAGCTTGGAAACGATGATTCCTCTCATTCCCTTCCTGCAGCAGGAGTTCCTGTGGTGGGCAGAGGCATGTCATCAAAACATGGGACTGTCATTCATTCTACCCCCTGCCACCCAAACCTTGACTACAGATGCACCAGACTATGCTAGGGGGGCCCATCTGGCAGGGAGATGCATTCAGGCCGAATGGAGTCCAAATCAAATGCATCTACATATCAACCAGAAAGAAATGCTAGCTGTACAGAATGCTTGCTCTGACAGCCTTCAAGGACTTCCTTCATCCAGGACAACTACTGATAGACAACACCACAGATGTTCATCGTATTACCCTGCTGCAGTCATCACACTTGGGTTATCCTGCCGTCAGGCGGTCCCACAGTCAGCCCGAATTCCAAAGTCTTGGTCCGGCGTCTGTTGCTGTCACTTCTTCCCTGACGTCAGTGCGCTAGGGGTATATAAGAGGCATCCGATGCCATTTTCTTCCGTCTTTCTTGCTGTGCGGTGCCCGAAGCAGAAGCAGTTTGCAAGTGCCGGTCGGCTGACACCTGAGATTTTTGATTTGAATTTCAGTCCAAAGTCTAAAGTAAAGCTAAGTACTCCGTTGGGGAACATTTTCTTGTCTCAGTCCGATGTCAGAAAAAGTTAACAATTGCATTTCTTGTGGGAAGCAAATACCTCATAAGGACTTCCATTCCTATTGTATTCCTTGCCTAGGCCCAGACCACGACGTCACAGGTTGTCGGTTTTGCGCTAGGTTTAATAAACAAACTATCAAACGCCGTTTTGACTTCGCACGGCAGTACTTTGGTAGGAAATTTAATTGTATCATGCCGTCGGAGCAGCCGACAAACCCCATTCATAAAAAACGCAAGGATAAGGACAGGCTGCCTAGGAATAAGCCAGACACAGAGGCCTCAGCTGGGCCTGTCGCTGGTTCTCCGGTTTTCAGTGAGGCGCCTACGCAACCCCTGACGACCACAGAGCTGGAACCCCAGACAGCTGCGGATTCCCATGCGGAGTCTACTAGGCCGACGCAGCCATCTACCGACACCTGAGCAGAACTAGACACCGGTGCAACAGAAACACCTTCGGTTGCAGAAGGTGTCTTCAGACCGACTACACTCACCATTAAATCTTATGCTAAACTTAAAACTCCTTTAAAACCAGAAAAAGCTGTACATCAGTCTACAGTTCAAGGCCCCATGCCTAAGAAACAGATGCTTAAGATGGTTGAAGATTTGATTACCCTGATCAGGGATTCCCATCCCCCTCCTGATAAAAGACCAAGACAAGAGGAGGATTATGCATCCTCTGACCAGGTTTCTCTCTTCTCAGATTCTTCTGAGGAACAGGATTACACCTTTCCACCTTATGAAGATTCTGATGCTGAAGACTCTATTCCCTCAGCATCTCCCCCTGAAGACTACTCCTTTGGGGAAACTTTACATACCATGAGGGAACGTTTCCACTGGGAAGGCCAGGATTACTCAGATTCTAAGAAAAGGCTACGAGAGTTCCTTTTACTACCCCAGCACAGACCTCTTGCTATCCTTCCTGTTCTAGATATTGTGGATGATGTTTACTTGGAGTCTAGTTTAAATCCAGACTCTTCCTCCTGCTCCAGCCAAACCAGACAGATACAACAGAGTACCTGACTCTCACAAATTCCTTTATAAAAGCCCTGTAGCTGACCCAGAAACAATTTCTCAGGTTCCTAAGGGAGCAAAAGCTGCTATGGCTAAAAATCCTGTGCCCTCTGAAAGGGATTCCAGAGCCCTAGATAGATGGGGAAAGAAAATATCTGAAGTAGTTAATTTCATTTGTGCATCAACCTATGGGTCTTCGGATCCATATCGGATCCGAGCTGGCAGTTTCCAACAGCATAGATCCGAGTTCCAAGCTCCTCCCCCTACCTATAATCCCCTGCCAACCCTACCTGACCTCAGATCTAGTTTGCCGCGGTTTCATCCAGCAGCTTGATCACAGAGTTCCAGGCTTTAGCGTTTTTGTGAGAAAATTTTACACTTTCTCTCCTTTTTTCTATAATCTTTAGTATGCGTGTGTTGTGTACAGGTCCCTCATAATTTTTAAACCAGTCTGTTAATTTTCTTGATAGTTTTCCTTCCCCACCCTCGTTAGTGCATTAGGGAGTGTGCTGTGTGTTGGGGCCTAGCGTGTGTGTTTCTTTTCAGTATGTCGGAGACCCCAAAAGCTGTTTTCTCCAAGTATACAGTGTGTGGCGGATGGCCACACTCTGTGCGTGTTGTTCCTTGGGGATGGACACCTGTCTTCAGGTTGCTCCTTATGTGCGGCGTTCATCCCCAGGGCACTTAAGGACTGGAAGGCGAAGCTGATTCTGGTGGGACTGCTGCCCCCGGACTCAACTTTGGCTTCCAGTCCCACGGTGGCTCCTGCTGCGGCTACTGCCACTCCTGCCTCCCTTCCCTTGGCCGGGACTCAACCTCTCGCTTCAGGCCAGGAGGATAGGGAGTCCAGGAAAGAGAAGCGGAAGGAGAAGCACCACAAGCGGTGGGCCGAGGCTTCATCGGCCCTGCCGGCTAAGCTGTCTTCTCCCTCCAGGACTTCCAAGCCCCCCCCGGCTCTGGTCTCCTTATTTTTCACCGGGACTGGAGGAGGAGGAGGCCCGGCCCCCGTCGAGGTCATCGAGGCGGCACTCCCGGACCGGATGATGAGAAGATTCCTCCAGGCCCCGCTGCAGATGGGAGTGCTCCTGCCCCCCCCCTCTGGGGGGGGGGCTCGACCCCGTGTTTTGCCCCGATTGCTTCTTCTCCGACCCGCTTCCCGGGTTCGGAGTCTTCGGAGCCAGGTAGCGTCGGCGCCGGGGGGGTGTCGTCTGTGCCGACAGTATCGGATACTTAGGCGCTGACAATGCCCTCGAGTTTGTCGGGTCCCTTTTTTCGGATCCGAACTCTCGGAGCCGAGAGCTGAGCTTCGGATCCGAGGGTTTCATTGTGCCTTCGGCTGCGCCCAGGTCGGAGCATACTGGAGCTTCGGATCCGACCGCGTCTGCTCCGGCCCCGATCCATCCGTCGGATCCGAGGGAAGGTCTGCTCTCGGATCCCAGAGAGAGCGGCTCTCCTTCGGCATTCGACGTAGTGGAGAGGGTCCTGTCGAGGGATTCCAGACCCCGGGCCTTGGCTACGGCTCCACCCTGCATTCCATCTCAGATGGGTCCGACTTCCGTCAGCCAGTCCCAGGGACAGCCTGCTCCGATGTCCCAGGTCGTTCTGTTGGAACATGATGTTGCTGGTGAGGTCTCCTCGGACAGCCCCCCCCAGAGGATGTTCCTCACAAGCGCAAGTGCAAGAGGAGGCACTTTGACTCCCCTGAGTCCTTGACCGAGGACACAGATTTGGAGGAAGGGGAAGGTTCCCCAAGATCACCCCCTAAGGATGTCTCATTTGGAGACATCATGGAGATGCTCAGGATTGGGGGGGGGGGGTCTGCCCCAAAGCCTACCTCGGATGAATCTGTGTTCCTGGAGGCGTTTGAAGCAGGCCCGTCTACCTCTTGGGTGTCCCCTCCAGCTAACCCCCTGGTAGATCTGATCACTACCAGGGCGTGGAAGGAGCCGGACACTGTGGAGCCAGTCCCAAAAAGACCTGATAAAATACTCAGTCCACCCTTCGACAGATCCCACTGGAGTAAGGGAACCCCTGTAGATGCCATGTTGGTGGCGGCGGCCACTAAAAGGGAATTAACACAGGAGAGTCCCTCGGTCCGTCCTCCAGACAAGGAGTCTCGGTCGATGGATCGCTTAGGGAAGTGGGTTTTTAGTTCATCTACATTCTCAGTGAGTTCACTGAACTACATGGCACATGTCATACAACTGCAGCGAGACCTTATCAAAGAGTATGCCGCGTCACCCCCGGAGTCCATGTCGGCTGAGGACAAACAGTTGTACTCTTCCTGAATGGCCAGTCTTAGGTCTATTTCGAACACCTCTATGCGGCTACTGTCCCACGCCACGGAAGGGGCCGCTAGAGCTAGTGGAGCAGGTGTCGTTATGAGGCGACAGGCCTGGCTCCGCCACTGTGATTTCGCGGAACCCTTTAAGGCGTCTTTCGCTAATGCCCCTTTCGATGGTTCTGCCCTCTTTGGCAAAACCGTATGCGATACCTTGGTCCAGAGCAAGAAGGACGGGAAGACGTCTGCCGTCGGAGTCCGCTTCTCTGCTCCCCAGAGGTCTTTTTCCAGGAACCAAAAGGGACAGAAGAAGATGTGGTTCCGGAAGTCGCAACATTCCTGTTTCGCTCCGGACCCCCAGTCCTTCCGCGGCAGAGGACAGGATGGATGCCGCCCTAGAGGCAGAGGGGCCCTGAAGAACTTTGGGTCCAGAGAACCGTTCTCTAACCGGCCCATGCAACAGCCCTGATGGGTTTACCCGACTGCTCCACTCTGGAGGAAGTCGGGAGGTGCTTCTCGAGGCACCTAGCAGCTTGGGAGTCCATCACAACCGACCGCTGGGTGCTTCGCATCATATCCAGAGGTTACCAGATCCCATTCTCATTTCCCTCGCAAACCCAGCCTCCTCCCTGACGTCCCACCCGAGGAGAGGGAGGCTGCAGCTGTGCAAATCCAGCGGCTGCTAGAAAAAAGAGCCATCCAGCACATCCCCCCCAGACCAGTACAGATCAGGCTTTTACTCCAGGTTCTTCTTGGTGCCAAAAAAGACGGGGGACTTCAGACCGATCCTCGACCTATCCCTCTTGAACCTGTCAGTAACCAAGGAAAAGTTCCGGATGGTCACGCTTCAATCCATTCTCCCCCTCCTACGGGAGAACGACTGGATGTGCTCTGTAGACCTGAAAGATGCGTACTACCACATTTTGATGGACAGACTATCCAGGAGGTTTCTCCGCTTCCGGCTAGGAGCCAGCCATTACCAATTCAGGGCCCTTCCCTTTGGTCTCACCACAGCCCCCAGGGTGTTCACCAAAGTTCTGTCGGTGATAGCAGCCCACCTGCGACTGCAGGGCATTCAGGTTTTCCCATACCTGGACGACTGGCTCCTGACCGCCCCCACAAGGCATCTCCTCTGCGCAGCCAGAAACTCCTTTCTTCACCTAGCGACCCAGCTGGGGATCACTATCAACATAGAGAAATCTTCCCTTTCTCCAACTCAAAGCATAGAATTCATTGGAGCCAGGTTGGACACAAAGGCATCTAGCCCTCCACTCCAGACAGAGTGCGGACTTTAAGACTCATGTGCGGGCCATCCTCCTACCCCAGGCACCCCCGGCGGAATTGGTCCTGAGGGCTTTGGGTTCGATGGCGGCCACCATCAACCTATTGCCGATGGCGCTTCTGAACATGAGAGTCCTGCAATGGACTCTCCAAGTTCAATGGTCCTTTCTGCAATTCCCCCTGTACCACCCTATTCCCCTCAGCAGGGTTTGCAGGAAGGCCCTCTTATGGTGGCTCCAATCCCCGGACCTCCAGAAGGGGCGCCCCTTTTCTATGTCCCCTCCCCTAACCACAGTGACCACGGATGCCTCTCGCCTCGGGTGGGGGGGGGGGGCATTGTGCGGGCAGGACAGTCCAAGGCACGTGGAACAGCACGGAGACCTCTCTGCATATCAATGTCCTAGAGATGAGGGTGGTGCTTTTGGCATTGCAAGCACTACAGAGCCTTCTTCCCGAAGGAACGATAGCAATCCAGACAGACAACATGGCAGTGGCCTGGTACATCAACAAACAGGGAGGAACCAGGTCTTATCCCCTTTGTCGAGAGGCCATGAGAGTGTGGGAATGGGCGATTTCCACCAACCGCTTTCTCATAGCGACACACATTCCGGGACGGTCCAACATTTTAGCAGACAAGTTGAGTCGCACCATCCTCTCACCCTACGAGTGGTCCCTGAACCCAGAAGTAGCAAAGCAGATATTCTCCACTTGGGGTCAACCTTGTTGCGATCTTTTCACCTCTCCTTCAAATGCGAAATGCAACGACTACTTCGCTCTAATTCCCCCACCTGGGGAATCCCCACGAGACGCTCTGGTGCATGCTTGGCCCCACAGTCTCCTTTATGCTTATCCTCCTCTTCCACTGATGTTGAAGTTTCTACAGAAAGCCAGTCGGTTGCTGAACAAGATAATCCTCATTGCCCCATTCTGGCTTCACCAGGCTTGGTTCCCGTAACTTTGGTCTCACCTAGTGAATCATCCCTGGATTCTGGATCCCATTCTGGATCTCATATCCCATCCATTGGATCTTCCGACCCCAAACCTGGACAACCTCAAACTCATGGCTTGGTTGATCCAGTTCCAAGGTTAGCTAAGACTCCCGGTATCACTTCCCAGGTCAAAGCTATTCTGCTGGCAGCTCATAAGCCATCCACCAGAAAGGTCTACGATAACAAATGGAAACGTTTTTCTATTTGGGCGGAGCACAGAGATTTAGATCCTTTCACAGCTCCGTTGCCTGCGGTGTTAGATTTCCTATCCGGACTCTTCGATCAGGGCACCAGCTCCTCTACAGTCAAGGTTCAATTGGCTATCTCTCACTACCACATAGGAAGTGACCTTGGACCGTTGATCTCCTCTAAGTTATGCAAGGTCTTTCTGAAGGGTACTTGCTTACTCAGACCCCCGGTGAAGGAAGCAGTCCCTCCTTGGGACTTAACTTTGGTATTGCAGGCACTTGCAGCCCCCCCCCCCCCTTTGAACCTGCAGCTTCAGTAGATCTAAAATTTTTATCATGGAAAACTGCCTTTCTTGTAGCTATCACCTCAGCTCGAAGGGTTTCCGAACTTCAAGCCCTTTGTGCAAAACCACCTTATTTGTCCTTCCACAAAGACAGAATCTACCTCAGGACCAGTCCCTCCTTTCTTCCAAAAATTGCATCCGAATCGAATATTAATCAGTCCATTAACCTACCAGTTTTTTTTCCCCAACTACCAGAACAAAGGGGAATATAAGTTACATTCGTTGGATGTGCACAGACAACTACGCTTTTATTTACACATAACAGTTGGTAATAGGCAATCAGATCAGTTATTCATTTCCTTTGCCAAATTTAACTTAAGAAAGGCTGTTTCTAAAGTCACACTGTCCAGATGGATTTCTTAGTGTATTCTGTTGGCATATGAAACTAATGGTCGACCCGCACCTCTAGGAGTCCATGCCCACTCTACCCAGTCTATCTCTACCTCGGCAGCCTTTCGTTGGATGATATCTGCTCAGCAGCAAAATGGGCTTTGTCTCGTACCTTCATTAATCACTACAAGCTGGATATTGTCTCCAGAGCATCCTTTGGCTCTGCAGTGCTCCGGAACAACCTTCCTTGAGGACCGCCCAAGATTTAGGTAGCTGGGGACCCTGTTCCATAGGTTGATGCACAAATGAAGTCAACTACTTCAGATTAAGAAGTTACGTACTCACCATAACATTCCATCTGAGTACGTAAACTTCATTTGTTAGCAACCGAACCCCCCCCCCCGTCCCCCGTCCCCCTGACCTTTGGATGTTAGCGATGTTACCTTCCTTATGGCAAGGGTATGTAGCTAGTTTTGCAGCTGATTTTTGTATGCTTATCTAGCTGTGGGCAAACTCGATCTGAGGTCAGGTAGGGTTGGCAGGGGATTATGGGTAGGGGAGGAGCTTGGAGCTCGGATCTATGCTGTTGCAAGCTGCCGGCTCTGATCCAATATGGATCCGAAGACCCATAGGTTGCTGACAAATGAAGTTTACCTACTCGGATGGAACGTTATGTTGAGTACTTAACTTCTTAATACACTTCAGCTACTCTGGCTATGAGAGCATTAAATTGCCAGTTTCACATTTTGAAATATCAACAATTCCTAATGTCTCAGTTAAAACAAAAAATGTGCACACATTCAGAACTGCCTGAATTCAAGGAAATACAGGATCTGTTGCATGCAGCTGAACAGGTGGGCAAGCATACTTTACAATGCGTGGATTTGATTCATTGGAAGCTTCTTGCAGAGCAGCTGTTACTGGCTCTGTCATACGTAGACATGCTTGGTTAAAAGAACAAACCCTCCCTGACCATGTTAAAGCAAAATTATTGGATGCACCTTTACAGCAGGATATATTATTTGGTGTCAAAGCAGAAGAGGTTTTAAAGAAAATGGAGGATAAGGCAAAGAGGTCAGTCACAGGGCTGTGTATATTTGCTCCCCATTTGGGGGGCACCTGCCATCTAAGGCAAGAAAAAACTGATTAAAATGGTGTCGGCTGCATGTTTTATTCCCCTGACGACCTGACGTCATGGAAGAAGACGGCAACCAACGCAGGACCCAAGACTTTGTTATTCAGGGTGACTGAGGGCAACCTGCCAGCAGATTACCCAAATGTAATGACTGCAACAGTGAATACACTCTAACATCTACATTTATGTTAAGTGTACACAACTGTACTTTTTTTTTTCTCCTGAGACAATGCCCTCCTAACTTTCTAGGAACCCAGTGAGGTTAGATTTGGTGAGTCCCTGTCACTACAGAGGCCTTCTCTCAGGAAAAACTACAGATTTTCCTGTGTCTGTAGTAAGTGATGCAACCGGAGACCAATTTCTTTGTGTCTGTTTTGAGAGAAGTTGAGCTTTAAAATAGTGGTTGAATTTCCCTTCCTTTGATTACAGTGCAGAAAATAAAAGTCCAGACAGGTTCTGCTAACCAATCCGTAATAGCACCATATTGTATTGGAAAAAGAAATAAGGGTTGAGATAAACTGTTGGCATGCATTATTGATGTCAAAGATTGTTTGCTGTGAGTGTACAGTAATGAGCAGCAAAACTGTCATTGTAGCTGCAGACATATATTAGAGTAAAACTCAAATCATTGCCTCTGTATTACCCTCCCAAAGTTCTTTACTGCTCATATCAATTTGAAGGAAGGCCATTTTCTGCTGAACCCTTTTCTATTTATGCATGCACAAGTCAACACAAAAATTAGTAGTTTTCCTTTTGGCTGTGGAATGTTTCTCTTTGTTCTTCATGTTTCACTGTTGAAGTCATCACATTTGGGTTATCTGTATGCAGGTAGCCCTCAGTTGGGCTGAATACCAGAGTCTTGGGACTTCTGCGTCGGATGCTGTCGCTTTTTCCTTGATGTCAGGATGTCATGGGTATAAAACATGCAGCTGATGCCATTACATCAGTCTTTCTTGCCGTGCAGTGTCCGAAGCAGCAGTTTGCAAGTGCCAGTCGGCCGCCTCCTAAAATTTTCGTTTTTCGAGTTTCAGACCTGAAGTCTTCTAGAAGTTAAGTATCTTGTTGGGGATCCTTTTTTCTTGCTCCAATCGATGTCAGAAAAAGTTAGTAGTTTTGCCTGTGGAAAGCAAATACCTCACAGAGATTTTCATTCTTACTGCGTCATCTGTTTAGGCCCAGATCACGATGTTCCTCGCTGTCGGTTCTGTGCCTTGTTCAGCGCCCGAAATATTTGTCGTTGGGCTATTTTTGTCATTAAATTCTTTTGCATTTGTTCTCCATATTCCGAAATGGCTTCGATAAGCCATCCGGCTACCGATCTTCTGAAAGAAATTAAGGATAAAGACCGAGACAGACCGCATAGGCTGGTACTAAGTGAGGCACATTCGCAGCCCCTGATACCTGCTTCTGTAGATTCGCAGGCCTCTGCTGAGATCCTTTCAGAATCTGGTATGCCGCGAGTTGCTTCTTTGACTATGGAACCTGCGGATTTCTCTACCTTGGATGGGTCCGGAGCCGCTGTGCATTGTACTCCAACCTTCTGATGTTCGTATTAAACCGACATCTTAGTTTTTGACAAACTACTGAGTTTCTCAGGCCCAGAGTTCGCACTTCACCTAGAAAACACCGCATGCTGTAGCTCCCATGCCACAGAAACAAATGCTTAGAATGGCTGAAGACCTTATAACTTTAATTAGGGGAAGCCAGCCTTCCCCTTCTATAAGACAAAGGATTGATTTTCCTTCTGATTCTACAGACCGTGAGCCTGATGACTCTGATCTTCTGATTACCAGGACATTCCCTTATCTACCTATTAGGATTCAGATGCAGAGGATTCCATCCCCTCTGCCTCCCCTCCAGAGGACTTTTCTTTTGGTGAAACCTTGCATACCTTAAGAGAGCATTTCTGCTGGGAATGCCAGGACTACCCACACTCCAAAAAGAGAGACTGAGAATTTTTAGACTTGCCTCAGCACAGGCTTCTAGCTATACCCCCTCTTCTGGTGATTGTAGAGGATGTCTTCTTGGAATCCAGCCTTACCCCTGACACCTTGCCTCCAGCGGCCAGGAAACCTGACTGATACTACAGAGTACCTGACTCGCACAAGTTTCTCTTTAAGAATCCTACTGCAATTCCAGAGACTATTTCCCAGGGACCTAAAGGCATTAAGGCTACAATAGCCAAAAGCCCTACCCCTTCAGACAGGGACTCTAGGACTTTAAACAGATGAGGTAAGAAGATGTGCACCTCTGCTACTCTGGCCATCAGGGCTTTAAATTGCCTATTTCATATGTTAAAGTATCAGCATCATATTATGGAGCTAATTAAACAGAAAATTATGTTGATTCCTGATTGTGCAGAACATACACATTTACAAGAGTTCATGCATTCTGCTAACCAAGTTGGAAAACATACGTTGCAGTGTGGTTTTGATGCCTTAGAAGCATCTTGCAGGGCTGCTGTCTCTGGGTCTGTTCTTAGAAGGCATGCTTGACTTAAGGAACATATCTTGCCAGACTATGTCAAAGCAAAATTACTAGATGCACCACTAAATCAAGAATGTCTGTCTGGCAGTAAATCAGAAGTCGTCCTCAAAAAGATGGAGGAAAAAGCTAAATCTATGCAAACTGTTAAGTATTTCCTAAAGGTGCAGCCACCTAGATTCGGTAGGCATTGGCCTTCTAAAAACTGGTCTTTTCCAGTCCCTCCCAGACCTTCAGTCCTAACCCATAGGCAGCATACCACCACGATTACATTCTCAGGGTATGCACAGATTTAAGCAGTGGAGTGATCCCACTTCTAAAACAGGCAGTAGTAAGCCAACATCCTATGGTAAAATCTCACAATGATTTATCCTTAACTCTTCCAAACCTTGCCCAAGTACTTGTACCCCTAGGAGGAAAACTTGCCCTACATGCAAAAAACTTTGAGTACATCACCCAGGACAGATGGGCCCCGAACATTGTATCCCAGGGATGTTCTTCATGTTTCACTGTTGCAGTCAATACATTTAGGGTAATCCTGCTGGCATGTTGCCCTCAGCCGGCCTGAATTCCAAAGTCTTGGGTCCTGCGTCGGCTGCTTTCGCCCCTTCCTTGACGTCAGGTTGTCAGAGGTATAAAAGAAACAGCTGACGCCATTTTCTTCAGTCTTTCTTGCCGCGCGGTGCCCGAAGCAGAAGCAGTCCGCATGTGCCAGTCGGCCGACTCATGAGATTTTCGTATTTGCGTTTTAGATCCGAAGTCTTCAATAAAGCTAAGTACCCTGTTGGGGAAACTTTTTTCTTGCTCCAGACCAATGTCAGAAAAAGTTAATAACTGTATTTCATGTGGGAAGCAAATACCTCATAAGGATTTTCATTCTTACTGTATTCCTTGCCTAGGCCCTGATCACAACGTTTCTGGTTGTCTGTTTTGTGCTAGATTTAACCAACCCACTATTAAGCGTCTGTATGATTTTGCTTTAAACTTTTTTGGACGACACTTTAATTACACTGAAATGTCGACAGATAGCCATCCGACTACCGGAGCTTACAAAAAACGCAAAGAAAAGGATAGAGAAAAACAACCAAGGCCCATAACCGACAACGAAGCTTCTCCTAAGCCAGTCTCCGGTTCTCAGTGAGGTGCTTTCGCAGCCCCTACTTTAGAGTCGCAGGCAGCTACCGACTCCCATGTGGAGTTGGCCATGCCGCTGGATACTCAAGGTTTTGGAGCCTCGGACGCTAATCCGTCAGATGGGTCTGGAGCCGCTGAGCAGGTACCGGCTTCTGAGGGTGTATTCAGACCTAAACATCTTTACATTAAAATGACTTCAGTTTTGTGGACAGTCCTCTATGCTCAAAACACAGATGCTCAAAATGGTCGAAGTCTTGATTACCGTGATCAGGGTTTCCCATCCCACTCCTGATGAGAGGCCTAGGCAAGACACTGGCTATGAATCTTCAGATCAGGTTTCTATTTCTTCTGATTCCTCTTCTGAACATGAATATTCCCCCCTCCTCCATGAGGATTGTGATGCTGAAGAATTTATACCTTCAGCATCTCCTCCTGAGGACTATTCCTTTGGGGAAGCCTTGCACACCATGAGGGAGCATTTCCACTGGGAGAGCCAAGATTTTTCAGAATCTAAAAAGAGGCTCGGGGATTTTCTATTACTACCTCAGCACAGGCCTCTAGCCATTCCACTTGTGTTAGACATTGTTGTAGATTTGTTTTCGGAGTCTAGTCTGACCCCTGACTCCTTACCCCCAGGTCCTGTTAAGCCTGACAAATATTACAGGGTTCCTGACTCGTACAAATTTCTTTTAAAAAAAAAAAACTATATCACAGCGTCCAAAGGGGGTTAAGGCTTCCACTGCAAAAAAAAACAACTCCCTCTGACAGATTCAAGGGCACTGGACAGAGGGGGAAAAAAGGTTTACACCTCTGCAACTTTGGCTATAAGGGCCTTAAACTGGTTATTTCATATGAATAAATATAAACGATGAGGAAGCTATACGGCAGAGCGGCACCCAAATGGCGCCAAATTTGAATAGTACTGATGCGTAATCAAGGATCACTTATCCTTACTGAGATATTGTAATGCTAACACAGTTCAATAATCCATGTAGTAATAGATATTCCCCGATAGATGCAAGTCCACTGAATGTAGATGAAACAAAGGCAGTTTTCACTTCACCTGTGATGTATCACGAAAATATATCAGTCAAAAGATGTATGTAAAACTGATTTTATTCATGAACAGTCAAAACGGCAAGCGCTTTCACCCGTAGGCTTCTTCAGGCCATAAACAATTATATGTATTTAAAATCCTTATATACTTCTACATTTGATGACATCGCTTCCTATCATTAAAAATATCAGATTTAATCCAACAAAAGTAAAAATACATTTGCAAAAATTCTAAAAATATGATTATATGCAATGCTGATCATATTATATAAAAATCTTTACTATAAGCATTTCATAGAAGTATATAACAGTATATAAAATTTATATATCTCACTAATTGAGGTATATATTACTATATAAAAAACACAACCTATTACTAAACTATAAAATAAAATAAGCTGCCAATATTTGTTTTTGGTTATTTCATATGCTTAAGTATCAGCAACATGTCATGGGATTGCTTAAACAGAAAATGTTGAATTCTGAATGTGCAGAAAACAAGGAGATGCAGGTTTTACTGTATGCAGCAGAACAAGTTGGAAAACATACTTTGCAATGTGGTTTTGATTCTTTGGAGGCCTCCTGCAGAACCACAGTTACGGGTCCTATAATTAGGAGGCATGCTTGGTTAAAGGAACAAAATCTGCCTGATCATGTTAAAGTTAAATTACTAGATGCACCTTTATAGCATGATACTTTGTTTGGTGTTAAAGCAGAAGAGATGTTATAGAAAATGGAGGACAAAGCTAAATTTATGCTAACTGTCAAAGATTTTTTTACAGGTGAGCCACCCAGGTTTAGTAGACACTGGCCTACAAAAAATTGGTCCTTTCCTGTGTCAGACAGACCTCAAAGGGGCAGACCCAGACACCCTATGGGGCAGATCCCAGGCGCAAGGTCCTTATAGGCCCAAGCAATGGAGTGCTTCTACCTCCAAAGCTGAAGAAGATAGATCACAAACATACAGAAAACAGTCCCAATGTCTTCCCCCTGCCAGCACCAAGCACTTATCTTCTGGCAGAACCCTTAGAGGGAAAATTAGCCTCTTTGCTCAAAATTGGCACATCATAACCCAGGACAAGTGGGTTCTAAACATTGTCACAAGGCTACAAGTTCCACTTCCATACTCTACCAAAGGCAAACGGCTGGCTAGATCTGCCAAAAAATCAATGGGCAGAGGCACAAAAACAAGTCTCATCCCTCATGGACATAGGGGCCATTCAACAAGTACCAGAGCAAGAGAAGGGACAAGGATTTTACTCAAGACTGTTCTTGGTACCCAGAAAGGACAACGGCTGGAGGCCCGATACTGGACCTATCTATTTTGAACGCTTTCCTGGAAATTCCAAAATTCAAAATGTTGACTTTGCAACAGCTTCTGCCCATGCTGGGAAGAATGCTTGGCTTGTGACTTTAGACCTAAAAGAGGCATACCTGCATGTTCCAACCAGACAGTCATGCAGAAGATACCCAAGATTCAAGGCTGGTTCAGTGCATTACTAATTCTCTGCACTGCCCTTTGGCTTATCTACTGCACCCAGGGTCTTTACAAAGTGCCTGGCACCAGTAATTGCATTTTGCAGACAGAGGAATACAAATACATCTTTACTTTTGGACGACTGTCTCATTCAAGCAGAGAACAAGGACATTCTTCTTCAACATCTGGTGTTTGTGAAAAGACTTCTAACATGCCTAGGGTACACAGTCAACAAAAAGAAATCAAAACTAGTACCCTCACAAGAGATAATATTCCTGGGTGCAAGCTTGAATACAACTGCCCAGATGGCTTCTCACGCCAGACAAAAAAAAAGCAACGGACTACCTATTTCAAAATGTTGGCAACAAAGGCCCAGTTATCTGCAAGAAAAATTCTGCAGGCTTTGGGCTTCGTGGCATCCTGCATCTTACTAATTCCATATGCAAGACTGCATATGAGGAAACTTCAATGGTACCTAAAAAGTGTTTGGACTCGAACATTGCCACAGCCGGGGAAATGGTCATTACTCTCATTCCCTGCCTGCAACGGGAGTTTCGATGGTGGGCAAAGGCTTGTCACCAGAACAAGGGACAGCCATTCACATTACCTCCAGCCAGGCAGACACTTAACAGATGCATCAGACTATGCCTGGGGAGGCCCACATGGCAGGAAGATGCATTCAGGGCACATGGTCCTCAAACCAAATGCATCTACATATCAATCAAAAAGAGATGTTAGCTGTTCATAATGCCCTGACAGCCTTCAAGGACCTACTGCATCCGGGACAACTACTGATAAAGACGGACAGCACCACGGTCATGTGGTATATAAACAAGCAAGGGGGGGCACACATTCTTACCTCCTTTGCAGACTAGCCATGACCTTATTGGACGCAGCTTTGACTTACCAAGTACATCTGCAGGCACAATTCCTGCCAGGAAAGGAAAATACTCTGGCAGACGAACTAAGCAGAAACCTCATGGATCACCACGAGTGGAAGCTGGATCCACAAGTCTTCAGCATGATAACAAGGAAATGGGGATGCCCGGACATAGATCTGTTTGCCTCCCCTCTCAGTTACAAACTAAAGAGATTCTGCACAAGGACTTACCACAGACAAGCATGGAAAGTGGACGCCCTATCAGTATATGCCTTTCCGCCACTGCCTCTCCTCCCCAAGGTGCTCCTAAAGGTCAGACAAGAGAATCCAAAGATGATACTGATTGCCCCAGACTGGCCACGCCAGTACTGGTATCCAATACTAAGAAACTTATCTCTATACCCAGCTTGGACCTTACCTCAAATACCTCTACTACTATCCCAGCAAGACAATCAGATCATGCACAGCCAACTCAGGACATTAAACTTGGCAGCATGGCTAATAATGTAGTCACACAAAAGACGCCTCTCAGTAAAGCTGTAATGGATGTCATTTTGGAAGCCAGAAGGCTTAGTACTAGAAAGTCTTATGCTGGAAAATGGAAGAGATTCTGTGCCTGGAACCAGGAACAAGGAACTTGTACAGTGGTACCAAATATGCCTCAGATTTTGCGATACTTAACTGAGATGCTGGACAAAGGCCTATCTTTTTCATCAATAAAAATTCATGCCTCTGCCATTTCGGCTCATTACAGTACAGAGCCACCACTTTTTTCTCACCCTTTATTAAGGCAGTACCTCAGAGGAGCCAAAAATGTAAGGTCCCCAATTAGACTACCAATACCTGCATGGGACCTCAACTATGTCTTGGAAAAGCTCACCCTGCCTCCTTTTGAGCCCAATGCTACTGCTGATATGAAGTTTTTATCTTGGAAAACAGCTCTGCTCTTAGCAATTACTTCTGCAAGACGAGTTTCAGAGCTGCAGGCACTCATGGCTGTGGAACCTTTCATCATTTTTAATCCAGACAGAGTCTCCCTGAGGACAAACCCAACATTTATGCCTGAAGTAGTGTCCAGTGTTAGCTGTTAACCAAGCCATCCATCTGCCAACATTTTACCCAAATCCGCAGAACAAGGGGGAGAATTCTGCATTCTTTGGATGTGCACAGACAGCTTAGATTCTACTTGGACAGAACCAAAGCTTTCAGGAAGAGCAATTACTAGTGGCATATGCTGCAGGATCACAAGGAAAGCCTATCAGATTAAGTGGTTAGGCCACTGTGTTCGTTTCTGCTACTTACACCATGGCAAGCCAGTGCCTAAGGGTATTAGGCCTCATTCCACCAGAGCTGCAGCCACCTCAACAGCCTTTCTCAGAGGAATTCCAACCACAGACATTTTAGAGGCGGCTACTTGGAGTTCAGTGCACACCTTTACAAAGCATTATCATCTGCCACTCTACTGTAAATCCAGTGCAGGCTTTGCCACTGCAGTTCTGTAGGGCCTCATAGCCGCTCCTACTGCTGTCTAGTTCCAGCCTCCCAACCATAGCTTTGGGACTCTACCCAAATGTAATGACTGCAACAGTTAAACACGAAGAACATAGTACAGTTGTGTACACTTATCGTAAATGTAGATGTTAGAGTGTATTCACTGCTGCAGTCCAGGTTACCCACCCGCCTTCCCCCTTTTTTATTTTGGAACTTATCTTTCCTTCTCTGATTTATACTTATCTATGTGATGTATTTGCTTATAAATGAAGGTAAAATTTATATTGGTGTACTTCTGAATATTTATATAAAAATTGGCTACCCTTTTTGGGGGCACCTGACATCTGGGGCAAGAAAAACTGAAGAAAATGGCATCAGCTGCTTCTTTTATACCCCTGACGTCAGGGAAGGGGCGACAGCAGCCGACGCAGGACCCAAGACTTTGGAATTCAGGCCGGCTGAGGACAACCTGCCAGCAGGATTACCCTAAATGTAATGTGACTGCAACAGTGAATACACTCTAACATCTACATTTATGGTAAGTGTACACAACTGTATTATACAGATTCTACTTCTACTCACTGCCAACCCCAAGCGGATGGCCAGACCCCCCCCCCCCCAAATCAGTGGGCAGAGGCCCAAAAGCAAGTACTTTCTCTTCTCAGTATCAAGGCTATTCGGCCTGTCCCACCAATGCATAGGGGACAAGGTTTTTACTCCAGACTGTTTCGGGTACCCAGGAAAGAAAACCTTTGGCGCCCTATCCTGGATCTGTCTATTCTCAACCACTTCTGGTGGTGCCAAGGTTCAAGATGCTTACTCTAACAGCTGCGTCCTATGCTAGCCAAGGACTCCTTACTAGCCACCCTAGACTTAAAAGAAGCTTATCTGCACATCCCTATAAGGAAATCTTGCAGGAAATACCTAAGTTTCAGAGCAGGCTGTCTGCATTATCAGTTCTCTGCACTTTCCTTTGGCTTATCTACTGCGCCCAGGGTATTTACAAAATGCCTAGCTCCAGCCATCGCATATTGGAGGCAGAAAAAAATTCAAATTTACACATACTTGCACAATTGCCTGATTCAGGAGGACAGTCAGGAATTGCTACTCCAGCACCTGACATTTGTAAAGAGACTTCTAACTTCACTGGGGTACACCATCAACAAAAATAAATCATATCAGGTACCCAGCCAACAGGTTTTATTCCTGGGAGCAAGCTTGAACACAACTTCCCAGGTGGCATTCCTTACTCCAGAAACCAAATGTATTTTTCAAACTACTTCAATCTACTATTCACCAAAACCCAGCTGTCTGCAAGAAAAGTACTGCAAAGCCTAGGGTTCATGGCCTCTTGTATTCTACTAATTCCATTTGCAAGACTGCATATGAGGAAACCTCACTGGTACTTAAAAAGTCTCTGGTGTCAACTTTCTCAGGACCTGGAAACAATGATTCCTATCATTCCTTGCCTAAGGGCAGAGTTTCTTTGGTGGGCAGAGGCCTGCTACCACAACAAAGGACTCCCTTTCACTGTACCCCCTGCTGCCCAAACCCTAACAACAGATGCATCACACTATGCATGGGGGGGGGGTCCTCACATGGCATGACAAGGTATTCAAGGCAAATGGAGCCCAAAGCAAATGCACCTGCAAATCAATCAAAAAGAAATGTTAGCTGTACAGAATGCTCTGACAGCCTTCAAATGCCTTATTCTTCCAGGGCAACTATTGATAGGCAGACAACACCGCAGTTATGTGGTACATAAGCAGGGGGAACCCTTTCCTACCCACTCTGCAGATTAGCCATGGCTCTCTGGGACACAGCCTTGAGCAATCAAGTGCACCTGCAAGCTCAGTTTCTGCCAGGCGAACTAAATTCACTGGTAGACGACTTAAGCAGAAATCTAATGGACCCGCACGAGTGGAAACAGGAACCAAAATCATTCAAGCTGCTGATCCACAGGTGGAGGTATCAGCGGTGGACCTCTTCGCTTTCCCTCAGAGCTTTCAGTTGAGCAAATATTGTACCAGAATACCCCACAGCCAAGCATGGAAAGTGGATGCTCTGTCCTTTACATGGGAAAACCTCTCAATCTATGCCTTTCCTCCTCTGCCCCTCCTCGCGAAGGTTCTACTAAAGATCAAATGGGACAAGCCAAAGGACAATCCTGATTGCACCAGACTGGCCACGCCAGCACTGGTACCCACTTTTGTGCAGTCTGACAGTACTGCCACCTTGACACCTGCCTCAGACCCCCCTCCCTGCTGTCCCAGTAGAAGGGCCAGAGTTTGCGTCCTCAATTACACACCCTGAACCTAGCAGCCTGGTTCATCCTCTGAATCCTCAGTAAACAGGTGCTGGATGTCATCCTGGAGGCAAAAAGGCCTACTGCTAGGAAAATCCTATTCAGAAAAGTGGAAAAGATATTGTTCTTAGAGCCAGTCTCAAGGAATGGACACAAATGTGCCTAGCTTACCTCATATACTAGATTACTTAACAGAAGTGTTCCACAAAGGCCTATCCTTCTCTTCAATTAAGATTCCTGCCTCTGCCATCTCAGCTCCTTATAATACTGAGCGACACCCCTCTTCTGTCATCCTCTGGTCAAACAGTTCTTGAGAGGAGCCAAAAAATTTAAGACCCCCTCCCCCCAGGAGAGCTCCCACTCCAGCCTGGGACCTTAACTTTGTATTGGAAAAACTCACACTTCCACCCTTTGAACCTGCTGCTTCAACAGAGTTAAAATTCTCCTGAAAAACAGCTTTACTTCTAGCCATCACTTCAGAAAGAAGAGTGTCTGAATTGCAGGCCCTTAAGGCCGTGGGACCCTTCATTATATTTCATGCAGACAGGGTTCCCTCAGGGCTAACCCATCATTTATGCCAAAGGTGGTATCTAGTGTGGCTTTAAACCAATCTATTCATTTGCCAACCTTTTTCCCTAAGCCTCAGAATACAGGGGAAAGGATCTTGCACTCCCTGGATGTGCACAGGCAGTTTAGGTTCTATCTGGACAGGACTAAACCTTTCTGAAAATCTGACCAGCTGTTAGTTTTGTTACAGGGGCAGAGGGCAAACCCTTTTTATATGGATAGCACACTGCATCCATTTCTTCTGCAAACATCATGGGAAACCTGCCCCACAGGGGATCAGAACACATTCCACTAGGGCTACATCAACCTCTGCAGTATTTCTCAGACATCCTGGAAGCTACAACCTGGAGCTCTGTACACACCTTCACCAAGCTTTACCACTTACCTATCTTTTCTAAATCTAGAGCTGGATTTGCCACAGCAGTCTTACAGGGATGACTTGCCAGCCCTAATGCTTCTTGACTGCCTCCACCCATCCTCAGCTTTGGGAATCAACCCAAATGTGATGACTGCAACAGTGAAACACAAAGAACATAGTGCAGTTGTGTACACTTACTATAAATGTAGATGTTAGAGTGTATTCACTGTTGCAGTCCTGGTTACCCTCCCTCCAGCCCCCTGATTTCTCTTTACTTCTACCTATCCTTTTTGTTTGTCATACCTTATATCATTGGTATTTGCTTTTTGCTGGGGGTGTTCCACACCATTTAATTGCTTCCTATTTAGGGGGCTCCTGACATCTGGGGCAAGAAAATGATGTAATGGGATCAACTGCATGTTTTATACCCCTGACGTCATGGAAGAAGCGACAGCATCTGACGCAGAAATCCTAAGCTTCTGGTATTCAGGCCGTCTGAGGGCTTATCTACAGGCATATAACCCAAATGTTATGACTGCATCAGTGAATACACTTAAACATCTACATTTATGGTAAGTGTACACAACTGTGCTTTCACTTCTCTTCTGCTGCACATCTCGGACATTGTATTGTTAGCAAACTGTATTACTCTTATTTTCCAAATGCAGCATATTGTGCCATTTTAAGTCTTCATACATCAGTTCTCTCATATCCTTGTCTGTCTTGATCATCTTTCTTGCACGTTTATGCCAGTGTAGTAAAATGCTAAAACAAAGACTTGGGTCTAATTTTCCCTATACAAGACAGGAAGAGATCTGCTCAGGTTGTGATTCCCCATATTTATAAACTCTGTGATAGATTAGTTTTGATAAATGTCAAAGTATCTGATTTTTGAAATGAATAAAATAATGTTGGGTGGTTGGCATAGTGGATAAGGTGTTTACTTCATGGACACAAGGTGCAGGGTTTGAAAGTAAAACAGGCTAATTTTAAAATGGTCCACAAGGGCAGCTAGCCTAGTACTTACCTATGAACATAAAAATTGGCATGTTAATAAAGAAGATACTTTTTACCTGTTATCAAGATACATGCAGTACTCAAGAGGGTAAAGGCGGTAGCTGGCCAGTGGCAATCATAATTTTTGTACAGACTTGCTTCTCCAACTGGAGGATTTTATCATAGTTTGTTAAAAATCCATCTTGGATCTCACTTCACTTGGCAAGTATATATGTAGCGTTATCAGACTGATTTGTTACTTACATGTTGATTCTGTCCTTGGGTAACAAACTTTCATGTAGAGTTGGAAATAAGTTTAGGGGAACTCTGCATGTTGGAATTGCAAAGGCACGTTCCAGTGCTAATTAAATGTAAGCATTCTGGTCTTTACATAAATTACGTGAAGTGTTTTATAGTTAACTTTGTGTCATTTGTAATGTATTATGATAACTTTTATAAGCCAGGTTAAAAAAGATTGCCCGTTACTGTTAAATTTTCAGAAGAGGAAAATAAGCCAGGATTTTAGGTAGTGGAGTAGACATTTAAAAAATAATTGGTACCACACTGCATCTCTGGTAGTACTGTAGGAGTGTGTATTCAGTGCCATTACGTGCCTTATGAAGATGGGAGAGAGGTTTTTCACCTGTTGAACTGTGTTCATATCATTCTGATATGATTTGGTAATTTAACTCATTCTTGTGATTTATTTCAACTTACTCCCCCGATGATAGGTGGTATAAAAGAACATAGAATCTTGAAAGGTGTGTGGCAGGGGATGTTGCATACTCTTTCTAGCTCTTTGTATGAAGTTATCAGCAGTTGTCTTTAAGGTAAGTACCAGTTGTTTCCAGTTCAAATTTAATTTTGTTTGAATTTATAAATAATCATAGTACTGTTTCCAACATAAACAGAAAAAAATGCAATAGTTTACGAAGACTTGACATTCGTTAAATTGAGGTTTCAGTACTCTTGTAATGTGTAGTAACAGAATAATTTGCAGTAAGTCATTCAGACTTGTCAGATGCATTCAACACCATTAACAATGTAGGACTCTTAGGCAGGCTACTGTGTAAATGTGTTAGCACTTGAAATTAGTTTGTTCCCCTTAAGGGGCAGAAGAGTCAGGTGAGGACAGGCATACTCTGTGAACTTCAAGGATGGCAAACAGATTCTCAAAGATCATTTCTTGAGTTGTTACTGTTTAAATTGCCAGCTGATTGTAGAGGCTGTTGTATTCCATTATTCTATGTACAGTCCATCTTTGTGTTCATATTCTTAGCCTAGAAAAAAATCATATTGGCTTTTCTGTCCTTGGAAGCTGGCTTTAACTGTACTGTCTTCTAATAAGTAGCAACATGTTAACCAGTGTCAGTACCTAAATGCCAGTTATTTCGGACTTTATTAATATTAGTTATAGAATAGCATGCACTAAAAACTAAAATGTTTGGGATATTTCTGGACAGTGAAACTAAATTTGTGAATTTGTCTGTAATACCAGAATGAGGGATTGTCATATACTTTTGCCAGATCATGGTATATTTTTTTTTGTCTGTCAAGGAAATTTGTTCTACTGGGGAAAACCAAGAAGAACAAATTTCCTTGACAGAAAAAAAAATAGATTTGATATTGTTAATCCTCGTTCATTCCTTACGCATGGGTATCGGTTCCGAGCTCGGAATCGAGCCGGCCATTTTCCAAGCTCGCATATAGCGTTCATAATTTCTTCAGGTTTTTCTGCTATTTCCGTACTACTTTTGCCACAATGTATTCTCTTTACCATCGTTGGTAATCCTTTTCCCTTTTCTCTCTCATACCTTCGGGTGCTCTCTTGTACCATTGTTGGTACTTTTCTATTAATTAATTTGCTGTCATGGCAGATAAAAAAGGTAGTCCGGGTTTAAGCGGTGTTCTGTTTGTGGACACAAACTGCCTACTTCTGATGCACACTCTTTGTGTGTTTGTTTGGGAGCTTCCCATTTATCTGTTGAACCACCCTGTACTATTTGTGAGAAGTTTTCTAATAGGACATTGTTGGAAAGGAAAAACAAGCTGATACTGAAGGGACTTCTAAAATCTTCCTTTTCAGAGGCTATTTCTGGGTTGGAGGTCTCAACCCCTTCTAGAGCCCATAAGAAAATGGATGTTCCTACTAAGGCTAAATCTTTGCCTTCATCCCCGGCTGGGGTCTCCCGCCAACCAAAACGTAAAAAGGTTAAAGTTTCGGCTCCGGAGCTCTCTGTCAGCCCCAGTGCTTTCGGTGCCTAGACCTTCGGCACCGAGGCCTTTGGCTCCATTAGTGAGTTCGGCTCCGTCTTCTCCTGCAGCCTTCTATATATCGGCACCGAGGGGCTCCTCGGTTCAGACCTTTACCACTGTTTCGGCACCGACCGTTCAGTCGGCACAAACCTTGACCGCGTCTGCTCCGAGATCTTACTTGGAACCGACACCTTTATTGTTGACTCCAGTTTTGTCGGTTCCAGCTTCGGCACTGACAACCACTTCGGCACAGATCCCTGTGTCTGTGCAGACAATGACCTCAGCACGGATGACTTCTTCGGTGCAGACAACAGTAGTCCAGTCTCTCGGCACAGTTGTCCTCTGTGTGGTCAGATGGGATGGGCACCGAGTCTACCTCTTCTGTGGACAGGCCTGTGTCTCCCTCAGTCTCTATGAGGCCCACTAGAAGCCTTTCTGAACATGATGTGCTGCGTCTTGTGGACCAGGTACTCTTGGCCAGAGATGTCCCACCCCTCAGGAACTATCCTTCCTTGGGAGGTGATCACCCATCTCCAAAGACCCCTTCTTATTCTCCTCCTTCCTTGCCTTTGAAATCAATGGATATAGCACAGTCTTCCCCTTCTGCGGTTCCCTTTATGGATCTCACTAAGGAACCGCAGTTGCCTTTGTGGCAGGATAGTTTTGCTACGACCCAGGATGTCAGTTGACACACATAGCTTGCTGCTCCACAGCCATCCGGGGACTCCGGGTTGGCAGGCTGAGCCAGTTAGGGGAGGGGTGACCCCTGTCCTAGACATACACTCTTCTTCGGGTGGACCAGCCTTCGAACTGATGGAGAAGGCTTTTGCTGCTGCTGGCGATACCGGACTGTCTCTACCTCTGCCCTCCTCTGGTACACTGGTTCCACAAGTCGTATCTAGCGGACACCGGGTGCAAGGGCCACAGGACATACTCCCTCAGGAATCCCCTTTTCTGTTGTCTTCTCCAGCTTCTCCCACTGAGTAGGTCCACTGGAAAGGTTTGTATAAGAGGAAGCACACGGACTCCAAAGAGGAGTTCCTTACCGAAGACACAGATTTCGATGAGGGGGAAGGATACCCTCTGTCACCCTCTGAGGTATCCTTTGGTGATATCCTCGAAATCCTGAAACAGACAGGTGACTGGCAGTCCTCTAATATGACCTCTGAGGAGTCTTTGTTCCTGCAGGCCTCCTACCTCCTGGGTTACTCCACCTGCTGATGAACTTGTCCTGCTCATCGTGCAGCGTGCTTTGAAGGCTCTTGATACCGTCTAAGCTATTCCCTGGAGGCCAGATGAGATCTTGTTCCCTCCTGCTTCGGATCCCCATTGGTCCAAAGGCCTTCCTGTGGATGCTGTATTGGTGGCGGCCGCAACAAAAAAGGATTTGGCAGAAGAAGAAATCCAGACTGTCCATCCACCTAACAGCGAGTCCAGGGCCCTGGACAGGATAGGGAAGCGCACCTTTGCTTCCGCGACCATTGCTATCGGGTCCCTGAATTATATGGCACATTTTATCAGGCTTCAGAGGGATCTAGTTTCTGAGCTCTCTGAAACCTTGTCTGGTGCTGTGTCTGATGAAGTCCGTGACAAAGTGGCTTCTCAGCTGGCCACCATTGAGTCTATATCTAACTCCTCTATGTGACTGATATCTCGCGCATCAGAAGGAGCAGCAGGTTCAGCTGTGGTCTTGAGATGACACGCCTGGATGCGCTTGTGCAACTTCGCGGAACCCTTTAAGTCTTCTTTTCTTAATGCCCCCATTGAGGCCTCCTCGTTGTCTGGGCCTAAAGTTAAAAGCACACTGGCCAGATGTGATCAGGATGGTAAGACCCTTTCTGCTGTAGATGTCCGTTATTATTCTCCTCAGCGTTATTTCATCTGAAACCAAAAGAGTGGGAAGATATGGTTCAAGAAATCTCAGGGTCCTTTCTGTGATACAAAGGCTGAGTTCTCCCCCAGAGGCAGAGGGGTAAACTCACAAGGAAGACTCTCCTTTCTGGGCAGAGGGGGGGGGTCCACGTAACCAGGGTTCCAGGGATTCTTTCCCTGGTCAATCCTACCAGCGCTCCAGAAGAGTGGCCCAATCCCTTTCCTCTGGAGGTGGTTGGGGGATGTTTCTCCTTGTACCCTTCTGCCTGGCTAACCATCAGCACCGATTCTTGGGTACAAAGGATTATAGCCAGAGGTTATCATATCCCCTTTTATCTTTGTCCCGTCCCTTCAAAAAATCTTCCCGACGTTCCACCCAGTCAATGGGAAGAATCAGCACTAGAGATAGAAAAGCTGCTAAGAAAGAGAGTCATCCAAATAGTCCCTCCAGACCAGATAGGATCCAGATTCTACTCTACTATTTTTGGTGCCAAAGAAAACTGGGGACTGGAGACCAATTTTGGATCTCAGTGTATCGAACAAGTTTGTGAGTACAAAAATTCCAGATGGTCACTATACAGTCTATCCTCCCGCTTTTGGAAGAAGCCTATTGGATGTGATCAATAGATCTTCAAGATGCGTACTACCACATAAAGGTGGACAGGCCATCGTGAAGATTTCTGCGCTTCCATGTGGGAGCCAGTCACTACCAGTTCTCAGAGTACTGCCCTTCGGATTCTCTACAGCCCCCAGAGTGTTCACAAAGTGCATGGCAGTTGTCACAGCTCACTTGCGACTTCAAGGATTCCAGGTGTTTCCATACCTAGACGATTGGCTCATTTCTGCCCCCACCAGACATCTACTGGAAAAAGCCCTGGCATACTCTCTCCTCACTGCTCAAAGGCCTAGGCATAACCATAAACTGGCAAAAATCCAATCTCACCCCATCTCAGTCGACAGAATTCATAGGGGTTATCTTGGGCACAAAAAACTGCAGAGCTGCTATTCCAGAGCACAGAATTCCAAGGATAAAGCAACAACTAATTCCAATCCTTTCAAAGGAAAAATCCACGGCTCACTCGGTTCTACAACTGTTGGGTTCCTTGGCAGCTCTATCACCATTGTTCCCCTGGCCAGGTTTCACATGAGGCTTCTACAATGGCTACTGCTCACCCAATGATATCCTTTTCAGCCATGATTCAAGTAACCCACAGGTGCAAACAGGATTTAAATTGGTGGATGAGACACAAATCTCTCACAATGGTCTCTCCCCTTCTCCCCCCAGCAACCCAAGGCCACAGTCACCACGGATGCCTCCCTGATGGGTTGGGGGGGGGCTATGTTAGGGGCAGACAGTCCAAGGCACTTGGTCCGAACTGGAGGCCCATCTGCATATAAATGTTCTAGAGCTGAGGGCGGTGCTTCTGGCATTGCAAGCATTCCATCCCCTGCTGCCGTCTGGGACAATTGCGATTCAATCAGACAACATGGCGGTGGTCTGGTACATCAACAAGCAAGTTGGAACCAAATCTTACCCCCTTTGTCGAGAGGCCATGAGGATATGGCAATGGGTGATGGCTATCAACCATTTTCTTCTAGCAATGCACATTCCCGGGAGTTCCAACGTGATAGACAGACTCAGCAGGTGCATTCTTCAACCTCACGAGTGGTCCCTGAATCCCTTGATAGCGGCGGAGATCTTCCACTGCTGTGGCCATCCTTGCTGCAACCTGTTTGCATCCCCGACCAACTACAAATGCAGCAACTACTTCGCCCTGATTCCCCCTCAGGGACAATCTCCCAGGGACGCTCTAGTCCACAATTGGCCCTCTGGTGGTCTTTACGCTTTTCCACCCTTTCCCCTTATTCCCCAATTTCTGAAGAAAGCCTGTCGGTTGAAGAGCAAGGTGATCCTCATAGCACCATATTGGCCTCGACACATTTGCTTCCCCTTCCTTTGGCCTCACCTACTAGATCAACCATGGATTCTCCATCCAACCCCGGAGTTGATCTCACACCCACAGAACCTGATTCATCCCAACTTGAACAGCCTGAAGCTCACGGCTTGGCTACTCCATTTCCCTTGATTGCCAGGCAGAACGTTTTTTCTTTACCAGTACATGATATTCTCATTGCTTCTCATAAGTTTTCCACTAGAATTACTTATCTGAGCAAGTGGAAAAGATTTACCTGTTGGCTGAAAGATAAACAAGCAGACCCCTTTTCAGCATCAGTGTCTATTATACTGGACTATCTGGCCGACCTGTTTCAATCGGGACTATTGGCCTCTACCACTAGAGTTCATTTGGCAGCAATTTCTAATTTTCATGAGGGTGTCCAAGATTCTTCTCTTATGTCTCATAAATTGTGCAAGACCTTCATAAAAGGTGTGAATTATCTGAAGCCAGCTTTTAGAGAAACTATTCAATCATAGGATTTATCATTAGTTCTACAAGCTCTGACAGTGTCGCCTTTCAAACCAGCCTCTTCTTGCGACCTCAAGTATTTGTCATGGAAAACATTGTTTTTGGTCGCTGGTTAAATCTAGCACAAAACTGACAATTAGCAATGTCGTGGTCAGGACCTAGGCAAGGAATACAGTAAGAATGAAAGTCCTTATGAGGTATTTGCTTCCCACAAGAAATACAATTAACTTTTTCAGGCATCGGTCTGGAGCAAATGCTCCAATACAAAGAATGTCCATAAATGTTAATGTCGCCAGATGCAAAACCACTCAAAGGTAAAAACACGGATGGATTTATTGAAGCGCTTTTCGTTTGCCTCCTAGGCAAACTTCTTCAGAAACCTAATACACTATGCCTAAAATAGTGTGAC
Organism: Protopterus annectens; assembly: GCF_019279795.1. NCBI lineage: Eukaryota > Metazoa > Chordata > Ceratodontiformes > Protopteridae > Protopterus > Protopterus annectens. The sequence continues at coordinate 420,238,790 of NC_056744.1, read as the reverse complement.
ATCATAATTAAGTTAACAACAGTAAAGTCAATTATACCTAATGACTTGTAACAAAGTCGCACACCACTGCAATGAGCAGCAAAAAGAGCACTAATATGAAAAGAGACTTAAAAAGAGACATACCCTAACAATCACTCTACACTTATTCACTTGATATAATAATTAATAGTCAGCAAAAACTCTAATAAGAAACCAACAGTCTCCTGTGGTAACTAAAACTGTTAAAGTTATAATAATATAATACCTATCAATAAAAACAAAAACAAACAACTAAACATTAAGGCAAGGTTAATGGTCACCTAGGCGAAGTTTGCCTTACTTAAATTGTTCAAATTACCTGTTTAAAAACATGATTTGGCAACATTAACTACTGCTTCCTACTTCCACCCTTGTGTCAATCAAAGGTAACACAAGAATTAACTTGAATATCAGCAGATGCTGTAAAAAACTCATACATACGGGTTAAATTAACCAGTCTCTCCAACCTATCTCTTTAAACTAAGAAGGCGGAGGACACTAGAGATAGAACAAGCTTCGTTCAACCCTGGCAAGTGGTATGCTTCCAATCTAATCTGCTAGTGTAGCTCTTTTTCCAACAATTTAAGTTGTGCTGGCCCTCCCCTACTATCGTAGCCTACCTGTTCAATTCCAATAAACTTGAACTGGTGGGAGGGATGGTCCATTATGTGTTTAGCCAACGCATTTGTTTCCTTGTGTTTTCTTATGGCATACATATGCTCGTAAATTCGGTCCTTGAGCTTACGCTCAGTTTTACCAATGTAAAACCCTGCACAATGTTGGCACTGAGCCAGATAAACGAGCATACTAGAATTGCAATTGACCCTGCATTTTAATTTAAATACATGATCTTGTACTGAAAATCTATTCGATTCAATAATAAACTTGCAAAAATTGCAAGCTTGGCATTTAAACATGCCAGGAAACCTAGTTGGCAACGGTTTCTGCTCAAACAATGATTTAAGATTTTTGGCCTTTCTATAAGTTACTTTGGGATATGGTCCCAATTTAGAGGATACCTCTGGGTCCGCTCTAAACAAGTGCCAATTCTTTTTAATAATAAACCACAAACTAGAACTGTCAACTGTAAAGGTGGTTAAAAATCTAGGGAGGTTGAACGAGTGAGGTTCAGAAATACTAACAGAAACCTCACTGTCCGTGGTCAAAGCTTGAACTGAGGGTTCAATATGCTTTAGGACTGGCAATAAGGGCTCATAGAACTTAGATGACCTTTTCTGTGAAACCTCACTAATAAGGTCCTCAATCAACTTAGAAGGATATGCCCGACTCGTAAACATCTTTTTCAATAGTGAACATTCCTCAACATAGTCAACGTCTCTACTTATCATCCTCACAGCTCTAACAAGTTGACCTTTGATCACTGCTCGTTTTTGAAAAAAACGGATGGCAACTAGTGAAGTGCAAAAGTGCGTTAGATTAAGTCGGTTTCCTATGAATTTGTGCTATAAAACAAGTTCCCACAAGGTCCTTAACTAACATGATGTCAAGATATGGGATCCTCGTGGTGCTAAAGTTGAAGGTAAACTCCAAAAACGTGGTGGTGCTATTTAAATAAGTTACATACTCAGCTGCTTGAGCTTCACACCCTTTAAATAAAATAAAAATATCGTCTAAAAAGCGTGTGTAATATGCAACATGTTCAGCATAGGTTGAATGGTCAAAAATAAATTGATGCTCCCAGTTAGCCATAACTAGGTTTGCCACACTTGCACCACAAGGTGAAACCATAGCAACCCCGGTGTTTTGTAAATAAAAGTTCTCCCCAAACATAAAGAAGTTCTTGGGTAAAATTAGATCCATTAATTCACCCACAAGCGAGATGTCATAATTACATGCATCCCTAGCTCTCAACCTATCACATACCCACTCAAACTGCAACGTCGTGGGGAATGCTCGTGTATAAGTCTTTTACATCAATTGTCAAAAAGTTAAGATAGTCATGAAACTCCATATCATTAATTTTCGACAAAAAAGACCACAAGTCTTTACAGATTTGGACTTCTTGTTTGACATTTCTGCAAAATGTTGTCAACCACCTTAGCACAAGCATAGGATGGTGACCCTCGACTGTCAATCAACGGTCGCATAGGAGGGTCCATTAAATCCTTATGGATTTTAGGTGTACCAAAAAGATATGGAAATCTTGGATACTGGGTAAACATGTAATTGTATAGTTGCTGGTTAATCCTACCCTCCATAAGCATTTCCTCAATGTTGTCCTTAATAATCCTGTACGCTCTATTCACTTCACTCCTAGAACTTAAAACATAAGCAGGGGATTGAAGCAAGGAAGTCATTCTATCAAAATAGTCATCTTGGTCAAAAATCACTGCACTCCCTCCCTTGTCCGGTTTACAAACACGGACATTGTGTGATTGAAAATATGATAAACTTTCAATCTCCTTAGAGTGACTTTGTACATGCCACTGTTTTGATCTACCTTTGGCACTCCTAATGTCCACCTCACAAATTTGTTCAAAAGTGGCCAACAATGGGTGTAGTGATGGGTTAAATGTACTAGGTGCATGCAAACGACTACCCGCTTCAAAGTGGACATCACCTCCCATCATTAATTGGAAGTTGAGTTTCCTAGTGAATGTCTTTACATCAATAATAGATGTAACAATGTCTAAACATTGTTTAGGAACATATGTGGTGCAAGTGTGGCAAACCTAGTTATGGCTAACTGGGAGCATTTTTGACCATTCAACCTATGCTGAACATGTTGCATATTACACACGCTTTTTAGACGATATTTTTATTTTATTTAAAGGGTGTGAAGCTCAAGCAGCTGAGTATGTAACTTATTTAAATAGCACCACCACGTTTTTGGAGTTTACCTTCAACTTTAGCACCACGAGGATCCCGTACCTTGACATCATGTTAGTTAAGGACCCTGAGGCAACTTGTTTTATAGCACAAATTCATAGGAAACCGACTTACTCTAACGCTCTTTTGCACTTCACTAGTTGCCATCCGTTTTTTCAAAAATGAGCAGTGATCAAAGGTCAACTTGTTAGAGCTGCGAGGATGATAAGTAGAGACGTCGACTATGTTGAGGAATGTTCACTATTGAAAAAGATGTTTACGAGTCGGGCATATCCTTCTAAGTTGATTGAGGACCTTATTAGTGAGGTTTCACAGAAAAGGTCATCTAAGTTCTATGAGCCCTTATTGCCAGCCCTAAAGCATATTGAACCCTCAGTTCAAGCTTTGACCACGGACAGTGAGGTTTCTGTTAGTATTTCTGAACCTCACTTGTTCAACCTCCCTAGATTTTTAACCACCTTTACGGTTGACAGTTCTAGTTTGTGGTTTATTATTAAAAAGAATTGGCACTTGTTTAGAGCGGACCCAGAGGTATCCTCTAAATTGGGACCATATCCCAAAGTAACTTATAGAAAGGCCAAAAATCTTAAATCATTGTTTGAGCAGAAACCGTTGCCAACTAGGTTTCCTGGCATGTTTAAATGCCAAGCTTGCAATTTTTGCAAGTTTGTTATTGAATCGAATAGATTTTCAGAACAAGATCATGTATTTAAATTAAAATGTAGGGTCAATTGCAATTCTAGTATGCTCGTTTATCTGGCTCAGTGCCAACATTGTGCAGGGTTTTACATTGGTAAAACTGAGCGTAAGCTCAAGGACCGAATTTACGAGCATATGTATGCCATAAGAAAACATAAGGAAACAAATGCGTTGGCTAAAAACATAATGGACCATCCCTCCCACCAGTTCAAGTTTATTGGAATTGAACAGTTAGGCTACGATAGTAGGGGAGGGGCCAGCACAACTTAAATTGTTGGAAAAAGAGCTACACTGGCAGATTAGATTGGAAGCATACCACTTGCCAGAGTTGAACGAAGCTTGTTCTATCTCTAGTGTCCTCCGCCTTCTTAGTTTAAAGAGATAGGTTGGAGAGACTGGTTAATTTAACCCGTATGTATGAGTTTTTTACAGCATCTGCTGATATTCAAGTTAATTCTTGTGTTACCTTTGATTGACACAGGGTGGAAGTAGGAAGCAGTAGTTAATGTCGCCAAGTCATGTTTTTAAACAGGTAATTTGAACAATTTAAGTAAGGCAAACTTCGCCTAGGTGACCATTAACCTTGCCTTAATGTTTAGTTTGTTTTTGTTTTTATTGATGGGTATTATATTATTATAACTTTAACAGTTTTAGTTACTACAGGAGACTGTTGGTTTCTTATTAGAGTTTTTGCTGACTATTAATCTTTTTAAGTCTCTTTTCTTATTAGTGCTCTTTTTGCTGCTCATTGCAGTGGTGTGCGACTTTGTTACAAGTCATTAGGTATAATTGACTTAACTATTAACTTAATTATGATGTCACACTATTTAAGGCATAGTGTATTGCTGTATTGTGTTTCTGAAGAAGTTTGCCTAGGAGGCAAACGAAAAGCGCTTCAATAAATCCATCCGTGTTTTTACCTTTGAGTGGTTTTGCATCTGGCGACATTAACATTTATGGACATTCTTTGTATTGGAGCATTTGCGCATTCACGCTGTTTGGTTTTTCCAGCTTTTGGTTCACTTTTTCGAGTTTATTGGTTTGTGTTTGCTTTTTGGAGTTATCGGTCTGGAGCAAGAAAAAAGTTTCCTCAACGGGGTACTTAGCTTTTAGTGAAGACTTCGGATCTGAAATTCGAACACGAAAATATCAGGAGTCTGCCGACCGGCACTTGTGAACTGCTTTTGCTTCGGGCACCGCACGGCAAGAAAGACTGAAGAAAATGGCATCGGCTGCATCTTTTATACCCCTGGTGCATTGACGTCAGGGAAGAGGCGATAGCAGCCGACGCCGGACGTAGACTTTGGAATTCAGGCCGACTGAGGGTAGCCTGCCAGCAGGATAACCCAATTGTAATGACTGCAACAGTGAATACACTCTAAAAATCTGCATTTATGGTAAGTGTACACAACTGTACTTTTTTGGTCACTATTACTTCTGCCAGACGTATTTTTGAACTTCAAGCTTTATGTATCAAGAGTCCATACTTGATTTTTCATAGAGATAGTGTCTCTGAGAACTAATCCATCATTTCTGCCTAAAGTGATCTCTGAAGTGTCCATTAATCAAGCCATTGAATTGCCAGTTTTCTTTCCCTATCATTCAAACCGAGGAGAGTATTGCCTACATACCCTAGATGTACACAGGCAAATCTGTTTTTACTTAAACAGGACTAAACCCTTTCGTAAATCTGACCAGTTATTTTTGGCCTTTTCTGGACCTAGATTAGGATCTGCTGTTGCTAAGGTCACATTAGCTAGATGGTTGAAGGACTGTGTGACCTTTATTTATACACAACGTAATATCTCGTTGCCTACTGCCATGAAAGCTCATTCAACAAGGTCGATGGCAACTTCTGCTGCCTTTCATGCCAGAGCTTCTTTACATGACATCTGTGCAGCTGCAACTTGGGCTACGCCTCATACCTTCATCAATCATTACAAATTGGATTTGGCTTCCAGGGGAAGAGCATCTTTCAGTTCTGTGGTGCTCAGGAATGTCCTTCCATGAGTGCCTCCCAGGAGTAGAGGTAGCTGGGGACTCTGTCCCATGCGTAATGAATGAACGAGGATTAACAAAACCAGATAAAGAAGTTATGTCTTACCATAATGTTCCATCTGTGTTGTTGATCCCCGTTCAGTCATTACGACCCTACCTCCTTCGCCCTCCTGTGGCTTCTAGTGGATCTCACCATCCGGTTCTCTTAGGTTATTTGACCAGAGGTAGCCTCTACCTTCTTTGACTTGCAAACTCAATCTGAGGTAACGGGGAGAAGGGGGTTGTGGGTAAGAGTTTAGCTCGAGAGTTTGAAGCTGACGCGAGCTTGGAACATGGCAGTCTCTGTTCTGAGTTCAGAACCGATACCCATGCATAATGGCTGAACGAGGATCAACAATACCGATGGAACTTTATGGTAAGACATAACTTTTTATCTCTTAGAAATTGTCTTCTTGGTAAGAAATTGATTTACTCTTTCAACTTGACCCAGAATTACAGCTTCATTGCCATGCTACAATTGCTGTTCTGCAGGCCATGTTTTGGATGCTTATTCTATGCAGGCCTTTTCTAAATTTGTTTAAGTATGTTGAATCTATATTCAGCACTGCACCTCCTAAATAGCTTGAAGTACAACATGTCCCGACCCACTAGATTCTATTTTGTCCACAGCCTCCAGACAGACTTTGTCCTTAAGGAATGATGGACTGTAACAGTCAACCTTTTACATAAAGGGGGACCATCAACAGACCTAGGGAACTACAGCCTCATAAGTTTGACTAGTGTTGTGTGCAAGGGCATGGAAAGGATTATCATTGATCTGACCCATCTCAGTTCACTTTTGTCAAGGACAGATCATGCCTACTAGATTTGGTGTATTTGTTCAAAAAGGTCACTAGAGCCATGGACAGAGGCATAGTGGTGCGTACTGCCTACCTCAACCTGACAAAGGCATTTGACACAATATCTCACTGTGTTATTGTAGACAAACTTAAATTTAGGCATAAACCTTTATGTTGCCCAATGGATAACCAAATGGCTCACAGGATCCATGAAGTTAGGGTAAGGAATTGACCTCTTACTAGTTGTATCCCACATGGCTCTGTACTGGGAATTATTTCTGTTCAGAATATACTTCTCTGAAGTCAAGGCAAATGTATAGGACCTTTGACTGACCATATTTGCTGATGACTGCAAGCTGGGTGCAGTCATTTAATCCCACAGAGATGTAGATGTCCTCCTGGAGGGTGTCTCTCAGACATATAACTGATGCCATGACCTAAAACTCAGTGCAAAAATGTATAATTATACCCTTTGGGGAAGACTACCACTCCTGCCAGTTAGAACATTGATAGCACTTCCTAAATAGTAGACCCAGTGATAAGGGACTTGGAACTCAGATTGACAGTAACCTGAACTTTGATTGCTCTGTGTCCATGGTAAGAAAATCCTTTTACAAGGCACAATTTATAAGTAAGATCTACTCCGCCCTCATTCAGCCAACAATGTGGTACAGTGAATGTTAAGTACCTGACCTGACATTTGCAACAGCTGGAGTGGCCGCAGAGATTTCTCACTAAAAGAATGCATGATGTAAGTAACAAATCCTTTGTGGGCTGTCTGAAAGCCCTGTACCTGGTCTCTTGCAGACTACTGAAGGACAATTTTTGCCTAACCTACAGTGCATTCTCTGTTTCGCCCTGACTGATCTACTACACATTTGCAAAACAAACAGCACTAGACCTATCTGATATATGGATTGTAATCCTTTTCTGTGACCTAAAACATGTTGGAGGGATAGATGTGTCTTACAGATTATTACTTCTCTGGAACAGCCTTTCCATTCATGTGAAGCAGAGCTCTTCCATAAGTATGTTCATATGCATTTTTGGATGAATGGATGGGAAACTGCAAATTCACCCCTGGCTTGTCTCCTTCATTTCTTATGGACAGGGGCAGTCTGTAGATGTCCTAAGGCACAGGCATATATCAAAGCAGCTTTAGTCCTTTGGCATTAAATGTGAAAATTGAAGCATGAATGGCTAGGATTAAAAAGGCTGTAGAGCCATTAGACTAGTAAACTCCTGTGATCCTGTAGGATTTATTATTGTGATGTATGGATGTCCTTTAATTGACTTTCTTTTCTGCTCAAACTTTACTAACTTAGCGATTTTTTAGCATTCCAAACTTTCACCTTCACAATGTTATTTAATTGAATAATATACTCCAAGCAGAAGTCTGAGGTCATTAGGGGGCCACCTCATAAAGAACTAGCATTAACTCTTTTGGTCACTATAACCAAGGTGAACGGTTTCCCATAATTAATTTTCATTAAATCTTCCTCCTTTTGTTGTACAATACCTAAATGTTATTTCAGACAGGTAAGTACAACATTGATGAAATTAATGATATCCCAAATCGGTGAGAATAATTTATGATGAACTTGCATCACCCAAAATTAACTGGGGACTGGGCCTTCAAGATTTCTGTTTATATTCTTTCAATATATATTCAGTGAGGCTAAAATTATGCAGTAAGACCCTTTACCTAACAAATGGTAACCTACTTGGGTGACATTCTGGAGTAATTGCCTGAAAAAGTGTAATTTTAATAAATCTGCCATTCTCTTTTTGTCCAATACAAATCTAAAAGAAAGTTAATTTAACAACCTGGAAATAAACTTTAACATGTTCACTAATTTATTAAAGATTTTAAATCTAGAAAATGTAGGGCTATTATTACAACTGTTGAAGAAAAATCCACTTAAATTGGGTAACAGTGATGAATTTATCACATTTTCCTTTATTAAAGCTGGGACTGACTTCTAACAAATTTCCATTTGTTAGAAAATACAAGGAAAGAATTAAATCTACCTAAACGGTACACTGCAGTTTTGAACCAGATTAAAGTTGTGAAATCAGCTCAACATGTATGTATTAACTAAAGTCTAACAAGTTTAATAAACACATTCTTCAAGTAAAGGAAATAGTTAAGACTTGTAAATTAATTAAAAGATGTAGACTTAGTTGTTTATCAAATCACCAAGACTTGGCTAGCGCTAGGCCACGATTTGTTGCAAGAAAATAAAATAAGTTCTGTTGTTCAGTATTAAATCTGTAGCTGGCAAAACATTCTTTTTAGAGATAATTAATGGTTAGAATTCTTACTTAATCCCTGTAAAAATAACTTTTAAACAACATCAAACAATACTGACTTAATTCATGTTTTTTGGTTATGCTCATACCCTAAAAAAAAGTGGGACCTACTTTATCATAAGTTAATCAGTTTAGATTTTAAAATCACAAATTGGAATTGAAAATTAGTCCTCCTCCACATGTTTTCTAATGGAAGTTTATTTTTCCGAGGTAAGGTCTCTAATAGCTTTAAAATGAAGCACTACCTAACAGAAAACTGGATTGGAATGTCTAAAATATCATGAGAACTTTAAAGAACTGGTGGTCAAATTATTATTAAATCATTTAAAACAGCAAACGGAGAGTAACTAAACAATGAAGTATTGAATTTTGGAAGAAAATACTAAATATTTGCTGACTTCCATTGTCCTAGACAGTACTTTGTGATGTTGACAAGTTTACCATCAAAACCATGAAATGCCAAATGTAAGCGACTCACAATACCGACGTCCTGCATATTAATTAGCTCAGGATGTCGATTGTCATGACAAATGCAAATTCAACATTATTCAACTTCCTTTTCCCCTGCACCTTTTACAACACTGTGGTAACTGTACACTTGCCTACCTGTTTTACAGCAGTACGAAAGTACTGCACAACACTGACCTTCACATTTATGCAGGGGGCAAGCCCCCCTGCACCTCCCTGTGAGGGGCTGTGCCCCATGCACCCCCTGCAACTTATGTTTTCCAACTCCAAGATCACACTACAGTGAGGAAAATATATATTTCCCAATCTGCACTGTACCACTATCTCTCTTCGTCACATCAAGCACGTATCAGCGAATATACAGTGGCATTCGCTGCAACAGACACAGAAGTGACGGTCAGTAATACAGGACTCCGTGAACTGACATTCGACAGTCCTGTTTCCGCCAAACCTTTATTCTTTATTCTAGTGGTAAACCATGTTGACACATTCCTTTCAAAGGAAGACAGTTATAAAATTTGCTTAGTGAGGTTTTTCTTGTTTAATTTAAATATTAAAAATTGTATTACCATATAATGTTCTTAATAGTAAAGTTAGCTCAAGTTTCTCTTACAGCTGTACATTAGATCATTTTTTTTTATTCGTGATCCATGCAGTTACAGTTTGATATATTCACTACCTAAAAGACTTAATCAGATTATCCCTTATGATAGCTATATGCCTACTACCTTTTGTACAGTTGTTTTGACCAAGCTTTGTATACTTTTACTTAAATTTCAGCCTGACTTGTACATGTTTTTTTTAGGTAACAAATTAAATAAAATATATTAAAAAGTCAGCTCCTTTGGTGAAGCCCTATTCAGAAATTTTGTAGGTTATACCTGGAACCAGCTTCTCTCCAAGATTAGGTGTTTAATGCATATGCCTTCTTAAAAACTGAACCATCTCTTAACCTTGACAATGAAATGTGCATGTTTAAAAGGTATTATAGTACTAGAGGGATAAAGCCTTAACCATGATGCAGATAACCCATGTTTAATTAGTGGCTCGAAAACGTGTGAGAGCTGCTTGTGAGACGATATGAGCATGTGGCCATTGCTGGCTCACTCATCCTGGTGGGAGGGGGGTGGCTGTGGCTCTCCATATGGTTGACGAGAGCGCTAGGTTTTGCACCCCATGTAGCTGGAGCCTAGCGTGGTCATGTTTCCAAGGGCAGTGACTGCACTTGCAGAGGATTTTAGCATGGAAGTGTTTGCAGAAGTATGATGGAAAAGGAAGAGTTCATTTGAAATATTTTTGGGAATGTAATGTTTTGGTAGATTGGGGCACTTGAACGCAGCCGTATGTCCCCAAAGAAATTTGAAAAATGATGGGTCCGTTGGCTTGAATTTTATCACTACATTTTCCTCGGACGCCTCTTTGTTAAAATCTATTATTTGTAAGAACTGGTGTTATTTGTCTGAGGATCAAAGTGTTCACAAACACTTCACTGAATATCTTCACATCACTTTTCAGAGAGGAATGAATTTGAAGGGTGTTTTAGAAAATAGTAAACCTTACAGTTACAGGCCACATTGTGGCATGTATAAATGCGAGAATAGTCTTTGGTGTAAATACATCAAAGTGACTAGTTCAGTAAAAGTGGGTAAGATGAAAATACACATTAAGGACAGATACAACTGTAATACTAGAGGGGTGGTTTATTTAGGGCTATGTTCCCAGTGCTTAGCTTTTTATGTGGGCAAAACGGATAGACCCCTAAAAAATAGAATTTATGAGCACTGTTATGCTATTAAAAGGAAGAACGTTAATAATGCACTAGCTAAACATGTGCTTAGTTTTCCTGATCATGATTTTTGTTTTTTAATAATTGACAAGATATCAGATAATGATAGGGGTGGTCCTATTTGTCTAAAATTAGAAGAAAAAGAGATTTTGTGGCAATTAAAACTGAATGCTGCGGTCCCACCAGGACTCAACGGTGTAGTTTCAATTAAAAGCATTTTAAAGCTCAAAGCCTTATTAAGATGACAAATTTCACCTTTTCTCATCAGGCATATCTAATTCATGATGAATAATACATCTTATTTTTACTTTCTTGATTGGTTTTTCTGTGCTAATGTAAATATACACACTTTTATTAGGTTCAATGACTGTTTAAAGTGAGGTGGGTTGTACTTTTTAATTGATGACATCATTGTTTTAATTGTATTTAATGTTTGTAATTTGATTATTTCATTGTCTGAAGAAGTTTACAATATTCAAGTAAACGAAAGCGCTAACTTTAAAGTGTCTTGGTTCCAGTGTGTTTTTTCTCCGTTTCTTGTTTATTTTTGTAGATTTTAAAAATTGCCTGCAAAGTAGTTTGCCTGAAATGTTGGGGGAGCGAATGATTGTTACTAAAGACTGACTTTTTTTTAGCTGGGATACAAGATCTGATTGGCCTAGACCTAATTTTTCGTAAGTTTAATGCTGTTGGTTGCCAAAAGAAAAAAAAAAGTTACTAGGAAATGGAAAAAATCTCAACCAACTGTAACAAAATTGACTGTTTTACAGGAGATGAAAGGACTAGAGGTGAGGTCATTAGAAAGGGAGAAAGAGCAAATGACAGAAATAAGTAAACATGCGGGACCAGTACATGCAGAGTAATGTGTAAGTGAGGTTTAAGGGAAAGCAGGAGTGAGCAATTTGTATAATGTGCGAGTGAATTAAAATCTTAGAGAATGCGAATACTACATGAAAATTATGGTTTATTTTCTTTTCTGTTAATATATTTGTACTTATGTCATTCTTTAAAATGTTATGATTTTATTCAGATTTTTTTTAATCTACCACATTCAGTAGGCAGGACCTACCATTCACAGTGCTAGATTTGATAAGTTTGCTAGGTTATATGCAACTAGTATTCGTTATGCACTACATGACGACACATTCTGTTATTTTACAAATGATGCTGGTAAGGCTCGTCAGTCTGCAGTTTTCTAGGTCAGTCATTGGTCCTGCTTTTGGGGACAGATTCCACAGTACCTGTTCTCCTGGCTTTAGACCCTCAAGAGGGCCCGAGTATTTAAACTAAGAGGGAGGCAACCGGGTATGTCCTGTGGACCCACAGTGCTGGTGTTTTCAGTTTTGAAAAAGGTTTTAAGACTCTCTTTGAGTAATTATACAGGGTGCACAGACTGAATGTTGTAAGGGGAGGACCAGTGTGGAAACTTGGGGTAACAGCTTGTGATAAGATTGTACATTTGTTTAAGTAAACTTGCTATAACAATAGATGTTCATATGATCACCGCTCCAGTAGCCTAAAGCTGTATTTTGCAAAGATACAGCAGTCAGCTAGGTTCTAAAGCTTCAGGGCACATTCCAGTCATCTAAATCATTAGTCAGCTTAAGCTGAGCTGACTAAAAAAACAGGTTTGGCTGTCAAGCCCTTCAAAGATTTCATGCCAAATAAGAGAGGGGGCTGAGACCTAAAAGTGCAATGCTAGAAACAATAAAAATAAAAGTTCACAGCTTTGCAAAAATATACCAAGAAACAAGGGCGGTAGGGGGGGGGGGGGCAGCTACTGCAGCAGTGGTCATTCAACCATCTATTGTCATGGTATGTTTACTTAGACGACTGTACTATGCTCTTCATATTGATCACTTCTGCAGTAATCTAAGCTAGGTGGAAGGAGCAGAGTACAGGAGCCCCTGGGTAAATGTCCTAGCAAAGCCTGACCTAGACCTAAAAAAGGAGTCAGGCTTATAGTGTCAAAGTATGTACAGAGGACCAAGCTGCTGTTTCTAGACTACTACTAGAATCCATCCGTTTCCAAAAAGCTGTAGATGAAGTCAAGGCCCTGGAAGAAGGTGTATGTTATCAAACTGTTAAAGGTTCAAATGTCATATTGTCAACACCATATGATCGAACTTATAAAAGTTTGAACATTTCATTGGAGATCTCCGTCCAGTGCGGAATGGGAAGATTTCCCTTTCCTGCATTGTAGTGCGATCTCAGAGTTGCTTTATTTAAATAGTGGGTGTGTGTGTGCTTAAAACGGTCAGGGAGGTTTTTTCTGTTAATTTATTTATTTTTTTGTACCTTTTCGAGGTTTTAAAAGTTTGATCGTACGGCTTTGACCATATGATATTCAAACGTTTAAAAATTCTATAACTTAAGATGCACCCCCTGGAAGAGTGGATTTTGACACTGCCTGGATTAGTTTTGTTGTGGTGAATGTAACACAAAGTAATAGCCTTAGACAACCATTTGAAAATAGTCTTCTTTGTCACAGGTTGTCCCTTCTTACCTTCACAAGAAATTAACAGTTGATCTGAAGAGCTGAAAGATTTAAATCCGTCAAGATAATATTTGACTTGTCTGTGGACGTACTCTTTCCCTCATTTTCAGGTTCAGGAAAGAAATTGGGGAGATAGTTTGGCTTAAACTAAACTCTTGATACCACTTTAGGCATAAAAAAGGCAGTTCTGAAAGAATCCCGGTCCTTGTGGAAAATGAGAAGGATGACTCACCATAAGAGCTTCAGTACGTCCTGCAGAGGTTAGAGCAATCAGTAAATTTGTTTTGTGTGTTAAGAACTCGAGGTTGCCAGGTTAGCTGATTGAAATGGAGCATGAGTTAACTTGTCTAACACAAAGTTAAGATTCAAAGGAGGGGCCACCAGTTTTCTTGAAGGCTTCTTATGTAAAACCCATTTCAAAAACATTTTAACATGAGAATGCTTTAGGAGGAGGATCCATGGGCAGACATGCTGAAGTGACCGATAAATGAATCTTGATGGGCTAGTACAAGAAGGGCCATAGGATAGCAACTCATACAAATATTGTAAAACCAGAGAACAGCTAGCCCTGAATGGGTGCTGATTATCTTGGCACCAACTAGAAAACTTTTTCCAGTTGCTAATATGATTTTCTAGTAGCAGGCATTCTTGCCTCCGTTTTGTACCTGCTGCACTTCTCCAGTAAACAGGTGCCTAAAGGGAATTAATACTCTGTTGTCCAGCAGTCAGTTGAAGTTGATTGGGTCAAGGAGTATCAAACACCCCTGATCCTGTGTGAGTATACCTAGTTTGTGAGGAAGCTTGTGGTAATTTTCCCTGACTATTTCCAAAGGAAGGGAGAACCACTGTTGCCTTGGCCTGAAGGGAGTTACCACAGTGATCTTGGGGGATTCTTTCTGACTTTTCAGTAGTACCTTGGGCTGTCAGTGGAAAGGGTGGAAAAGCATACAGGAACGTTTCTGTCCAAAGAAAAGAAAAGTTATGCCTTCCAGGCCTTCTTGCGTAGAGTCCTGGAGCAGTATCTTGCCAACTGATTGTTCAAAGAGGAGGCAAATAGGTCTACTCCCCACAAATATTTCAGTTTTTTGGAAGACCCCTTGATCTAGTTTCCAGTCATAAGGGTCTGCCCGTATTCTTCTTAGTTTGCCAACCACACAGTTTTGCTCTTATGGAATGTAGGCTGCCTGTAGTGTGTGTGTGCTGTGAAGCTTTATCCCAAGCTGAAGTGCGAAGTCTGTATGTAAAAGGGTATTATCTGGTTCCCCCTTGCTTGTTTATGCAACACGCAATTGCAGTAACTTGAAAAAGGTCGCAGGGACCAAAGATGAGTCAGAGTGTTGAGTGTTTGGTCAGGGCAAGCATCTTACATATTTATGCGCTTGCATCTTTTATTGGTCTCCCACATTAATTGCACGTTTATTCATACTGAAAATGCTCCCCAAGTAAATTCCAAGGCATCTGTGGTGACTGCTTTGGAACTGGGAGGAACAAGGGGAGAACTAGTTTCAAGGATATTTGCTGTCTCCACCAGATGATTTCCTTTCTGACAACACCCCCTCCCAACATTAGATTTTGAAAGGGCAAAGGATGTTGGTGCTGGGACCAGAGAGACTTCAGGTACCATTGTATCTTTCCCATATGGAGTATTCCCAATGGTTTCAGGAGA
The DNA here is from genome assembly GCF_019279795.1 of Protopterus annectens. Taxonomy (NCBI): domain Eukaryota; kingdom Metazoa; phylum Chordata; order Ceratodontiformes; family Protopteridae; genus Protopterus; species Protopterus annectens. The sequence goes on along the minus strand of NC_056744.1, from coordinate 420,223,656 downwards.
ATCATAAATGCCATGATACTCAAAGTCCTGAGGTATTCCCTCACAGTGACTGAAGTCTGCCTGGAAAAGTTTAGAAATCTAGATGTTCATCGTGCATACAGCTGCAGTAATCACAGATGGGTTCTCTGCCGTCAGGCGGTCCCTCGGTCGGCCGAATTCCAAAGTCTAGGTCCGGCGTCGGTTGTTGTCGCCTTCTTTCCTGACGTCAGTGCGACAGGGGTATATAAGACACAGCCGACACCATATTCTCCAGTCTTTTTTGCCGCGCGGTGCCCGAAGCAGAAGCAGTTCGCAAGTGCCGGTCGGCCAGCTCCTGAATTTATGAAAAATTGGAAACCAAAGTCTTCTTTAAAGCTAAGTACCCCGTTGGGGAAACTTTTCTTGCCTCAGACCGATGTCAGAAAAGGTTAAGTTGTATTTCTTGTGGGAAGCAAATACCGCATAAGGATTTCCATTCCCTCTGCATACCTTGTTTAGGCCCAGACCACGACGTCTCGGGCTGTCGCTTTTGCGCTACTTTCAATAAGCGCACTATTAAGCATCGGGCGGAGTTCGCCCAACACCTTTTTGGTAAAGCCTTTGATTATAAAATGTCGTCTGAGACTCAGACTACCGTTTTGTCCAAAAAACGCAAGGACAAGGACCGAAACGCGAGGTCCGCAGTCTCCACCGACACCACGCCAAAACCAGCTACACGTGGTCCGGTTCTCAGAGAGACGCCTATGCAGTCCCTGACTACCGACGACACTCCTTTGGCGGTGTCTTCTGTAACCGAGACCGCAGGTACCTCGGCCCATACCCAGACTGCAACCACCGAAGCCACTGTGAACATTGAGCCTCCTAATGTGGACAGGTCCACTTCCACCCATGGTGTCTTTAGACCCTCATCTTCCTTTTCCATTAAGGCCTTTTCCAAGTCCAAATCAGCCAGGCATCCCAAGAGGCCTGTTGCACAGGGCCCATCTCCAGGCCCCATGCATAAAAAGCAGATGCTTAAAATGGCTGAGGATTTAATTACTCTTATCAGGGGTTCCCAACCCCCTCCAGACAAGAGACCCAGAGTGGAGGAAGATTCTCCCTCTTCTGATCAGGGCTCTATTTTTTCAGAACATTCTGATGTAGAGGAACACTCTTACTCTCCCTTTGAAGACTCTGATGCAGAGCAGTCCATTCCTTCTGTATCCCCTCCAGAGGATATTTCTTTTGGGGAAACTTTGCACACCTTGAGGGAACACTTCCATTGGGAAGGCCAAGACTTTTCTGATTCCAAGAAAAGACTTAGGGAATTTCTTTTGTTACCTCAGCACAGACCTCTGGCGATACCTCCTGTCTTGGATATACCTGATGTTTATGCGGAGGCTTGCCTTAATCCGGATTCCCTGCCTCCTGCCCCAGTCAAGCCTGATAGGTACTACAGAGTTCCTAACTCACACCATTTTCTGTACAAAAGCCATAATGCTGACCCTGAAACCATTTCTCAAGGCCCCAAGGGAATGAAGGCCTCTACTGCTAAGAATCCACTACCTTCCGAAACAGAGTCAAGATCCTTAGAAAGGTGGGGGGAAAAAGGTATATACCTCGGCCACCCTAGCCATGAGGGCCTTAAATTGCCAGTTTCATATGCTTAAATATCAGCAGTTTCTGTTATCTCAATTAAGAAATAAAATGTCTCAACCTGAACAACCAGATTTGAAGGAGTTGCAGGATATGATGCATAGTGCAGAACAAGTGGGTAAACACACCTTACAATGTGGCTATGATGCCCTAGAGGCCTCAAGTAGAGCTGCTGTTACAGGATCAGTCATTCGTAGACAGGCCTGGCTTAGGAAACAAATCTTGCCTGATCATGTGAAAGCTAAACTACTAGATGCTCCTTTACAAAAGGATGTGCTATTTGGTACTAATGCTGAGGAGATATTACGGAAAATGGAAGAAAAAGCCAAATCTATGCAAACTGTCAAAGCTTTTCTACAGGTTCAACCACCACGTTTTAGCAGAAATTGGCCTTCAAAAAACTGGTCCTTTCCGGCCACGGACAAGCCCCAGAGAGGTAGATACAGGCGCACAAGGGGCAGAGGACAATCACAAGGATCATATAGAGGCAGACAATTGCAAACTCCACCACCAAGAGGTGGCGAAGACAGTGCACAACAATACAGGAAACAAACACAATGACTTCCTCCTTTCCATGCCAAGCAAGTCTCAGCTGGCAGCACCCTTGGGAGGAAAGCTGGCATTATTTACAAGAAATTGGCATATTGTCACAACAGACAAATGGATCCTGGACGTTATAAACAGAGGCTACAGATTTCATTTTCATACCCTTCCAAAAATGAGAGGCATGCCAAACCTGCCACACAATCAAAGGGCAGAGGCACAAAAGCAAATTTCAAAGCTCATAGACATGAAAGCTATTCAAGAGGTACCTACTCACGAACAAGGTCAAGGTTTTTATTCCGGGCTATTCCTGGTGCCAAGGAAGGGAAAAGATTGGAGACCTATTTTGGATCTTTCCATCCTAAACACTTTCTTACTCGTACCAAAATTCAAGATGCTCACTCTACAGCAACTTCTTCCCATGCTGGTCAAGGAGTCTTGGCTGGTAACATTGGACCTCAAGGAGGCATACCTGCATGTCCCAATCAGACAAAATTGCAGAAGATACCTCAGATTTCTTGCAGGTTCAACCCATTATCAATTCTCTGCATTGCCCTTTGGCTTATCTACTGTGCCCAGAGTATTCACAAAATGCCTGGCATCAGTAATTGCCGACTGCTGACTTCAAGGGATACAAATATACCCTTATTTGGACGACTGCCTGATCCAAGCGGACAGCAAGCACATTCTTCTGAAACATCTGGCTTATGTAATAATGTTATTAAACTCTCTGGGATACACAGTCAACAAAGAGAAATCAAGGCTAATACCCTCTCGGAAGATAATTTTCCTGGGTGCCAATTTGAACACAAACACCCAGATGGCCTACCTCACGCCAGAGAAGCAGGGGCAACTAATTCAATATTTCAGAACACTGGCAAATTGCACCAGGCTGACTGCAAGGAAAATCCTGCAGGCTCTGGGATTCATGGCATCTTGCATCTTACTAATCCCATTTGCAAAGCTGCATATGAGAAAACTACAATGGTACCTAAAAAACATATGGTCTCAACACAGCCACAGTTTGGAAGCAATAATACCACTAATTCCATGTCTGCAAAAGGAATTTCTGTGGTGGGCTCAAGCATGTCAAACAAACACAGGTCTTCCATTCAGCAAGCCTCAAGCAAATCAAGTCATCACAACAGACGCCTCGGACTACGCCTGGGGGGCGCACATGACAGACCGGTGCATTCAGGGCAAATGATCCCAAAAAGAAATGCTAGCAGTAATAAATGCTATTATAGCTTTCAAGGACCTTCTACAACCAGGTCAACTATTGATAAGAACGGACAACACCACAGTTATGTGGTACATAAACAAGCAGGAAGGAACACATTCTTATCCCCTATGCGGACTGGCCATGTCACTTTGGAACATGGCCATGGACTTACAAATGGAACTACAAGCACAGTACTTGCCAGGCAAGGAAAACACGCTGGCAGACAACCTAAGCAGGAATATGACAGATCCACATGAATGGAAGTTGCATCCAACAGTTTTTACAGAAATAACGCAAGAATGGGGAAGGCCAGACATAGATCTCTTTGCCTCCCACAAAAATCATCAATTAACAAAATTCTGCTCAATGATCTTCCATTCAAAGACCTGGAGAGTGGACGCTCTCTCTTTCAGTTGGACATCAATGACAGTTTATGCCTTCCCGCCTCTTCCTCGGCTGCCCAAAGTCCTATTGAAGACCAGAGCAGACAGACCAAAGCTGATCCTCATTGCTCCGGACTGGCCAAGGCAACACTGGTACCCACTCCTGAGGAGCCTGACGCATTTCCCACCATGGACCCTGCCTCTAATGCCTCTACTTCTGACTCAGCACAGCTTCAAAACTCTTCACAGTCCGCTAAAAACACTCAATCTAGCCGCATGGAAGATTCCTTAGCATCACAGCAGGCCCTACTCTCCAAGGAGGTGCAGGATGTCATTTTGGAGGCCAGAAGGCCATCAACTAGAAAAGCTTACTCCGCAAAATGGAAACGTTTCTGTCTGGAATGAGAAAAAGGGCCAGAACCCTGGAAAACTGAATTTACCTCAAATACTACAATATTTGGCTGAACTGCTAAGCAGTGGACTTTCGTTCTCTTCCATCAAAATCCATGCCTCAGCCATTTCTGCAGAATACAACACTGATCCACCTTTATTCTCTCACCCTCTATTAAGGCAGTTCCTCAGAGGGGCTAAGAACTTAAGACCTCCAAGGAAACAACCAATACTTGCTTGGGATCTTAATTTCATTCTGGAAAAACTGACTTTGCCTCATTTTGAGCCAGCTGCCTCATCAAATTTGCAATATTTGTCCTGGAAAACAGCTTTCCTTCTGGCTATCACTTCAGCTCGTAGAGTTTCAGAACTTCAGGCTTTCATGGCTGTCCAGCCTTTTATCATCTTCCATCAGGACAGAGTTTCCTTACGAACCAACCCGTCCTTTATGCCTACAGTGGTATCCAGGGTAGCTTTAAATCAGGCCATACATTTACCTACTTTTTATCCTAATCCTCAAAACAAAGGGGAGAGATTGCTACATTCCTTGGACATCCACAGACAACTGTGTTATTATTTGGACAGAACAAAACCTTTCAGAAAATCAGAACAGCTCTTTGTGGCCTATGCAGTAGGAGCTCAAGGAAAGCCAATTTCAAAACAGACCATCTCAAAATGGATAGCCCACTGCATACGCTTTTGCTACTCCTTTCATGGCAAGACTGTACCTACAGGCATTAGAACTCATTCCACCAGGGCCACAGCCACCTCTGCAGCCTTCCTCAGAGGAGTTCCTACCAAGGATATTTTGGAAGCAGCCACTTGGAGTTCTGTGCATACCTTCTCCAAGCACTACAACCTACCATTATACTCCAAATCTAGAGCAGGCTTTGCCACTGCAGTCTTCCAGGGCATTTTGGCTCCTGGTTCCACCTAGTGCCTACCACCCTTTTCTTAGCTTTGGGATTCTACCCATCTGTTATGACTGCAGCTGTATGCACGATTAACATCGTACAGTTTTGTACCTACCATAAATGTAGATGTTCGAGTGCTAATACAGCTGCAGTCCAGGTTTCCCTCCCTCCTTCCCCTCTAGGGGTATTCTTTTATGGTGTATTTGCTTGCAACTACTGTTTTATGATTATATTGCATTGCATTATTACATAATTTTATATATTGCCTTCCTTCTGGGGGCACCTGACATCTGGGGCAAGAAAAACTGAAGAAAATGGCGTCTGCTGGTTCTTTTATACCCCTGTCGCACTGACATCAGGGAAGAAGCGACGACAACCGACGCCGGACCTAGACTTTGGAATTCGGCCGACCGAGGACCCGCCTGACGGCAGGAGAACCCATCTGTTATGACTGCAGCTGTATTAGCACTCTGTCTACATTTATGGTAGGTACAAAACTGTACTTTCTGCAGGGCCTAATAGCTGCCCCTAATGCTATTCAACTCCAGCCTCCCAACCTTAGCTTTGGGATTCAACCCAATTGTAATGACCAACAGTGAAACACGAAGAACGTAGTACAGTTGTGTACACTTACCATAAATGTAGATGTTAAAGTGTATTCACTGTTGCAGTCCAGGTTACACACCTTCTCATCCCCCATTTCTTTGCTGGAACTTACCTGTACTTCTCTATTCTTTACACCCTATGTGGTGTATTTGCTTGTAGATGAAGGCAAAATATATACATTGGTGCATGCATGTTTTATTGACATATTTTTAGCCTACCCTTTTGGGGGCACCTGACATCTGGGGCAAGAAAAACTGAAGAAAATGGCGTCTGCTGCATCTTTTATACCCCTGGCGCACTGACGTCAGGAAGAGGCGACAACAACGCCGGACCTAGACTTTGGAATTCAGGCCGACTGAGGGTAGCCTGCCAGCAGGATAACCCAATTGTAATGACTGCAACAGTGAATACACTCTAACATCTACATTTATGGTAAGTATACACATCTGTACTTTTTCTTGATTCAGAATATTTTTGAAGTACTGCAGTCTGCCCTTTGTGTCATTTAGGGTGGTGAGCAAGTTGTTACAGATGTTCTTCATGTTTTACTGTTGAAGTTATCACATTTGTGTTATCTGCTTGCAGTAGCCCTCAGTCGGCCTGATTATCAAAGTCTTGGGTCCTGCGTCTGTTGCTGTGTCATATTCCATGACGTCAGGTAGTCAAGGAGTGTATAGCGTGCAGCCAACGCCATTACATCAGTCTTTCTTGCTGTGCGGTGCCTGAAGCAGAAGCAGTTCGCAAGTGCCGGTCGGCCAACTCCTGAAATTTTCGATGTGAAGTTGTTAAATCTCGCCGTTTATTTTCACTGATGGGTTCGGATCCAATCCTCGGCTTCGACGCGGCCGATAGCAAAGCTCAAGGTTTGCCAGTAGCTCGAGACCAAGCCCCTTATCCCACAGTGCACTGCTGGACTTACCCCAGATCTAATTTGCTGAGGCAAGAGAGATCTCTGTGATCCAGCTAGCTCGGACCATTTGTTAGAAAAAAACAGCACGTTTTGATAAAAAAAACTTTGTCTAGATATTTTCATATAGATAGTTGTTAGTGTTAAAAATTGTATTAATAGAATCTGCAGTTTCGGATAGTTAGTGCCCTGTTAGCTTAATTGTTTTGTGTGGGCCTTTTAGCCCTATTTAGAGTTATTAATCTCTTTTTTTCTAATAGGGTTTTTCTCTGTGGGCCTCTTTAGCCCTGTATTTGTAAAATATAGTTTAATTGTTATAGATAGTGCCCGGGTTGGGCTTAGTTGCTTTGTGGGTCTTTACAAGGAAAGTAAGGACTTTACTGGTATTTGTTTACTTTTACTATGTCGGATGACAAGGAAAAGTCCCATCCTAAATCAGAATTCAAGAAATGCCCAGATTGTGGGCAGAAAATGTCCGTCACTGATGGACACATTCAATGTGTCTACTGTCTGGGGGCTAAACACCTCCAAGACACTTGCAGCATTTGCCATTCCTTTTCTTCTAGGGTCCTCTTGGAGAGAAGGAGGAAGCTAATAGACAGGGGATTACTGCAGCATTCTTTTTCTGAGGTGTTGAGTAGCCATGAAGGTACTAGCACGGCTTCCAAATCCACAAAATCTTCAGACAAAGTGGCAAAAAAGGCAAAAACTTCAGAGGGGAGGGTCATCGGTTCCACAGACCCCGGAACCGAGTGTACCTTTAATTCGGAGCCAGCTCTCAGTGTTGGAGCCGGTCTCTTAGGTTCCCCTCTTCTCCTCTGCTCCAGTCAGCACCTTTGGTGCATTCATCTAAGTCCTCAGTCAGCCTTTCAGATTTGGACATGGATCGGCTAGTGCAGAAGCTTTTACAGGTACCAGGACTTGCCATATTGTTGGCCCCGACCAGCTCGTCTGTGCCGAAGACCATGGAACCAGATTTGTCTACTCCTCCAAGCCGTACAGGACCCTCAGAGCTGAAGGAAACCGAACCGATGATTGTCGAACCCTTGGAGCTGATACCCGCACCAGTGTTATCGGCTCCATCTACTCTGATGTCTTCGGCACCGACCAAGGACTCTAGGAGCCGACGCTCTCCCATTGGGTCCGGGGAGGATAGTCGGACCGATTTGTTGGTGCTGACTCTTCCTTTTGGGGCTTCGGCTCTGATGAGCTTGGCTCCTACCTTGGGCTCGGAGCCCATGGTTTTGGTCCGGGAGGATCGGACGGTACTTTCGGGTCCATCTCCTCCTCCTCGTCGGAGCCATGATGCCTTCGATGCTATGAGGAGAGTCCTGTCTCCAAAGACAATGTCCGCATCGGTTCGGCCTTCCCTCTCCCCTCAAGCTCCTGTGTCTGCTTCTTTGTCTACCGGTCCCCCCAAGCATAGAGACCCTGAGCCTCAAGTACCCCTACAGGGAGTCCCCTGCTCTTCAGAGACCTCCCCAGATCCCCCCACTGAGGAGGTGCCCAGGCAGAGACTGTGCAAGAGGAGGCACTTTGACTCCCCACTGGAGTCTTTGACATATGACACGGACTTGGATGAGTCAGAAGGGTCCCTTCGATCCCCCTCTGAGGATATCTTCTTTGCAGAGATACTAGAGATCCTTAGGCAGAGGGGTGATTGGCAGTCCAAGACCCCTACTGAGGACAAGTCCATGCTCTTGAAGGCTTTTGGGTCTCAACCTTCCACTTCTTGGTTGTTTCCGCCTTACAACGAGCTTTTGGAACTGATCTCTCGTAAGGCGTGGGAGTCACCGGAGGCCATGGAACCTGTTCCTCGCAAGCCAAATAAATTCATGTCTGCCAAAGTGAACAAGCCATTTTTTGACCAAGGGAGTGCCTGTTGATGCCATGGTGGTAGCTGCAGCCACCAAAAAAGAAGTGTCTAAGACATCTGCATCTATCCATTCTCCTAACAGAGATTCTAGGATCGTGGATAGATTTGGTAAACGCATGTTTAGTTCAGCAACTTTTTCTCTGCGTTCACTGAGCTACTTAACCCATTTTACAAGACTACAAAGAGATCTCCTGAAAGAGCTAGGAGAAACTCTCCAGGGAACGGTAGCTGCAGGGGTGGCCGACAAAGTCAGTGCACAGCTAGCTACCCTAAACTCAGTTGTAAACTCGTCCATGCTTCTCATATCTTATGCAGCTGATGGCTCGAGTAGAGCCACTAGTTCTGGCATTGCTCTCCGAAGACAAGCCTGGATGTGTCTCTGATGTTCATCGTGCATACAGCTGCAGTCTTAACAGATGGGTTCTCCTGTCGTCAGGCGGGTCCTCGGTCGGCCGAATTCCAAAGTCTAGGTCCGGCGTCGGTTGTTGTCGCTTTCTTTCCTGACGTCAGTGCGACAGGGGTATATAAGACACAGCTGACACCATTTTCTTCAGTCTTTTTTGCCGCGTGGTGCCTGAAGCAGAAGCAGTTCGCAAGTGCTGGTCGGCCAGCTCCTGAAATTACGAAAATTTGGAAACTGAAGTCTTCTTTAAAGCTAAGTACCCCGTTGGGGAAACTTTTCTTGCCTCAGACCGATGTCAGATAAAGTTAACAATTGTATTTCTTGTGGGAAGCAAATACCGCATAAGGATTTCCATTCCCTCTGTATATCTTGTTTAGGCACAGACCACGACGTCTCGGGCTGTCGCTTTTGTGCTACTTTCAATAAACGCACTATTAAGCGTCGGGCGGAGTTCACCCAGCACTTTTTTGGTAAAGCTTTTAATTATAAAATGTCGTCGGAGACTCCGACTACTGTTTTGTCCAAAAAAACCAAGGACAAAGACCGACATGCGAGGTCCGCGGTCTCCACCGACACCACGCCAAAACCGGCTACACGTGCTCCGGTTCTCAGCGAGGCGCCTACGCAGCCCCTGACTACCGACGACACTTCTCTGGCGGTGTCTTCTGTAACCGAGACCGCAGGTTCTTCAGCCCATACCCTGACTACAGCTACCGAAGCCACTGTGAGTGTTGAGCCTCTTAATGTGGACAGGTCCACTTCCACCCATGGTGTATTCAGACCTTCTTCTTCCTTTTCCATAAAGGCCTTTACTAAGTCTAAATCAGCCATGCATTCCAAGAGGCCTCTTGCACAGGGCCCATCTCCAGGCCCCATGCCTAAAAAGCAGATGCTCAAAATGGCTGAGGATTTAATTACTCTTATCAGGGGTTCCCAACCCTCGCCGGACAAGACCCAGAGTGGAGGAAGATTCTCCCTCTTCTGACCAGGGCTCCATTATTTCAGAACATTCTGATGAAGAGGAGCATTCGTACTCCCCTTTTGAAGATTCTGATGCAGAGCAGTCCATCCCTTCTGTATCCCCCCCCAGAGGACTTTTCTTTTGGGGAAAACTTGCATACCTTGAGGGAACACTTCCACTGGGAAGGCCAAGATTTTTCAGATTCCAAGAAAAGGCTTAGGGAATTTCTTTTGCTACCTTAGCACAGACCTCTGGCGATACCTCCTGTCTTGGACATTCTTGATGATGTTTACTCGGAGGCTTGCCTTAATCCGGATTCTCTGCCTCCTGCCCCAGTCAAGCCTGATAGGTACTACAGAGTTCCTAACTCACATCAGTTTCTTTACAAAAGCCGTAATGCTGACCCAGAAACCATTTCTCAAGGCCCCAAGGGAATGAAGGCCTCTACTGCTAAGAATCCATTACCTTCCGAGAGAGAGTCTAGATCCTTAGAAAGGTGGGGAAAAAAGGTATATACCTCAGCCACCCTAGCCATGAGGGCCTTAAATTGTCAGTTTCATATGCTTAAATATCAGCAGTTTCTGTTATCACAATTAAAGAATAAAATGTCACAACCTGAACAACCAGATTTGAAGGAGTTGCAGGATATGATTCATAGTGCAGAACAAGTGGGTAAACACACCTTACAATGTGGCTATGATGCTCTAGAGGCCTCGAGTAGAGCTGCTGTTACAGGATCAGTCATTCGTAGACATGCCTGGCTTAGGAAACAAACCTTGCCTGATCATGTTAAGACTAAACTACTAGATGCTCCTTTACAAAATGATGTATTATTTGGTACTAATGCTGAGGAGATACTGCGGAAAATGGAAGAAAAAGCTAAATCTATGCAAACTGTCAAAGCTTTTCTACAGGTACAACCACCACGTTTTAGCAGAAATTGGCCTTCAAAAAACTGGTCCTTTCCAGCCACGGACAAGCCCCAAAGAGGTAGATACAGGCGCACAAGGGGCAGAGGACAATCTCAAGGATCATATAGAGGCAGACAGTGGCAATCTCCAGCACCAAGAGGTGGCGAAGACAGTGCACAACAATACAGGAAACAAACCCAATGACTTTCCCCTTTGCATGCCAAGCAAGGCTCAGGTGGCAGCACCCTTGGGAGGAAAGCTGGCATTATTTTCAAAAGATTGGCATATTGTCACAAAAGACAAATGGATCCTGGACATTATAAACAGAGGCTACAGATTTCATTTTCACGCTCTTCCAAAAATGAGAGGCATGCCGAACCTGCCACACAATCAAAGGGCAGAGGCTCAAATACAAATTTCAAAGCTCGTGGACATGAAAGCTATTCAAGAGGTACCTACTCACGAACAAGGTCAAGGTTTTTATTCCAGACTATTCCTGGTACCAAGGAAGGGAACCGACTGGAGACCCATTTTGGACTTATCCATCCTAAACACATTCCTACTCATACCAAAATTCAAGATGCTGACCTTACAGCAGCTTCTTCCCATGCTGGGCAAGGAGTCTTGGCTGGTAACATTGGACCTCAAGGAGGCATACCTGCATGTCCCAATCAGACAAAGCTGCAGAAGATACCTCAGATTTCTTGCAGGTTCAATCCACTATCAATTCTCTGCATTGCCCTTTGGCTTTTCTACTGCGCCCAGAGT
>NC_056744.1:420087158-420207158 GCF_019279795.1 Protopterus annectens | reverse complement strand
ACGTCAGCTCACTGGTGTCAAAGAACAAAGCTACAGCAGCAGAGGTCTTGAAGGTGCTAGCTTTCATGGCGGCAGCAATCCTGGCTATGCCACTCGCAAGGATGCATATGCAAATTCTTCAATGGCTCCTCTTTGCTCAGTGGTGTTACCAGAAACTACCGATGCACCACATGATTCTCATCACGGATTCTTGCAAAAGAGACCTTCAGTGGTGGTTGACATCTCTTCATTTCACAATCGGAAGACCCTTTGTCCCCCCCAGTAGCCACTGTGACCCGGACGCTTCCCTGATAGGGGGGAGGGGGCGCATTTTCAGGGAAAGACTGCCCAAGGCACATGGACAGATCAAGAATCACATCTGCACATCAGTGTTTTAGAGTTGAGAGCGGTACTTCTGGCGTTGCAGTACTTTCAGGACTCTCTTCCTCTAGCAACTATTGCAATTCTGATGGACAACATGTCAGTAGTCTGGTACTTGAACAAGCAAGGTGGAACCAAGTCTTACCCCTTTTGTCGAGAAGCCCTCAGGGTCTGGCAATGGGCTGTGTCCTCCCGTTTTCTGTAAGCAACACACATCCCGGGGAAATGCAATGTGATAGCGGACAAGCTAAGCAGGGCGATATTGCTCCCTCTCGAGTGGTCTCTCAAACAACAGGTTGCGGAGTTGATTTTCCTCAAATGGGGCCAGCCTTGTTGCGACCTCTTTGCCAGCCACATCAATTCAAAATGCAGAAACTACTTTGCCCTAATACCACCTCCAGGTCATCCCCCGAGAGATGCACTTTTACACAATTGGCCCCAGGGTCACCTTTATGCATTCCCACCCTTCCCATTGATACCCAGATTTTTACAGAAAGCAAAATCGCTGGGAAGGACTGTTATCCTCATAGCCCCCTACTGGCCTCGACAGATTTGGTTCCTGTTTCTCCACCATCATCTGTTGGAAGATCCATGGATCCTGGACCCAGTTCCGGACTTTCTGACGCACCCGTCAGGGGACCTCCATCCTTCACTGCAGTCCTTGAAACTGCTTTGCTAATCCACTCCCCCTAATTGCCAGACTTAATTCAATTTCAGAAGATACAAGACAAATTCTCTTGTCTTCTTACAATCCATCTACCAGGAAATTATATGGCAGTAAATGGAAAAGGTTCTCAATTTGGATCAACACGCAGAAAATTGACCCTTTCCGAGCTCCGCTATCATCCATTTTAGAATTCTTGACAAATATTTTTAAGGAAGGGGCAGCAGCTGCTACAGTTAGAGTTCAGTTAGCTGCCATCTCAAATTTCCACCTTGGGTTTGGTGGCTCAAGTGTTAAGGGCCATAAATTATCTAAGACTTTTATTAAAGGTGTTCTTCACATGAGACCTCCTGTCAATATTCCCTATTCTCCCTGGAATTTAAACGTTATGCTGTCTCATATTATTCTTCCCCCTTTTGAACCAGCATCTTCTTGTGATCTCAAATATTTATCCTGGAAAACTATTTTTCTAGTGGCCATTACTTCTGCCCGCAGAGTGTCAGAACTTCAAGCATTATCTGTCAGACCACCTTACATGATTTTCCATGCTGATAGAGCATCTCTCAGAACAAACCCCTCATTTTTACCTAAAGTATGTTCTGAATCAAGTATCAATCAGGTCATTGAGCTGTCAGTCTTTTTTCCCCAACCACTCTAACAGATTGGAATACATGCTGCACAAACTTGATGTACACAGCTCAGATTTTATCTTGACAGAACTAAGGATATTAGAAAATCAGATCATCTTTTTGTATCCTTCTCAGAAGCCAGAAAAGGCAATCCAGTGGCTAAAACAACCTTATCTAAATGGTTATCAGATTGTCTATCCTTTGTTTATGAGAATTTGAGCATGCCATTGACGCACAAACCTAAGGCTCATTCTACCAGAGCCGTTTATACGTCTTCTGCCTTTCAAGCTAAATTGCCCCTTGACAATATTTGCGCTGCAGCCACTTGGTCTAAGCCTCATACCTTTATCACGCATTGCAAAGTAGATAAGGCTTTCAGGGACAGGTCTTCCTTTGCTTCCATGGTACTGAAGAATGTACTTCCATTAGCCACCCAAGATTGAGGGTGCTAGGGACCGCTACCCATCAGTGAGAATAAATGGTGAGATTTAACATCTTCACATAAAGAGGTTATGTATTTATCATAACGTTCCATGTGAGCTGTTTATCTCGCCTTTATTCTCACGTCCCACCCTCCTTCCCCTTCCTGGCTGACTTTTGACTTAGAGGCTAGTACCATCCTGGTTATTCAATATTTCTTCCCCTTCGGGAAGTGTTTCTTTGTAGAAATAAATAAAAGGGTATATATATGTGTGTACATATATATATATATATATATATATATATATATTGTTACTCGCAGCAAACAAGATCTTAGGTAATTCCAGCAGTGTGTTGTGGGATAAGGGGCTTGGTCTCGAGCAACTAGCAAACCTTGAGCTTTGCTATCGGCCGTGTCAGAGCTGAGGATTGGCTCTGAACCCATCAGTGAGAATAAAGGCGAGATAAACAACTCACATGGAATGTTATGGTGAGTATGTAACTTCTTTTTTTTTTTTGAGTTAAAGAACCAAAGTCTTCAACTAAAGCCAAGTACCCCATTGGGGAAACTTTTTCTTGCTGTAAACCGATGTCAGTAAAAATCAATAATTGTATTTCTTGTGGAAAGCAAATACCTTATAAAGATTTTCCTTCGTAATGTATTCCTTACCTAGGCCCTGACCACGACATACGTCGCTGTTGGTTTTGTGCCTTATTTAAACCACGAACTATTCGTCATCGGTATATTTTCGCTTCTAAATATTTTGGTACTCTGTTCAATTATCCAAATGTGTCTTCGGTAAGTCACCTGACTACCGACATTCCGAAAAAATGCAAAGATAGACAGACACAGGCCACTTAGGTCCAAAGCTGCCGATGACACTTCTAAGCTAGTCACCAGTTTGCCTAGGCCCTGACTATGATGTACCTTGCTGTCGGTTTTGTGCCTTATTTAATCCGCGCACTATCAGTCGTTGGTATATTTTCGCCTCTAAATATTTCGGTTCTCATTGAGGTGCTTTTGCAGCCCCTGATACCTGCTACTTCTGATTCGCAGGCCTCTACTGAGACCCATTCGGAGTCCGGTATGCCGCGGGATGCTTCAACTGTGGAACCTGCTGATGTCTCTACCTTGGATGGGTCTGGAGCCGCTGTGCAGGCACCAGCTTCTGAGGGTGTGTTCAGGCCTACTGACTTGCATATTAAACCGACACCATCTTCTTCAATGCCTAAAACTCCGACCCATGCCTAGAAAACCGGCGCCCAGACCTCATGGTCAGGCCTCTATGCCTAAAAAACAAATGATAAGAATGGCAGAAGACCTTGTTACTTTAATCAGGGGAAGCCAACCTTCCCCCTCTGAGACCTAGGACTGAATTTGCTTATGATACTTCTGACCTGGATTCTGAAATTTGTGTTTCCTCTGATGACCAGGATTTACCCGTATCTACCTATGAGGATTCTGATGCAGAGGACTCTATTCCCTCTGCTTCTCCCCCTGAGGATTTTTGTTTTGGTGAAACCTTGCGTACTCTTAGGGAGCATTTTCACTGGGAAAGCCAGGATTACTATGATTTTAAAAAGAGGCTTAGGGATTTCTTACTCCTGTCCCAACACAGGCCTTTAGCTATCCCTCCTGTGCTAGACATTGTTGACTATGCTTTTCCTGAATCTAGCTTGCCCCCAGACTCTTTACCTCCTGTTCCCAGAAAACCTGATAGATATTCCAGGAATTTTGTTCTTGTTTCACTGTTGCAGTCATTACCTCGCAAAGATTTTCATTTGTACTGTATTCCTTGCCTAGGCCCTGACTATGACGTACCTTGCTGTCGGTTTTGTGCCTTATTTAATCCGTGCACTATCAGTCGTTGGTATATTTTCGCCTCTAAATATTTCGGTTCTCTTTGTGCAATTATCCAGAAATGTTGTCAGTTAGCCATCCCGACTACCAGTATTCCGAAAAAACGCAAAGATAAAAGACAGGCCACCGAGGTCCGAAGCTGCCAATGCTGCACCTAAGCTGCTGGGCAGGCACCGGCTTCTGAGGGTGTATTCAGGCCTACGGACTTGCATTTTAAACCAACGACTCCTTCATTTTAGGCTTAAACCTCGTACCATGCCCAAGAAACCGATGCCCAGGCATCTTGCCCAGGCCTCTATGCCTAAAAAACAAGTTTATGAATCTTCTGATCGGGATTCTGATTTTTCTGATTCTTCTGATCTGGATTTACCTTTATCTACTTCTGAGGATTCTGATGAAGAGAATTCTATTCCCTCTGCTTCCCCTCCAGAGGATTTTTCTTTTGGGGAAACTTTACATACTCTAAGGGAGCATTTCCACTGGGGAAAGCCAGGATTTTTCTGATTCAGAAAAGAGGCTTAGGGAATTCTTACTCCTGCCACAGCATAAGCCTTTAGCTATATCTCCTGTACTAGACATTGTTGATGATGCCTTTTCGGAATCTAGTTTGGCCCCTGATTCTTTGCCTCCTGCTCCCAGAAAACCTGACCGATATTACAGGGTTCCTGATTCTCACAAGTTCCTTTTTAAAAATCCTATTGCGGATCCAGTGAATGTTTCACAGGGACCCAAGGGCATTAAGGCTTCTTCTGCTAAAAATTCTACCCCTTCTGATAGAGACTCCAGGGCGCTGGATAGATGGGGTAAGAAGTTTTATGCTTCTGCAACCTTGGCCATTAGGGCCTTAAACTGTCAGTTTCATATGTTAAAGTATCAATAACATGTTAATGTTAAGTTGTCTATCTCGCCTTCATTCTTGCTGGATGGGTTCGGAGCCGACCTCGGCTCCGACTCGGCCACTCTAAAAGCTCGAGAGTTGGTTCCACCGGCTCGAGGCTCCCCTTATATCCCACAATGCTAGGCGTGAGTTACCGCAGATCTCGTTTGCCGCTACAGCGATTGAGGTGTTGGTTTTTCTACCGGCTTGTTGGTAAGTGTATTTCTGTAAAATTAGGATACTTAAACCCCTATATTTTTTAAGTTTAACTACTTTTCACTTAGTTTAGTGGATTTCTACCCGTTTTCGGAAAATCCCGTTTTTTTCCCACAAGAACTTTAAAGTTCTCTCTCGGGCCTTCTGGCCTTCCCCCATTCCCTAGTGGTGTGTGTGTGTTGCTCTTAATTAAAACTTTTAGTTAATTGTTTTATTTTTGAGTTTTAAAATAAGATTAGTGTAATCAGTGTGTCTGACTGAGTGTGTGTGGTTACACTTTCTTGTCTAGGATGTCTAAAGACACAAAGGTCTCAGGCTTCAAGAAGTGTGATGCGTGCTGTCAGAAAATGTCTCTGACAGACGGTCACACTTCTTGTGTCTACTGCCTGGGGCCTTTGCACCTGCAGGACTCCTGTGCTGTATGCCACGGCTTCAGCCCCAGGGTCCTGCAGGAAAGAAGGAACAAGTTGATCCTAAGGGGTCTACTTAAGCCTGAGGATTCCCTTTCTGTCTCTGGGAAGCCCTCCATGGCTTCTAGGTCCTCGGCTCCAGCTACTGAGCCGAGACCTAAAGCTACAAAACCTATGTCTGCATCGGCTCCGGCTGGAGCCGATGAGTCTAACTTCTGTGGTTCCTCGCTCCGGCTGGAGCCGAGGTAGAATTCCCTTGTCGGCGCCGACCAGACCTGCGGAACCGACATCTAGAAGAGATCTAGGTCACCATCCCTTGGCTCCGTTCATTCGGCTCCAGCATCTCCTCTGCTGTCTGAACGGAGCCATAAATCTCACTCTAGGTCATCGAGGCTGTCGGATCATGACCTTCAGAGGGTAGTGAGTCGACTTAAGTCCGAGGCACTGGCCCAAATGCTTCAGAGCCCGACTCATCAGTCGATGCCTGCCCCTGTCCATCAATATGTTCCTCCTCCGACTCCGTTGAGCTCGAGCCGGGCGCCTCGAACCGAGACTGTGGTAGCGTCGGAGCCGATACAGATGTCTTCGGCTCCGTCGGCTCCGATTTCTTCTTTCGAAGAATCTCGGCCGAACTTCCCTCGTCTGCTCCGAGGGGTGAGTGGCATCGGACCCTTGTCCGACCCGCTCTTCCTCTCGGAGCTTCGGGCTGGTGAGTTCGGCTCCGACATCGGCCTCGAGCCATCACTGTCGGTGCCGAGGGAGGTTCTCAGCTTCGGAGCGGGGACCTCTGTCTCTGCCTGACAGGGGTGCGTTGAGGTCATGCGGAGTGTGTTAGAGCCTGGCTCTACTCCACAGTCGGCTCCGTCCGCCCCTCCCTCACGGTGCCTCAGGTCAGGTCGACTCACTCCCTCATCCCGGACCGCAAAGAGCCAGCTCCTCAGGAACCCCTGTGGGATTTCATCCTCTTCGAGGCCTCTCCTCATTTGGCAGAAGACCCCCCTCAGAACAGGAAGTGTAAGAGGAAACACATTGACTCACCTGAGTCCATCACATCTGACACAGATTTAGATGATTCGAGGGTTCCCCGTTCCCCTTCTGAAGATGTCTCTTTTGCAGACATTCTCGAATTCCTCAAACAGACGGCAAATTGGCCAGCCCTCAACCCTTCGGAGGATGAATCTGTGTACCTTGAGGCGTTTGGCTCTCGTCCTTCCACCTCCTGGGTGTCTCCCCCCTTTGACCCCCTCATGCAGGTGGTAGCTAAAAAGGCATGGACGGCTCCTGATTCAGTGGACCCCACTCCCAGGAGACCCTCAAAATTCATAACGGCACCAGCAGACAAACAGTTCTTGACAAAAGGAGTCTCTGTGGATGCTATGGTGGTAGCTGCTGCCACTAAGAAGGAACTAGCTGATCCTTCAGTACCTGTCCATCCACCTAACAAGGAATCTAGGTCCATGGACAGGTACGGAAGCGGATGTTCTCGTCAGCGACATTTGCTATGCGTTCGCTGAACTACCTGTGCCATTTTACTCGTCTTCAAAGGGACTTGATTAAAGAAGCGAGTGACATGTTGAAGGACCCTACAGCTGCGGGTTTTCAAGATAAGATGAACACTCAGCTGGCTACCCTTAACTCCATAGCCAACTCCTCCATGCGCCTCCTTTCTTATGCGGCTGATGGAGCGAGTAGGGCCGCAGGGACGGGTGTGGCCTTACGTAGGCATGCCTGGATGCGGCTATGCAATTTTGCTGACCCCTTCAAGACGTCTTTCACTAATTCCCCGTTTGATGGATCATCTCTCTTTGGTCCTCAAGTTAAAGAAACCTTGACTAGGTGCGAGACTGATGGCAAGACTTTCTGCTGTCGGAGTCCGTTTTTCTACTCCTTCTAGGCCTTACCCCAAAGGCCAGAAGTGGGAAAATGTGGTTCCGTAAACAATCTCAAGGGACTTCGCCTGACGCACAAAGTCGTTTCCCCGCCAGAGGCAGAGGCGGGAATAACAATGGTAGACGTCGCCCTCGAGGCAGGGGGGCTCCGCAGAACCAGGGCAATCGAGAAGCCTTCTCTGATAAGCCCTGTCAGCATCCCTGAGGTGTTGCCCGACTGCCCACCTTCGGAGGCAGTCGGGGGAAGATTGTCACTGTACCCAGAAGCCTGGCTATCCCTGACTCAAGACAAATGGGTACAGTCCGTCATTTCCGAAGGCTATTCTATCCCCTTTCTTCGCATTCCGAACCAATCAAAAAAATCCCTTCCAGATGTTCCATCCGCTCAAAGGGATCTAGCGGTTTTGGAAATTTCAAAGCTGCTTGCAAAAAGAGCAATTCAACCAGTTCCAGCAGACCAGCAAGGATCCGGAATCTACTCAAGGTTCTTTTTAGTTCCAAAGAAAACAGGGGACTGGAGACCAATTTTGGATCTCAGTATCTTGAACAGATCAGTCAAGAAAACAAGATTTCGGATGGTCACGCTGCAGTCCATCCTTCCCCTATTGGGAAAAGGAAACTGGATGTGCTCTATAGACCTTCAGGATGCGTACTATCACATAAAATGAACAGACGCTCCAGAAGATTCCTCCGCTTCAGGCTGGGAACCAGTCATTTTCAATTCAGGGCCCTGCCCTTTGGTCTCACCACTGCCCCCCGGGTGTTTACCAAATGCATGGCAGTGGTAGCTTCTCACCTGAGACAAGGATTGCAGGTGTTTCCATATTTGGACGACTGGCTCCTCACAGCTCCCACCAAGCATCTCCTTCTGATGGCCAGGGATTACACCTTTCGCATTTGTCAAAAGTTAGGCATTTCAATAAATGGCGAAAAGTCTGTTTTGTCGCCTTTTCGTACTATTACCTTCATAGGCGCAAATCTAGACACAGTAGACATGTCTGCGAGACTAACAGATCAGAGAATAACAGACATTCACAAACTGGTCTCACTCCTTTTCAACAACAACAGAATCAAAGCCAGGTTAGTGCTCAAAGTGTTGGGAATTATGGCGGCGGCCATACCTCTGCTTCCATTAGCCAGATTCCACATGCAAATCCTTCAATGGATACTCTTTACACAATGGTCATACCAGCAACTTCCAATGTCCCACACCATTATGATCACGCAGGCGTGCAGAAATCATCTCATGTGGTGGATGTCTTCCCCTCAGCTCTTGTTGGGAAGACCCTTTGTTCCACCCCCTCCAGTTGCTACTCTGACAACGGACGCCTCCCTGATCGGGTGGGGGGGGGGCATTATCAGGGCAGGACGGTCCAGGGCACATGGCAACCAAACAAATGCCACTTGCACATAAATGTTCTGGAGATGAGAGCAGTGCTTTTAGCGTTGCAAGCCCTTCAAGACTCTCTTCCCTTGGGAACGATTGCAATCCAGACAGACAATATGTCTGTAGTGTGGTACATCAACAAACAAGGCGGAACCAGGTCCTACCCCCTGTGTCGAGAAGCACTCAGATTGTGGCAATTGGCGATTTTTTCTCAGCGGTTTCTGATAGCAACGCACATCCCCGGGAAGTCCAATCAAATCGCGGACAAGTTGAGCAGAGCTATCCTCATGCCTCACGAGTGGTCTCTGAAAGACTCTGTTGTGAGAGAAATTTTCCTCAAGTGGGGTCAGCCTTGCTGCGATCTTTTTGCTACTCCCCAAAACAGCAAGTGCAGAGATTATTTCACTCTATTCCCTTTACCAGACCAACCCAGCAGAGACGCTCTAGTCCAAGTTTGGCCCGGGACTTCTGTATGCATTTCCTCCTTCCCACTAATCTCTCAAGTGATACAGAAAGCTATCGCTCAGAAGGCCTCATTGATCCTCATTGCTCCTTACTGGCCTCGACAGGTGTGGTTCCCCTTTCTACATCAATTTCTATTGAGCGACCTTGGCATCTGGACCTAGTTCCAGATCTTTTGATCCATCAGTCGGGTCAGTTACATCGCTCCCTCCCCTCTCTGAACCTCACTGCTTGGTTCCTCCAGTTCCAACCTTAGCCAGGCTTCCTCAATTATCTCACTCCGTTCGAGATATTTTGATAGCTTCCCATAAATCTTCCACTCGGAAGATTTATTTGAGTAAGTGGAAACGCTTCACATATTGGGCTCAAGGAAGGGACATAGATCCTTTCACTGCTTCCATCCAAATAGTCCTTGATTTTCTAGCTGAACTCTTCCACGCAGGTTCATCTCCCTCTACTCTTAAAGTTCAATTGGCAGCTATTTCTAACTTTCATGTGGGTATTTCTGAGTCTGCCTTAATGTCCCACAAGCTTTGCAAAGCCTTTTGAAAGGAGTTTTTCTTCTCAGACCTCCTATAAGAAATCCTCCTTCTCCTTGGGACCTAAATTTAGTTCTTACTTCCTTGATTCTTCCCCTTTCAACCTGCAGCCTCCTGTTCTTTAAAATTGCTATCATGGAAGACTCTCTTTCTGGTAGCTATTACTTCAGCTAGAAGAGTTTCAGAACTTCAAGCACTCAGCTGTCGACCTCCTTATCTATTGTTTCATAAGGACAGGGTATCCTTACGAATCGAACCCGTCCTTTTGCCCAAGGTAGTCTCGACGTCAAATCTAAATCAAAGCATTGACCTCCCTGTCTTTTTCCAGAATATTCCAATAGGTCTGAACAAAATTACACTGGCTAGATGTTCATCGTCAGTTGAGGTACTATTTGGATAGAACAAAACAATTCAGAAAATCTGACCAGCTGTTTGTCTCCTATGCAGAAGGCAGAAAGGGACTTTCAGTTTCAAAGGTATCATTATCTAGATGGCTAACATCTCTGATTTCCCTTGTATATGAAATTAGACACCAAAAGCTGCCTAATAAACCTAAGGCCCATTCCACCAGAGCTTTGGCTACTTCTTTAGCCTTCCAAGACAGACTGCCTGTTGACACCATTTGTGCAGCGGCTACTTGGGCTACTCCTCACACTTTCATTTCTCATTATAAGTTGGATTTAGCTGCTAGGCATAGAGCTAACTTTGGTTCCACTGTTCTCAGGAGTCTGTTCCGTTAGGCCACCCGGGACAAGGTGCTAGGGACGCGGTCCCATCCAGCAAGAATGAAGGCGAGATAGACAACTTAACATATAGAAGTTATGTTCTTACCATAACGTTCCATGTTAGTTGTCTTCTTCTCGCTTCTTCTTATGCCCCACCCTCCTGCCCCTGGCCTGGACAGACCTAGAGGAGTTGTGATTGTGACCTCTCTTTCTACCACCTCTTTTATTAGGCATATGCTGTTGTGCATATTTCCTGGATGAGGATATAGGTCACCCTTCTTTCTCCCTGGTTAGAGGTGGACTTTGTTTATAGTTATTCTCATACTATTATAAGCTGGGGTTAGCTTACAAACGAGATCTGAGGTAACTCACGCCTAGCATTGTGGGATATAAGGGGAGCCTCGAGCCGGTGGAACCAACTCTCGAGCTTTTAGAGTGGCCGAGTCGGAGCCGAGGTCGGCTCCGAACCCATCCAGCAAGAAGAAGGCGAGAAGAAGACAACTAACATGGAACGTTATGGTAAGAACATAACTTCTATTTAGATTGCTTAAACAGAAAATGATGTTGATTCCTGACTGTTCTGAAAATAAAGAATTACAGGATTTAATGCATTCTGCTGAACAGGTTGGAAAACATACTTTGCAATGTGGATTTCATTCATTAAAGGCCTCTTGCAGGGCTGGTGTCACTGGGTCTGTACTCAGAAGGCATGCTTGGCTTAAGGAGCAATCTTTGCCTGGTCATGTTAAAGCTGAACTGTTGGATGCTCCCTTAAATCATGACCGCCTGTTTGGCAATAAAGCTAAGGACGTTCATAAAAAGATGAAAGATAAAGCTAAATCTATGCAAACTGTTAGATTTCTTACATGTTCAGCCTCCAAGATTTAGTAGGCATTAGCCCTCTAAGAATTGGCTCTTTCCAGCCCCTTCCAGATCTTCTCCATCCAAACCCAGACCCAGCAGAAACCCCAGGTGTCAGCCCCAGGGGACGCACAAGACTAAGCAGTGGGGGGTTTCCGCATCCAAATCTGGGAGTAGTAAGACTCCCATTTATGGAAAACTGTCTAAATGACTTGCTTTTAAAACTTCCAAGCACTTTTCAACTGAATGCTCCTTTAGGCGGAAAGATTGGTCTGCAGGCCAAAAACTGGGAACTCGTTACCCAGGACAAATGGGTTTTAAATATAGTGTCCCAAGGATACAGATTTCACTTCCACATATTAGCAACACCAAGTGGGTGGCCAGATCTACCCCCAAATCAGTGGGCAGAGGCCCAAAAGCAAGTACTCCCTCTCAAGTATGGGAGCTATTCAGTTGGTGCAAGAAGAGGAAAAGGGACAAGGTTTCTATTCGAGACTTTTCCTGGTTCCCAGAAAAGACGATTCATGGCGTCCTATTGTGGAGCTTTCTACTATAAACGCCTTTCTGGTGATTCCAAAATTCAAGATGCTGACTCTTCACCAGCTGCTTCCTTTGCTAGGCAAAGATGCCTGGTTGGCAACACTGGATTCAAAGGAAGCATACCTGCGCAATCCCAGTCAGGGAGTCTTGCAGAAGACACTTACACTTCAAAGCAGGCTACATACACTGTCAGTACACTGGACTGCCCTTTGGCTTATCTGCTGCATCCAGGGTATTCACAAAGTAACTAGCTCCAGTCATTGCATTTTGCAGGCAAAGAAATATTCAAATATACCCATACCTGGGCGATTGTCTAATTCAGGCAGAAAGCCAGGACATACTTTTGAGTAATCTGGCCTTTGTTCAAAGGGTGCTGACTTGTCTGGGGTACACCATAAACGAAAAGAAATCACACCTGGTACTCTGTCAACTAATTATATTCCTGGCAGCAAGCTTGAATACAATTTCCCAGATGGCTTTCCTCACGCCAGAGAAACAAATTCATTTGACAACTTATTTCAAAATAATGGCCACTAAAACCCTGCTATCTGCAAGGCAAATACTGCAAGCCTTTGGGGTTCATGGCTTCCTGCATTCTACTAATTCTATATGCAAAACCTCCTATGAGGAAACTAACAATGGTATCTAAAAAGCCTATGGTGTCAACATTCTCAGGATCTAGAAGCAATGATTCCTATCATTCCTTGCCTACAGTTAGAATTCCTTTGGTGGGCAGAGGCCTGCCACCAAAACAAAGGGCTACCTTTCACTCTACCCCCTGCTGCCCAAACCCTAACAGACTCATCAGACTATGCATGGAGGCTCACCTGGCAGGGAAGTGCATTCAGGGGAATAGAACCCAAGTCAAATGCACTTGCATATCAATCAAAAAGAAATCTAAGCAGTACAGAATGCTCTGACATCCTTCAAGGACCACATTCTTCCAGAACAATTAATAATAAAGACGGACAACACCACTGTTACGTGGTACATAAAAAAACAGGGGGGGTACCCATTCATTCCCCCTCTGCAGACTAGCCATGGCTCTGTGGAACACAGCCTTGAGCTACCAAGTGCATCTACAGGCTCAGTTCTTGCCAGGAAAACTAAATACATTGGCAGACTAAGCAGAAATCTAATGGACCCACACGAGTGGAAACTGTAACCAAAGACTTTCAACATGTTGATAAATAAATGAAGGAGCCCAGATATAGACCTGTTTGCCTCCCCCCAGAACTACCAATTGGAAAAATTCTGCACAAGGACTCTCCACAAATAAGCTTAGAAAGTGGATGCTCTGTCCTTCAGCTGGAAAAATCTATCAGTTTATGCCTTTTCTTTTCTGCTTCTCCTCTCCAAAGTACTACTAAAGATCAAACAGGACAAACAAAATGATGATACTGATAGCAGCAACACTGGTACCGCCTCTTGGGCAGTGTGTCATTGCTGGCTCCTTGGCACCTGCCTCAGAACCCCCCCCCCCCCCGCCCTGCTGTCACAGCAGGAGAGCCAGATTCTGCACCCTCAGATTTAAACCCTGATCCTGGTAGCCTGGTTAATTACCTAATCTCTCCGTTTCCATCCCACACTAAACAAGTGTTGGATGTCATTTTGGGGGCAAGAAGGCCTAGTACTAGAAAATCATATGCTGAAAAATGGAAAAGATTCTGTGCCTGGAACCAAACTCAATGGATGGTTACAACTTTGCCCAATTTACCTCAGATTCTTCAATATTTAACTGAGATGCTTTACAAGGGCCTTTCTTTTTCCTCCATCAAAATTCATGCCTCAGCCATTTCAGCACAGAACCACCCCTCTTTTCTCTCATCCACTGCTCAAGCAGTTCCTCAGAGGGGCCAAAAACTTAAGACCACCCAGGAGAGCTCCAACTCCATCCTGAGACCTTAACTTTGTATTGGAAAAACTCGCTTTTTCTTTTTGAGCCAGCTGCAGGTGCAGAGTTAAAATTCCTTTCTTGGAAAACAGCCTTCCTTTTAGCAATCACTTCAGCTGGAAGGGTATCTGAATTACAGGCCCTTATGGCAGTGGAGCCTTTTATCATCTTTCATGTGGAGAGGGTGTCCCTCGGGACCAGTCCCTCCTTCATGTCCTAGGTAGTATCCAGTACGGCTCTTAATCAGTCCATTCATTTGCCAACCTTCTTTTCTAATCCGCAGAACAAAAAGGAATGGATACTGCACTCCTCAGATGTGCACAGACAACTTGGTATTTACTTGGACAGGACTAAACCTTAAAGGAAATCTGAACAACTGCTGGTGGCATTTGCTGCAGGGGCAGAGGCGAAGGCTGTTTCAAAATCAAACCATTTCTAAATGGATAAGCCATTGCATTCATTTCTGCTATAAACACCATGGAAAACCTATCCCACAGTGGATTAGACCACATTCAAACAGGGCTGCATCTACCTCTACAGCCTTTCTCAGAGGTGTCCCTACCAGGGACATTCTAGAAGCTACTTCCTGGAGTTCTGTACATACTTTCACCAAGCAATGCCATTTGCCAATTTTGCCTAAATCCAGAGCTGGCTTTACCACTGCAGTCTTGCAGGGCCTTTTAGCTGGTCCTAATGCTATCTAAAGTCCTCCTCCCATCCTTAGCTTTGGGAATCTACCCAAATGTGATGACTGCAACAGTGAAACACGAAGAACATAGTACAATTATGTACACTTACCATAAATGTAGATGTTTGAGTGTATTCACTGTTGCAGTCCTGGTTACCCTCCCTCCAGCCCCCTGACTTCTTTTGGGTATACTTCTGTTCTCCTTTACCATGCTTAAAAGCTTTTTGGTGTATTTGCTTTTTTGTTAGAAGTATAACCTTGTATATGTATATTTAATTGCTTCCCATTAGGGGGGCACCTGACATATGCGGCAAGAAAAACTGATGTAATGACGTCTGCATGCTTTATATCCCTG
Source organism: Protopterus annectens (assembly GCF_019279795.1). Classification (NCBI taxonomy): domain Eukaryota; kingdom Metazoa; phylum Chordata; order Ceratodontiformes; family Protopteridae; genus Protopterus; species Protopterus annectens. Next base: position 420,192,381 of record NC_056744.1, on the reverse strand, counting down.
ACTACCTGACGTCATGGAAGATGAGACAGCAACCAATGCAGGCCGCAAGACTTTGATAATCAGGCCGACTGAGGGCTACTGCAAGCAGATAACCCAAATGTGATGACTGCAACAGTGAATACACTCTAACATCTACATTTATGGTAAGTGTACACAACTGTACTTTCTGTGTGTTCTCTGTTTTTCTTTAGGGACCATAAGCCATTTTTCCCAAGTGACAGAATTCCAATGAGATGTGATGCAGGTGTGCTGGACACTGGATCAGCTGCCAGGTGGGCCACTACAGCAGATGCTGTCTGATTCAGCAAGTCTTATTTCGTTTTTGAACTTCGTCGTGAAACTAGCCCGCAACTCTGCCAGAAGTTCTGCTTCAGCTGCAATCTCTTGTACTTTCATGTGCTGGCACACTTGACAGTATTTCACAGATTTTGCTGGTCGTACTACAGTGACGTTTAATGAATTCTGTATTCTGGGGCCTCACTCTCTTTAATTCTAATGTTAAAAGTCAGCTGGAAAACATGGAGAATGAGGATAAAATATTGGTGTCTGTAATGAAGTTTGTCTCTTTGGTGTCCCTTTTTTGGGGTGCATAGAAGCCCACACCAGATATGGTCCCTGTATTTCCAACAGCAACAGACACAGAAATCTGGACAAAGCCAAAATGTTTAACTTCCCGAAATGGGATGCATGGCAACATCAGAGAAGTCATGGTTCGCATTCAGGTGGTCAGCAGAAGTATCCTTCAGGGTTTGTTGAGGTATTTCTTCTATAGGCATTTACTGGTCATCTTTCCCTTAACATTCCAGTGTAACTGGCCATCTTAAAGGGCAAGTGGATAAGACCTTGCCTTTTTCTTTTCCACTGTGGAGGCTGTCATACATAGTCTGTCCTTCCACCTTCCTACATGACTTTCTAGTGTTCAGGATAACGACGATATTCAGAAAGCATTCACCCCCCCCCCCCCAAAAGCCGTATTTTTTTTTACATTTGCCTGTTCCACCATGCCAGAAAATAGCAGTAAGAAGAAATGTACTCAGCCATCTGCAACCAGATGGTTCCATCGGACTAGAAAGAATTGTGGTATTACCATGAAATGTTCATGTTTTACTGTTGCAGTCATTACATTTGGGTAATCCTCCTGGAAGGTTGCCCTCAGTTGGCCTGAATTCCAAAGTTTTGGGTCCTGAGTCGGTTGCTATCGCCCCTTCCCTGACGTCAGGTCATCAGGGGTATAAAAGATGCAGCCGATGCCATTTTCTTCAGTCTTTCTTGCGCGGTGCCTGAAGCAGAAGCAGTTCGCAAGTGCTGGTCGGCCGACTCCTGAGATTTTCGTGTTAGAATTTCAGATCCAAAGTCTTCATTAAAGCTAAGCAACCCGTTGGGGATTTTTTTTTTCTTGCTCCAGACAGATGTCAGAAAAAGTTAATTGTATTTCTTGTGGAAAGCAAATACTGCATAAGGACTTTCATTCTTACTGTATTCCTTGCCTAGGCCCTGACCATAACGTTTCAGGTTGTCGGTTTTGTGCTAGATTTAACCAACGCACTATTAAGCATCTGTATGATTTTGCATTAAACTATTTTGGAGGCAGGTTTAATTATCCAGAAATGTCGTCGGATAGCCTTCCGACTACCGGAGTTCACAAAAAACACAAAGAAAGACTACCGAGGCCCAAAACCAACGAAGCTCCTCCTAAGCCAGTCGCCGGTTCACCAGTTCTCAAGTGCTTTTGCACAGCCCCTGGCGCCCGCTACTTTAGAGTCGCAGGCCGCTACCGACTCCCACGTGGAGTAGGCTATGCTGCTGGAAACTAAAGGTATTGGAGCCTCGGAAACTATTCATTCAGATGGTTCCGGAGCCACTGAGCAGGCACCGGCTTCTGAGGGTGTATTCAGACCTAAACATCTATACATTAAACCGTCTTCAGCTTCAAAGGCAGCGACTAAGGCACCTTCAAAGACGAAGAAACAAACTCAAGAGCCACGTGGACAGGCCTCCATGCCCAAAAAAAAAACAGATGTCCAAAATGGCCGAAGACTTGATTACCTTGATCAGGGGTTCCCATCCCCCTTCTGATAACAGGCCTAGGCAAGAGACTGACTATGAATCTTCAGATCAGGTTTCTGTTTCTTCTGATTCCTCTTCTGATCAGGAATATTCTCTTCCCCCCATGAGGATTCTGGTGCTGAAGAATCTATTCCTTCAGCTTCACAACTTGAGGACTATTCTTTTGGGGAAACCTTGCATACCATGAGGGAGCACTTCCACTGGGAGAGAAGATTTTTCACAATCTAAAAAGAGGCTCAGGGACTTCCTTCTACTACCTCAACACAGGCCTCTAGCCATTCCACCTGTGTTAGACATTGTAGATGATGTGTTTTCAGAGTCTAGTCTGACCCCTGACTCCTTACCTCCAGCTCCTGTTAAGCCTGACAGATATTAAGGGTTCCTGACTCTCACAAATTCCTTTTCAAAAACCCTGCTGCAGACCCAGAAACTATTTCACAGGGTCCCAAAGGGGTTAAGGCTTCTGCTGCAAAAAACCCTACCCCCTCTGACAGAGATTCTAGGGCACTGGGTAGATGGGGAAAAAAGGTTTACACATCTGCTACCTTGGCTATAAGGGCCTTAAACTGTCAGTTTCATATGCTCCACTATCAGCAATATGTCATGGCATTACTTAAACAGAAAATGTTGTTAAACTCTGAATGTGCAGAAAACAAGGACATGCAGGATTTATTGCTTGCAGCTGAACAAGTTGGAAAACATACTTTGCAATGTGTTTTTGATTCTCTGGAGGCCTCCTGCAGGACCGCAGTTACGGGTTCTGTAATTAGGAGGCATGCTTGGTTAAAGGAACAAAACCTGCCTGATCATGTCAAAGTTAAATTATTAGGTGCACCTTTACAGCATAATACATTGTTTGGTGTTAAGGCAGAAGAGGTGTTAAAGAAAATGGAGGACAAAGCTAAATCTATGCAAACCTTTACAAGTACAGCCACCAAGGTTTAGTAGACACTGGCCTACAAAGAATTGGCCCTTTCCTGTGTCAGACCTCAAAGGGGCAGATCCCAGGCGCAAGGTTTATACAGGTCAAAGCAGTGGGGTGCTTCTACCTCCAAAAGTGGAGAAGACAAATAACAACCTTACAGGAAACAGTCCCAATGACTCCCCCTTGCCTGCACCAAGCACTTATTTCCTGGCAGCACCCTTAGGGGGAAAATTAGCACTTTTTTCTCAAAATTGGCACATTATAACCCAGGACAAGTGGGTTCTAAATATCGTGTCACATGGCTACAAGTTCCATTTCCATACCCTGCCAAAGGCAAACGGCTGGCCAGATTTGCCAAAAAGTTAATGGGCAGAGGCATAAAAACAAGTCTCATCCCTCACTGACATGTGTGCCATTCAGCAAGTGCCAGAACAAGAGTGGGGACCAGGATTTTACTCAAGACTGTTCTTGGTACCCAGAAAGGACAAAGCCTGGAGGCAAATACTGGACCCATCTATTCTGAACACATTCCTGGATATACCAAAATTCAAAATGTTGACTTTGCAGCAGCTTCTGCCCATGCTGGGCAAGAACGCTTGACTTGTAACTTTAGACCTAAAAGAGGCCTACCTGCATGTCCCAATCAGACAAGTATGCAGAAGATACGTCAGATCCAAGGCTGGCTCAATGCATTACCAATTATCTGCACTGCATTTGGCTTATCTACTGCACCCAGGGTCTTTACAAAGTGCCTGGCACCAGTAATTGCATTCTGCAGACAAAGAGGAATACAAATATATCCTTACTTGGACGACTGTCTAATTCAAACTGAGAACAAAGACATTCTTCTACTGCGTCTGGCGTTTGTGAAAAAACTTCTAACATGCCTAGGGTACACAGTCAACGAAAAGAAATCAAAGCTAGTACCCTCTCAAGAGATAATATTCCTGGGTGCAATTTTAAATACAACTGCCCAGATGGCTTATCCCACGCCAGACAAAGGCAACTGACTACCTATTTCAAAATGTTAGCAACAAAGGCGCAGCTATGTGCAAGAAAAATTCTGCAGGCTTTGGGCTTCATGGTATCCTGCATCCTACTAATTCCATATGCAAGACTGCATATGAGGAAACTTCAATGGTACCTAAAAAGTGTTTGGACTCGACATTGCCACAGCCTGGAAACTATAATTACTCTTAAACCCTGGATCCACAAGTCTTCAGCATGATAACAAGGAAATGGGGATGCCCAGACATAGATCTATTTGCCTCCCCTCACAACTACCAACTAAAAAGATTCTGCTCAAGGATTTATCACAGACAAGCATGGAAAGTGGACGCCCTATCCTTCAGCTGGAAAAAACAGTATATGCCCTTTCCCCCTCTGCCTCTCCTCCCCAAGGTACTCCTGAAGGTCAGACAGGAGAAGCCAAAAATGTTACTGATTGCCCCAGACTGGCCCTGCCAGCACTGGTACCCAATATTAAGGAGCTTGTCTCAATGCCCAGCTTGGACCTTACTTCAAGTACCTCATCTACTGTCCCAGCAAAACAATCCAATCCTGTACAACCAACTCAGGACTTTAAACCTGGCAGCATGGCAGATAATGTAGTCATACAAAATGCACCTCTCAGCAAAGCTGTGATGGATGTCATTTTGGATGCCAGAAGGCCTAGTACTAGAATATCTTATGCTGGTAAATGAAAGAGATTCTGTGCTGGGAACCAGGCACAAGGAACAGATACAGCTGTGCCAAATATTCCTCAGATTTTACAGTACTTAACTGAGATGCTGGACAAAGGCCTATCTTTCTAGTTTATTAAAATTTATGCCGCTGCCATTTCGGCTCATTACAATGTAGAGCCACCAATTTTTTTCTCATCCTTTATTAAGGCAGTACCTCAGAGGAGTCAAAAACTTAAGGCCTCCAAGGAGATCACCAATACCTGCATAGGACCTCAACTATGTCTTGGAAAAACTCACCCTGCCTCCTTTTGAGCCAGCTGCTACTGCTAATATAAAGTTTTTATCTTGGAAAAACAGCTCTTCTCCTAGCAATAACTTCAGCAAGATGAGTATCAGAGCTACAGGCACTCATGGCTGTGGAACCTTTTATAATTTTTTATCCAGACAGGGTCTCTGAGGACAAACCCCACATTTATGCCTAAGGTGGTGACCAGTGTGGCCCTTAACCAAACTATTCATTTGCCAACTTTTTATCCAAATCCACAAAACAAGGGGGAGATAATTCTGCATTCTTTGGATGTACACCGATAGCTTAGATTCTATTTGGAGAGAACCAAAGTTTTCAGGAAGACAGAGCAATTACTAGTGGCATATGCTGCAGGATCACAAGGAAAGGCCATCTCCAAGCAGACAGTTTCAAAGTGGATAGGCCACTGCATTCGTTTCTGCTATTCACAGCATGGCAAACCAGTGGCTAAGGGCATTAGTCCACATTCAGCCAGAGCTGCAGTCACTTCAGTATCCTTTTTCAGGGGTGTACCAACCAAAGACATTTTAGAAGCTGCTACTTGGAGTTCAATGCACACTTTTACAAAGCATTGTCATCTGCCACTCTACTCTACATCCAGGGCAGGCTTTGCCACTGCAGTTCTGCAGGGTCTCATAGCCACTCCTAATGCTGTTTAGCTCCAGCCTCCCAACCATAGCTTTGGGACTCTACCCAAATGTATTGACTGCAACAGTGAAACACTAAGAACATAGTATAGTTGTGTACACTTACCATAAATGTAGATGTTCGAGTGTATTCACTGTTGAAGTCCAGGTTACCCACCCACCATCCCCCTTATTTCTTCTGGAACTTCTCTTTCCTTCTCTGATTTATACACCTATGTGGTGTATTTGCTTGTAGATGAAGGTAAAGTTTATATTGGTGCATGTGTTTTCATGTACAAGTATATATAATTTTGGCTACCCTTTAGGGGGCACCTGACATCTGGGGCAAGAAAAACTCAAGAAAATGGCGTCTGCTGCATCTTTTATACCGCTGACGACCTGACGTCAGGGAAGGGGAGAGAGCAACCGACGCAGGACTCAAGACTTTGGAATTCAGGTCGACTGAGGACAACCTGCCAGCAAGATTACCCAAATGTAATGACTGCAACAGTCCATCCTTCCGGGATCGTCAGTAGGGAATTGAAAGTGTTATTTGGATTTTCGTGCCACCTGCCTTTGAATAAAGATATAGTCAGACCACAAGGTAATTTGCTTCCAGGTGAGAAACAGTACGTATTAGTCTTTCATTTGGTCTTGCACAGTGTCCAAGGTGTTCATCCCATAGACTTCTGTAGTTGCAGTGATCCAGAGGCTTCAAGGTGTGAAAGTTTTCCCCATTTGGATGACTGGCTCCTAGTTGTTCTCTCACTGAACATTCTGACCTTTACTCAAGAATGTGCACATTTCCATCTTAAGGGATTACAATGAACATCACAATCACTCATTTGGGATGATCTTAGTTGCTCACCTTGTTAGGCTGCAGTCTTAGTACAACCGCTTGCAGAGCTCATTTGCCTTTAACAGAAACCCAGTGTGTTTAATCCATGGATGTTCATCGTGCATACAGCTGCAGTCATAACAGATGGGTTATCCTGCCGTCAGGCGGGTCCTCGGTCGGCCGAATTCCAAAGTCTAGGTCCAGTGTCGGTTGTCGCTTCTTCAGGGGTATAAAAGAGCCAGCCGACGCCATCTTCTTCAGTCTTTCTTGCCTTTTGATGCCCGAAGCAGAAGCAGTTTGCAAGTGCCGGTCGGCCAGCTCCTGAGATTTACGAAAATATTTCAGACCCAGATTCTTTACCTCCAGCTCCTGTTAAACCAGACAGGTATTACCGGGTTCCTGATTCACACCAGTTCCTATACAAAAGCCATACTGCTAACCCAGAAGCTATTTCACAGGGTCCCAAGGGAATTAAGGCCTCTACTGCTAAAAACACATTGCCTTCAGAGAGAGATTCCAGAGCTTTAGAAAGGTGGGGGGAAAAAGGTGTATACCTCGGCCACTTTAACCATGAGGGCATTAAACTGTCAGTTTCATATGTTAAAGTATCAACAGTTTTTGTTATCTCAGTTGAAAAGCAAAATGACACAACCAGAACAACCAGATTTAAAAGAGTTGCAGGATTTATTGCATGGTGCAGAGCAAGTGGGTAAACATACCTTGCAGTGTGGTTTTGATGCTTTAGAGGCCTCATGTAGAGCTGCTGTTACAGGGTCTGTCATACGTAGACATGCTTGGCTCAAAGAGCAAGCCTTACCAGATCATGTCAAAGCTAAATTACTAGATGCACCTCTTCAAAAAGATGTTTTGTTTGGTGTTAAAGCTGAGGAGGTACTAAAGAAAATGGAGGAAAAAGCGAGATCAATGCAAACAGTGAAAGATTTCCTGCAGGTACAACCTCCACGTTTCAGCAGAAACTGGCCTTCAAAAAATTGAACCTAGACTTTGGAATTCGGCCGACCGAGGACCCGCCTGACGGCAGGATAACCCATCTGTTATGACTGCAGCTGTATGAGCACTCTAACATCTACATTTATGGTAGGTACAAAACTGTACTTTTCATGGCTGATTCTTTGCAGTTTGCCATAGCTTCTTTGCCTTGTAACCTCAATGGCTAGAGCAATCTCAATGGTACCCTTTTTCAAATTTACTTCACTAGTTTCTGCATGTATAGTGTCTACAGATATCAGACAATCATTTCACAGAAACTCAAGACTACTAAACTTTGCAGATGTCCTCTGCATTGCTGGATGCAGCTTCCCTGGCTAATACAAGCCAGTTCATTCCAAATTCCCACTCCAGTAGTATAAATCCCTATGGACATTTTTACACAATAGTGATGGTTGAACATTGAGAGCAGACCATCCAGTGTGTCCAGTCAAATTCAGAGGGTAGTCTGCATTTCACTGTTCTGGAGACTAGGGTTTTCTTTCTCATCCACCAAGCCTTCCAAGATTCCTTGCCCCTGGGTATGACATGGTAGTGTTTTGGTGCATCTACAACCAAGGAGGAACTAACTTGTCCCCTGGGTGGAAAAGCAGCAAGGGTTTTGGGGATGGGCTATGTCATCTCCCTGCTTTTAAGTAGCAAACCGCATCTTAGGGAAATCCAGCTCTTCAGCAAACAGGCTTAGCTATTGTCTGCTGCCATCACGCAAGTAGCCCATTAATCCCTCTGTAGCATGGAAGCGGTTTGTTTTTTTGCCTTTCTGTCCAAATCTAACTGCATTAGCTTTTGTTCCATCTTATCTGTAGTAGTGGAACACCCAAATGATGCTGGCTACCAGAAATGCCCCCCTGAACTCCCCTATACTTTTCCTCAATTTCCTTCGATAGCAAGGTTCATCAGTAAGACCAAACCGTAGCAGTTAAAATCATGGGACATGCATTGCCAAATCCTGAGATATGGAGAACAAATGACCAAAACTTCAGACTTTCATATAGTTAGATTGCCATTTCTCTGAATATTCCCATTTCTCCAAGATATGGTGATAATGGAATTTTGATGAGTGTAGGTTCAGTGTGTACAAGGGGGCTTGTTCCCCACATCAGGTGATACAGAGGGTTCTTCTCCAGTATTTTTGGTCTTATTTTTTTTTCAGTATCATGGAACTCTGTAATTTGAGTCTCAATTTCAATAAGGAGCTGATCAAACTGTTCAAGTCCCGAGTCCTGTAGTAACCCCATGCTTTACAGGTGTGGATTTTCTGGCTATTTTTTCATGTTTTGTAAGAGCTTCTCCACATAAGTCCCTTCAAGACCCTACTGTGTTATCCTCCTCCTTCAAGCTCCATTCATATCTGTACTCCCTGTGTCAAGCTTCCTTGGTTACTATACTTCTGTTCATGGCCAGTACAACTGTCATTCAGTCTAAGACTGTGCAAATTATCACATCTTCACACAGAAATCTAGTATTAAGAAAACTTAAATATATATGGTCTTCATCTGAATGTTTTGAGTCTTGTACGTATCCTGTACTTCACATTTTGATTATCTTTCTTACTCTCTCTATTTACTTGTTCTTTCTTTATCTTTCTTCGACTTTGGATTGAGTTGCTCATCAGCTAAGGCTTATTTGGCATCTGTTTCCAACTTCCATCTGGATGCGAATTTTGACTTCAATTTTTTTTAAGGCTTCAGTGCCTTTTTTTCTTTCTCAAGACTTTATTTTAAGGGTTTTATTCCTTTTTGAGATCTCTGTTTTGTACAGGAGAAAGTGACTTGCCCCATTTAAACCAGCATCATCTGCAGCACTGAAAGTACTTGTGCTAGAAAACACTTTTCCTTGTAGCAGTCACATCTGTTAAAAGGATGTCCTTGCAGGCTGTATCCGTGGAGCCTCCTTTTTTGATATTTTGTAAAGATAGGGTGTCCTTGCACACAAGGTGGAGTCTTACACAAGGTGGAGTCTTGAATCAAATAAATTTCATTTTTTTCCCAAAACTGGTAACAGAGGAGAATATCCATTGCATCTTATGTATGTACATAAATGTTTTGATTGCATGTAGATAAAACTAAACCTGTTGGGGAGGAGTCAGTGTGCAAAATGACCTTGGTCAGATAGCTAGCAGATTGTATAGACCTTTGCTATGAGAACTACAAAATTCTATACTGTATTCCAAGGGCACTTTCATCTAGAGGAGTTGCTAAGTCACAGTTTTTTTTTCTGCAGTGCAGCTTTGCATGGTGTATGTGCAGCAGCCACGTGGTCTTCACTGAATATCTTTATAAGACACTACAAGCTGCATGTGGTATCCAGTTCTAGGTCTTCCTTTATGGCCACGGTTAGCAGAGGTATGTTCCTACAAGAGATACCACCTCGAGGGATTAGCTTGGGACTCTGTCTTACTGTTATCGAGAGTGGGTATCCTTGCACTAGATAAGAAAGTTATGCATTTACCATTCCAGTAGATCTGATTGACCAGGTCTATACTCATTAACATACTTGCCCACTTTCCTCTTTTCATTGACTTCTTTTAGAAGATTAGGTCTAATTTTACTATTTTGTCTGATTTACTGGAGAGTAAGGTCCCAGGTGGTGATTAGGTGAAAAGAGAAAGATTTAGTAGCCTGGGAAGGTTTCAGGTACTGAGCTATAAGGAAAGGACCTGCTCAGCCATATCTGTTACTAAGTAGATAACTAGCTTCTCAAAAAGCGTGGAGTTGCAGCTACATAGTAAAGGCTTCTTCCTGACACTGGAAGTATCCATTGTGGAAAGTTAAACATTGGTGAAGAAGTTTAAGAATTATGTAAAATAAGAGCTCTTTCAGCATGTGTACGCTTTTCAGTTAGGAAGAATATTTGGACTGGGATTAGTAATTTATTTTGTGGACTATTGCAGCAGGACTTGACAGTATGTATGAGACATTTAGATATTGCAGTCATGGTTGTGATACCTTACAGTATTCCCTTTAGTCTAATATACTGTAACTGTATATATAAGTTGCACAGTTGTGTTTGGGCATAGGCCCCCACAAACTTACTTTGATGATAGCAGTATGTTATGATTTTGTTTTCCTGTTTGTAGTCTCTCTTTATTTTCCACATTTGCTGGAACTGAGTTATGCATCTTAGCTCTATCATAGAGAGCTAGTCCATACCTGTCTTTCTGTTTCTGAGCCGTTCCTAACTGAAAAGGGTACATTTCTTCCATTAGGTGTATTCTAAAAAGTAATTCCACAGAACGTCTGCTTTGTTTTCCTCCTTGGAGTGATGTTTGTTCAGTATTTTCTTTTTTTTTTTTGTAAATAAGGTTCCTGCATTGCATACTTTGAACTGATTTGCTACTACCCAATTTTCATTTGTAAAACCCTTGTGGAGATTTAGTGATTGAGGCACAAAGTTTTGTAGAGTTTGATGTAATGCTTTCAGACATTTTTTTCTGCAGTGCAATATTTTCTCATAATGCACAGTTCCTCTCGGGTGTAGCTTTTAGTTGAGATTAAGCAACTACTTTTCATTTCCTGTTTGTTACGATGTAGTTATTACCTATTAGACACATTCATTTTTCATATCACAGCTTTGTATTATCCCTTAATCCTTTGTTTTGCAGAACTTCGCGAAGAACATTTTTGCCATTTTGCAGTCTGTAAAAGCAAGAGAAGAGGGTCGTGCACCAGAACCTAGGCCAGTACAAACCACTGTAACAACGGTATGAATACAAGTGAAAATTTTTTGTATAAGTAGTTGGATGAGTTTGTGGGGGAATTTGTGACATTGAAATGCAGACAAGTTTGCTTTTGTTAACTCCCCTTGTGAGACTTGTTTTCTTCATGTTTGTGGAGTTACCTTTGCTGTTTTACGTTTTGACAGTGTTTCCCACTAAGCTTATGTACCATTTAAAGGCATAATCTGGTTAATCATTTGATTGGATCTTTATGCTTTCCTGGGTATGCAGCTGTAGCATCTTCATAGTCTTCACAGTTTTAAGTACAGCTGAATTGCAGCCCAGCACTTGGAGGGTAGTTATGACTCTACGTTTTAACATATAGTAAATGAGAGTCCCTGGGATCAAGGTTTGGTTAAGTCCTGTTTGTCATGGAGAGCCAACTTCTCTCTGTGGAGCCAGCCTTTTTTCTTTCCACAGGGACTTTGGAATGGATACATTTTTAAGGGATTGCTATCATATATTCAACAGTGAAAATAAATTCCTACCTTAAACATCGACTAAGAAGGTCAAGAAGGTCAAAATGTAGCAAACACACTTCCTGTTACAAATTCAACCTTTCTTTACACCTGTAGACTGCAGTCTGAGACTGCACATCACATGACAATTTTTTCAGGGGGCAAGCCCTCCTGCACCCCCACACCCCCCTGCTAATTATATATTCCAACTCTGAGATCACACTACAGTGCGGAAAAAGGATAGATTTCCTGATCTCCACTGTACCGTGATCTCTAGCTAATATATTCAACCTCATGTGCGAATGCACTGTGCATTCGATGAACTGGGACTCGCACAAATGAAGGTTCAGCAACACGGGATTCAGCCAACTGTAATTCAGCATCCCATGGTCACTGAACCTTCACTCGAAATTGTGATTGTAAACCTTTTTTAAGATGCATCTAACTTTGTTTCTCTGAGATGTTAATGGAGAAAACTATTTTCCTTATTGCATGATGGATAATAAATTAATAAATAAATGAGATATGCGGAAAACAATACAGATTTACATACTGAATTGCTCGAGGCCCAGGTTAACGACCGCCAACAGTACTGTTAGCCAACAGGGTGCTGTCGGAAATTGGGCTACTGTTGGCCAAAGGAGGAGAAGGGGAAGGCATGCCTGAATGCCGGAAGAGAGGAGAAAGGTTAGGAGTGTGATAGTGAAGGTGGGAACTTTGAATGTTGGCAGTATGACTGATATAGGGAGAGAGCTAGCTAATGTGATGGACAGAAAGAAGGTTGATATATTGTGTGTGCAAGAGACCAGGTGGAAGGGAAGTAAGGCCCAGGTGTATTGGAGGTGGGTTCAAATAGTTCTATCATGGTGTGGATGGGAGGAGAAGTGGGGTAGGGATTATCCTGAGGGAACAGTATGCCAAGTGTGTTTTTGAGATGAAAAGAGAAATGTTTATAAAGCTGGAAATTGATGGTGTAATGACGAATGTTGTTAGTGCATATGCTCCGCAAGTTGGGTGTGCGATGGATGAGAATGAAAAATTTTGGAGCGAGTTGGATGAAGTGGTGATGACTTGTACCCCAGGGTGAGAGAGTGGTGATTGGAGCAGATTTCAGTGGGCATGTTGGTGAAGGGAGCAGAGGGGATGAGGAAGTGATGGGTAGGTATGGTGTTAAGGAAAGGAATGCAGAAGGTCATATGGTAGTGGATTTTGCAAAAAGGATGGACATGGTTGTGGTGAACACGTATTTTAACAAGAGAGGAGGAGCACAGGGTGACATACAAGAGTGGAGGGAGATGCACACAGATGGATTATATCCTATGCAGGAGGGCCAGTTTGAAGGAGATTGGAGACTGTGAAGTGGTGACAGGGGAGAGTTTAGTTAGGCAGCATAGAATGGTGGTCTGCAGAATGATGGTGATAAAGAAGATGAGGAGGAGTGTGAGGGCAGCACCAAGGATCAAATGGTGGAAATTGAAAAAAGGTGATTGTGAGATGGCGTTCAGAGAAGAGCTAAGGCAGGCACTGGGTGGCAGTGAATACTTACCGAACAGCTGGTTAATTACAGCAGAGCTAGTAAGGGAGACTGCTAGAAAGGTGCTTGGTCTGACATCTGGACAGAGGAAGGAGGAGAAGGAGACCTGGTGGTGGAGTGAGGAAGTACAGGAGAGTGTACAGAGAAAGAGGTTTGTGAAGAAGTGGGTTTGTCAGAGAGATGAAAGTAGACAGGGAGTATAAGGAGATGAGGTGCATGACAAAGAGAAAGGTGACAAAGGCTAAGGATAAGGCGGAGAGTTGTATGAAAGGATCGACACTAAGGAGGAAGAAAAGGACGTGTATCGATTGGCTAGACAGAAGGACCGAGCTAGGAAAGATATGCAGCAGGTAAGGGTGATAAAGGATAATGAGGGAAATGTAGTCACAAGCGAGGAGTTTGTGTTGTACAAATGGAAAGAGTACTTTTAGGGGCTGACGAATGAAGAGAATGAGAGAGATAGAGAAGGCTGGAGATGTGGGGATAGTGAATCAAGAAGTGCAACGGATTAGCAAGGAGGAAGTAAGGATAGCAATGAAGAAGATGAAGAATGGAAAGGCTGATGGTCCAGATGACATACCTGTGGAAGATCGGAGGTGTTTAGGAGAAATGGCAGTGGAATTTTTATCCAGATTATTTAATGAAATATTGGAAAGTGAGGGGATGCCTGAGGAGTGGAGAAAGTGTATTGGTACCGATTTTTAAGAATAAGGGTGATGTGCAGAGCTGTAGTAACTACAGAGAGATAAAATTAATCAGTCACAGCATGAAGTTATGGGAAAGAGTAGTAGAATCTGGGTTAAGAAGGGAGGTGAGGATTAGTGATCAGTATGGTTTCATGCCAGGAAAGAGCACTACAGATGCGATGTTTGCTCTGATTGTGTTGATGGAGAAGTACAGAGAAGATCAGAAGGAGTTGCATTGTGTCTTTGTCGACTTAGACAAAGCATATGACAGGGTGCCTAGAGAGGAGTTGTGGTATTGTATGAGGAAGTCGGGAGTGACAGAAAAGTATGTAAGAGTGGTACAGGATATATACAAGGGTAGTGTGACAGTGGTGAGATCTGCAGTGGGAGTGACAGATGCATTTAAGGTGGAGGTTGGATGACAGCAAGAATCAACTCTGAGCCCTTTCTTATTTGCAGTGTGACGGACAGGTTGACAGACGAGATCAGACAGGAGTCCCCGTGGAGTGTGATTGCAGATGCCATTGTGATATGTAGTTGAGAGTAGGGAACAGGTTGAGGAGACCCTGGAGAGGTGGAGATATGCTCTAGAGAGGAGAGGATTGAAGGTCAGCAGAACTAAGAATATATGTGTGAATGAGAGGGAGGATAGAGGAATGATGAGGATGCATGGAGTAGAGTTAGCAAAGGTGAATGTGTTTAAATACTTGGGATCAGCAGTTCAGAGTAATGGTGAGTGTGGAAGAGAGGTGAAGAGGAGAGTACAGGCAGGGTGGAGTGGATGGAGAAGAGTGTCATGAATGATTTGTGACCGCCGAGTACCAGTAAGAGTGAAAGGGAAGGTTTACAAGAAGGTAGTGAGACCAGCTATGTTATATGAGTTGGAGACAGTGGCATTGACAAAAAGGCAGGAGTCAGAGCTGGATGTGGCAGAGTTAGATGTTAACATTTGCACTGGGTGTGATGAGGATAGACAGGATTATGAATAAGTATATCAGAGGGTCAGCCCAGGTTGGACGGTTTAGAGACAAAGCCAGAGAGGCGAGATTGCATTGGTTTGGACATGTGCTGAGGAGGGATGCTGGATATATTGGGAAAATGATGCTAAGGATGAAGCTGCCAGGTAAGAGGAAGGCCTAAGATAAGGTTTATGGATGTGGTGAGAGAGGACATGCAGGTGGTTGGTGTGACAGAGCAAGATGCAGAGGACAGGAAGAAATGGAAACGGATGATCCGCTGTGGTGACCCCTAATGGGAACAGCCGAAAGAAAAGATGATTATGCTGGAAAAAAAATTACTACCCCCCTCTTCCCCCTCCACCTTTGAACCAGCTTTTACAACAGAGTTATTTATTTATTGACATTTGTTACCCAGGTTAGTCCATCTAAGCCAGGAGCCCATTTTCAGTGGAGACCCAAGGGAAAAAGCTCTAGAAATAATACAAGTAATTATGATATTCACAAAATATTGAAGTAGGGTCACAGAAATATAGTACGTCAAAGATTTGTGCATAGCAGTACAATGCGTAGGTAAAATAGTTAAGTACAATTTTCAGAATTTGAGAACAGTATAGAGCATAGGCCAAATAAATAAAAGGTTTAGAGAATATTACACAAAGAAGTACAGTATGACTACAGCTTGCTAGAGCAAGTACAAGGAGGAAGAAGAGTTGACAGGGAAAAGCAGATAGGATGTGAAGAGACTAGTTCAAATGGCGTTAGACAAGGGCATGACCAAGTCTTCAGGAGAAAAAGTATAACTTCTTTCTTAAACAGGTAGTTATGCGGAATGCTTCTTATGCTGAGATGGACTGAGTTCCAAACCTGGGCTACAGAGTATTTGTAAATGGTCTTACCAATGTTTTTGTTCAGTTTGTATAACTGAAGAAGATGTTTATTGGCAGTACAGAGGTGACGAGGGGGGCTATAGAAGGAGACTAAATTGGAGATGGAGGGATAGAATGAGGGTTCATATAGGATAGTGTGTGCAATATGTAGCTGGGGTATAAGTAGCTGTTTGGAGAATTCTGGCCATTGGAGTAACTTAAGGGCAAGACAGTGCTGAGATTTGTAAGGATGGTTGGCGGCAAATCTGACAATTTTGTTAAAAGTTTGCTTCAGTTTAGTGATGAGATTATGTTTGAACATGAGTAAGGACAGGGGCAGCGTAAAGAACACAGAGTAGGAGTAGGTCCTGAGTGTGGGAGGGTTTTGAGGAGGGTGACAGAAATTTTTGATTACAAAAGAGAAGTCCAAGTTTCTGGTAGGTCTTTTTTTTATACTATGTCCAATATGAATGTCAAATTTTAATTCATCGTCCATGATAACCCCAAGTAGTTTAGTATGGGGTTCTGTTTTAATAATGGTGTTGTTGAGAGAGGATATAGAGAAAATGGTTTTGTGCTGGGCAAGTGTTTTAGGGAGGATGAGGAGACTTTTTTTGCATTTGATATGAGTTGGTTATTAGAGAGCAAGGTTTCGACAGAGGAAAAGTTGAGTGAGAGCTTGTAGATCGGGGATGTTGTGGACAGAGGTAATGAAGGGTGGAGTCATCACGTACTGTAGAAGTGTAGAAAGGTTGGTAGCAGAGTGAAGTTTATTAGTGAATATATTAAACAGGGGGGACCCAGAATAGATACTTGGGGAACTCCAGTATTAACAGGGGATGAATGGAGAGAGGACATTTTTCCAGCGGACAGATTGCCGCCTGCCAAAGAGATAGCTAGAGAACCAGTTGATGGCCAAGATCGAGAGATGCAAGTCTGAGACTTTACTTAGAAGTTTAGAATGAGAGATAGTATCAAAGGCCTTTGAAATATCAAGGAAAAGACTGGAGACGAGGTTATTGTCACAGGCTTCATCTATTAATGGGGTAAATGATAGTAATCCAGTATTAGTGCTATGGTGGGGCCTAAAGCTGTGTTGGGTTGGAGTGAGGAGGCAGTTATCAAGAAGGTGAAGACCACAGACGAAGAATCCACTTAAAACACCAATTTATTGCACCTCTAGCGCTTAGGCAACTGCCTTCAAGGAGTATAAAACATCACATAACTTGCACAGTTTGTGTACCCTAATACATGTGGCAATTAAACAAGCAGCCTAAACCAATTAATCAATAAACATTAAAAAAATACTTAATACTACTATCTCATCAGATAAGAAGTCTCCAGTTACATTCCACATTCAGACCCTGAGGAAATAGTGTCATATTTCAAAATAAAAATACTTTCTTTATATAACTTCTTTTTATACAAATCATCAGAAAATACACCCTTCATAATATGTTCTAAGAATAGTGGCTTGTAACCCATTTGGATTAGAATTGTGAACCAGCATAAAATGTTTAGCAACAGGGCTATCTTCTTTATTATTTATAATATTCCTGACATGCTCCTGCACTCTAGTTTTAAAATTCCTTTTAGTTTCTCCTATATATACAAAGTTACACGGACATTTCAATGCATAAATAATACGTTCAGTATTACAGCTATATATATTTTTAACCTCAGATACATGGCTATTTATATACTTAAAAGTTGGAACAATATAATGACATGCATTACAATGACCACAGGGTGAACTTCCTAGTTTCTGCATTGTCCTATATTGTAATGTCTCAGTGGGATATTTAAATTTATTATGTACCAAAATATCTTTTAAATTCCTACCTCTACGAAATGAGATGCCTAAAGACCTAGACAATAATTTTTTAGGTCCATTGATCTAAACAAAAAATTCCAGTAGTGTTTAACAATATCTATTAAAACATCACTGAAAACACTATATGCAGAGACAAAATAAACTAATCTTTTCTCTTGATTTCTAACATCTAACTTGTACCCCTTACTTCCATACTTATAAGTACCAACATTATGTTCATTAATAACCTTATCTATAGCTGTTTGAATACTAACTTCACTATAGCCCCTCAATCTAAACATCTCACTCGTCACACTAATTTCTTTAAAGCAGTCCATGTCAGTATTGCATAGCCGTCTAAGTCTCATACATTCCCCATAGGGCAAGGAGACCAAAGTCTGAACTGGATGACAGCTAGTCCCCATCAAATACTGATTACTATCAGCAAATTTTCTATGCACAGACGTAGGTAAGATGTAACAAATGTAAAATAAAATAAAATAAATAAAAATATTGCTGTCCTCTAAAATCAGATGTATGTCTACACCTAGGGGACTAAGAGCCTTTAAAAGTCCCTCTTCTCCTTTTGATATGTCTGATGAAAGGGATGTGCAATTTTCTAAGAAATGGTTATTGGCAGCTCATCGTTGTACTTTAGAATGGATTTCTATTCTATTAGAAAGAGATCGTGTGAAACAAAACAAGCTTAAGGAAGACATTAAAGCTGCCTATAATGACATCTAAAAGACTTGCATCTATGCAGCTTGACAAGTTTTTAACAGATGTAAATATTGGTCTAGATAAATATTAAAAAGAACTCATTGATCTGAAATGCACAAAACTGAAAAGAGATCTAAAAGACTATCAAAGTAATTGTGCCTTTTTATGGCAAAAACCAGAACATTTTCATCGTAATAAAGGCTCTGGTCCCTTTAAGAAATCACCAGCTCCTTCTAGGAGTGTGTTTTGCTTCAGATGTTTCGGGCATTTCTTCTAATGGTGGAGGTGAAGAGAGCATTTTCCAGCGTTACCAGCAGCTCAAAATCCATCTAGATTAACCTCACATTTTCAGAGAGGGAACCAGCAGTTTCAGGAAGAGCAGAGAGAGCAAAGTGAGCGGAAGAGAGGAAGATTTCAGTCTGGGAACTTTAACAATTGAGAAGGACACAGTTTCATTGATAACAAGAGAAGCAAATGGTATTAGTGTGACTGTAAATAATGTTGTGCAAGATATTCTTGACAGTTCTGTCTTTTCTTTACAAAGATGTGGGTGAAACAATCCATGTAGCTGCTGCATCTGAGTGTAAGAAAATTTCTATTGTTCATAACATTTCTGGTGTGTCTTTATCTGTAGATCAGATGAATGTTTTGCATTATGGTCTTAAATATATACCCACAGTGCTGCCTCGGTTACATGAATTAAAGTGTGATGTTTTTAGACTGTGTAGGAAGATGCATTTAATATATTTTTTGCTAATAACCAGTATAAAGAAGGTGATGATAGTTGGTTAGAATCTGATAGTTTAGAGAACAGTTTTTATTCTTGTGTATCTGACCCTCAGTGGATGAGGTAGACCTTTCACAGCTGACTATGCAAGTGACTATATAATGCCTATAGTTTGTTAAAAACTGATAAAATAATGAGCAAAAGTGGTTTTATTCCTCCATACCAACATGAACATATAAAATGTTTTTCTCAGATGTTGAATTTTGCTGTAGAAAATGCTTTTTGTGATTTTATGCAGTATAATCATAAGTTGGTGTATAACTTGAATAAGAAGGAATGGAAGGAACTACAGGCATTAGTGAATAATGAACATCTTATTATTCAACCATCTGATAAAGGTGAAGGAACTACAGGCATTAGCGAATAATGAACATCTTATTATTCAACCATCTGATAAAGGTGAAGGAACTACAGGCATTAGCAAATAATGAACATCTTATTATTCAACCATCTGATAAAGGTGGTAAGATAGTGGTGATCAATGTTGCTCAATATTATAAAATGTGTATGACACATTTAAATGATATCACTACCTATGTTAAGAGTAATACAAATTAATATATTAAGGCTATGAATGACTTTGACACCCTTATATCTAAGGGAGTGAGGTTAAAATATTTTTCACAAAATGACAAAGACAAAAAGTTTAATACTGATGACAGTGAGTTGGCTTTATTTTACTGTCTTCCAAAAATTCATAAAAGTGGGGTTGACCCACCTGGTAGGCCTATTGTATCTGCTCAAAAATATTTTTCATCTGATATTGGGAAATTTTTGCATGAATATTTATTCCCTTATGTAATAAAGTTATCTAGTTATATTAGGGATAGTTTTGATTTTTTGGAAAAATTATCTAAAATACAATGGAGTGCAGATATGTTTTTTATAAGTGTTGATGCTGTTAGTTTGTATACTAACATATAGTATCATTTTGGACTAGAAGCAGTAAAATATTTTTTGGGTGATAGTCCTGTAACGTATTATATTATTGAAATATTGGAATTTTGTTTGAATAATAATTTTTTTATGTTTAATGAACAATTATACAGACAAATCAAGGGCACTGCCATGGGGGCATCTTTTGCCCTCTGTATGCCATCCTGATGATGGGTTTGTATGAGAATGGTTATATCATATAGATTTTTTTTAAAATTATGTAGTTAGTTATTTTCGTTTTATAGATCTTGTTTTTATTTGTAAAGGTGGGATATCTTATGTTGGTCAGTTTATAGAAGTTATGCAATATAATAGATTTGGACTTTCCTTTGACGGCTTAAAGGTGGGTAAATATATAACTTTTTTAGACATGCATCTGATTTTGGAGGACAGCAATATCTTGCATACGTCTGTGCATAGGAACTTCACTGATAGTAATCAGTATTTGATGGGGACTAGCTGTCATCCAGTTCAGACTTTGGTCTCCTTGCCCTATGGGGAATGTATGAGACTTAGACGGCTATGTAATACTGACATGGACTTCTTTAAAGAAATTAGTGTGACTAGTGAGATGTTTAGATTGAGGGGCTATAGTGAAGTTAGTATTCAAACAGCTGTAGATAAGGTTATTAATGAACATAAAGTTGGTACTCATAAGTATGGAAGGTAAGGGGTATAAGTTAGATGTTAGAAATCAAGAGAAAAGATTAGTTTATTTGGTCTCTACATATAGTGTTTTCAGTGATGTTTTAATAGATATTGTTAAACACTACTGGAATTTTTTGTTTAGATCAGTGGACCTAAAAAATGTATTGTCTAGGTCTTTAGGCATCTCATTTCGTAGAGGTAGGAATTTAAAAGATATTTTGGTACATAATAAATTTAAATATCCCACTGAGACATTACAATATAGGACCATGCAGAAACTGGGAACTTCACCCTGTGGTCATTGTAATGTATGTCATTATATTGTTCCAACTTTTAAGTATATAAATAGCCATGTATTTGAGGTTAAAAATGTATATAGCTGTAATACTGAACGTATTATTTATGTGTTGAAATGTCCGTGTAACCTTGTATATAGAGGGGAAAGTAAAAGGAACTAACTAAACTAGACTGCAGGAGCATGTCAGGAATGTTATAAATAATAAAGAAGATAGCCCTGTTGCTAAACATTTTATGCTGGTTCACAATTCTAATCCAAATGGGTTACAAGCCACTATCTTAGAACATATTATGAAGGGTGTATTTTTTGATGATTTGTATAAAAAGAAGTTGTTATATAAAGAAAGTATTTTTATTTTGAAATATGGCACTTTATTTCCTCAGGGTCTGAATGTGGAATGTAACTGGAGGCTTCTTACCTGATGAGATAGTAGTATTAAGTATTTTTTAATGTTTATTGATTAATTGGTTTAGGCTGCTTGTTTAATTGCTAGATGTATTAGGGTATATAAACTGTGTAAGTTATGTGATGATGTTCTTCATCTCACATTGCTGCAGTCCTTACACTTGGGTAGTCCGCTGTCCTCGGTCGGCCCGAATATCAAAGTATAAGGCTGACGTCGGTCAAGGCGCATTTGACTGACATCAGGACGTCAGGGTACAAATGCGCATGACCGACGTCATATCCTCAGTCTTTTTTGCCGCATGGTCCGATGCAGAAGCAGCGTTGCAAGTGCCGGTTGGCGTTCTGAAATTTTTCGAATTCGGAGTTTCAGACCGAGTCAGAGTTGGCTAAGTACCCGTTGGGGAATATTTTAGTTTTTCTTGCCTCAGTGGTTTACCGGATGTCAGAAAAAGTGAATAACTGTATTTCTTGTGGGAAACAGATACCGCATAGAGATTATCATACTTTGTGTATTCCTTGTTTAGGGCCTGAGCACGACGTTGTTGGGTGTCGCTCTTGTGCTAGATTCAATAAGCGCACTATAAAGAGAAGGTTAGATTGTGCCAGGTTAGTCTTCGGGAAGCGGTGCAATTATAAAATGCCGCCGGATGCTCCGACGCCCGCTTCTTCGAAGAAGCACAAGGACAAAGCAGTGAAGCCTAGGCTAGAAGAACCGTCCGTACCGGACGCCGGTTCTTTAGAGGTGTCGGTGGAGCCGGTGGTTCCGCCGGAGGTTTCTTTGGAGTCCCAGGGAGAGACTTTGTTATTGCAAGATGTGGCCTCTCAGGAGGCAGGCCACTCTGAAGGGGCTTCTCAGGTTACTGTACTCCCCTCCCTTCCTAGGGTGGTTAGGCCCTCTCCTTCTGTTTCCAAGACTTCCCCCAGAGGCAGGCCAGGTTTAGCTTCAGTTGGTGTCACCCCTAGTTCTTCAGGAACTGTGCCCAAGAAGCATATGATTAAAATGGCAGAAGATTTGATTTCTTTGATTAGAGGTTCTTTGCCCCCTCCTGATAAGAGACCTAGGGTGGAACCTGAGCTAGGGAGTTTTGAGCAGGCTTCGGATGTTTCAGAGTCTTCGGCTGAAGACTTGCAGGAGTATTCTCCTTATTCTGATTCTGATGTGGATGATTCTACTCCTTCTGCTTCTCCTCCTGAGGATTTTTCTTTTTCAGAGACTCTTCTTTCCATGAGGGAGCATTTTAGGTGGGAAGGTCAGGACTTCTCTGATTCCAGGAAAAGGCTTAGGGAATTTTTGTTTTTACCCCAGCATAGGCCTTTGGCTATACCTCCTGTTCTGGATGTGGTGGAAGATGTTTTTGCAGAGGCTTCTCTTAATCCTGATTCTTTGCCTCCTGCTCCTGTTAAACCGGATAGGTATTACAGGGTGCCTGAAGCTCATAAGTATCTTTTTAAGAGTCCTAGGGCAGACCCAGAAACTGTTAGTCAGGGGCCTAAAGGTGTTAAAGCTTCTGTTGTCAAAAATCCGGTTCCTCCAGATAGAGGCCAGGGCTTTGGATAGATGGGGAAAGAAAGTTTATACTTCCTCCACCCTAGCTATGAGGGCTTTGAATTGCCAGTTTCACATCTATCTCCTTTCACAATTGAAGTCTAAGGTAGATGCTCTGGCGGAAGGTATTGAGTGTAAAGAGTTACAAGATTTAGTACATGTTTCTGAACAGGTGGGTAAGCATTCTTTGCAATGTGGTTTTGATGCTGTACAGGCCTCGTCTAGGGTGGCTGCCACTGGGTCAGTTCTTCGCAGGCATGCCTGGCTGAGGGATCAGAATTTATCTGACCATGTTAAAACAAGGATTTTAGATGCTCCTTTACAATCTGATGTGTTGTTTGGTTCTCCTGTTGAGGCAGTCTTAAAGAAAATGGAAGACAAGGCTAAGTCTATGCAGACTGTTAAAGATTTTTTGCAGGTTCAGCCTCCGAGGTTTAGTAGAAATTGGCCTACCAAGGGATGGACGATCCTTCTTATGATTCCCAGTCTAGGGGTAGGTCTAGATGTGGTAGGGGCAGAGCTCAGGGCTCTTTCAGGCCTAGAACAGGAGTTCACCTGCACAGTCTTCGGTGAGGGCAGGGGTCAGTCCTTTCGTAAACAGACCCAATGACTTACCTTTTCAGCTGCCAGAGACTTCTCGTCTGGCAGCACCTTTGGGAGGAAGGTTGGCACTCTTCAAGGAAAATTGGAGTTTAATTACCCAAGACAGATGGGTATTGGATATCATACACCACGGTTACAGGTTTTATTTCCATACCTTGCCTCCTTTCAAAGGCATGCCAGACGTTCCTCCTCAGCAAAGAATAGAGGCTCACAAACAAATTTCTCTGTTACTTCAAATAGGGGCCATACAGCCGGTCCCTATGCCAGAAGTGGGCCTAGGATTTTATTCTCGCCTGTTCCTAGTACCAAAGAAAGGGAACACGTGGAGACCAATTTTGGATTTATCTACCCTCAACACCTATCTGGACATTCCCAAGTTCAAAATGTTGACGTTACAACAGCTTTTACCTCTGCTGGGCAAAGATCATTGGATGGTAACTTTGGATCTCAAGGAGGCGTACCTTCATGTTCCTATCAGACTGAGTTGCAGGAAGTACCTGCGTTTTTGGGCTGGGACTTCTCATTATCAGTTCTCTGCATTGCCCTTTGGCTTATCTACTGCTCCCAGAGTGTTCACGAAAGTTCTGGCTCCAGTGATAGCTTTCCTCAGGCTAAAAGGAATACAAATCTATCCTTATTTGGACGATTGCCTGATTCTGGCTCAAGGAAGGGACGAGCTTCTTCATCATTTGGAATATGTGATAGCAGTGCTAAGATGCCTGGGGTATTCTGTGAACGAAATAAAGTCCAGTCTAGTACCCTCTCAGGACATGTGCTTTCTGGGTGTAAGACTGAATACAGCATCCCAGATGGCCTTTTTGACCCCGGACAAACAAAAGAATCTTTCCCTTTACTTTCATCAATTGTCTCATCAGTCCAGGCTGACTGCAAGGACAATCCTTCAAGCCTTGGGGTTCATGGCATCTTGTATTCTGGTGCTTCCCAATGCCAAACTGCATATGAGGAAGTTACAATGGTATCTCAAAAATGTATGGACACAGCACTGCCAGGATCTGGACACTGTCATTCAAATAATACCTTGCATTCAAAAGGAATTGTTGTGGTGGGCTCAGGAATGTCACCTAAACAAGGGACTCTCTGTGACCCGGCCAGAGGCGAGTCAGATTCTAACGACAGATGCCTCAGACAAAGCTTGGGGAGCTCATCTGAATGGAAAGTGGATACAAGACAAGTGGCCTGCCAGACTACAACATCTACATATCAACCTGAAGGAGATGTTAGCAGTCCAGTTTGCATTAATAGCTTTCAAGGATTTACTTCTTCCAGGGCAGGTGTTGATTCTAACAGACAACACAACTGTCATGTGGTACATCAACAAGCAAGGGGAACACATTCTTATCCTCTATGCAGGCAAGCAATGATTTTGTGGGAGACGGCTCTCAGTTTACAGCTAAATCTTCAGGCAAGGTTTCTGCCGGGAGCACAGAACTCCTTAGCAGATGTGTTGAGCAGACAAATTATGGATCCCCACGAGTGGAAATTGGATCCTCATGTATTTCAGAAATTGACAGTGTCATGGGGAACTCCAGACATAGATCTGTTTGCTTCTCCACTAAACCACCAGCTGCCAAAGTTTTGCACGAAAAGGTTTCATCCCACAGCTTGGAAAGTGGATGCTCTTTCTTTCAATTGGAGCAATCTTCATGTGTATGCCTTTCCACCTCTGCCTCTCCTCCCAAAGGTACTACTAAAGGCCAGACAGGACAAGCCAAGGATGATTTTGATA
Source organism: Protopterus annectens (assembly GCF_019279795.1). Taxonomy (NCBI): domain Eukaryota; kingdom Metazoa; phylum Chordata; order Ceratodontiformes; family Protopteridae; genus Protopterus; species Protopterus annectens. Next base: position 420,167,201 of record NC_056744.1, on the reverse strand, counting down.
GCTCCAGATTGGCCTCGACAGCATTGGTACCCATTACTGAGAAGCCTGGTACGGGAGCCTCCATGGCCTTTGCCTTCGATTCCACACCTGTTGTCTCAGGAGGACAGTCATTTGCTCAATGTCAAGCTTCACTCTCTTCATCTACCAGCCTGGCATATTCTGTTTTGAACCATAGTGGGTCTCAACTTCCACAACAAGTTTTGAATGTTATTTTGGAAGCTAGAAGGCCTAGTACAAGGAAAGTGTACGCAGATAAATGGAAGAGATTTTTATTTTGGAGTGCAGCAAAGGATTTTGATGTTTCTGAGCCTAATTTAAGTGTGGCTCTTCAATATCTTACTGAGTTACTGGACAAAGGTTTGTCCTTCTCTTCTATTAAGGTTCATGCTGCAGCAATTTCGCTCACTATGATTGTGACCCACCATTGTTTTCTCATCTTTTGTTCAAGCAATTTCTTAGAGGGGCAAAGAATATAAGACCCCACGTGAGCTCCTACTCCTGCTTGGGATCTCAATTTTGTGTTGGAGAAACTTACTCTACAACCTTTTGAGCCTGCAGCTACTACCGAGTTGAAATATTTATCATGGAAGACTGCTTTTTTGTTGGCCATTACCTCTGCAAGAAGGGTTTCTGAGTTGCAGGCCCTTATGGCGGTTGAGCCTTTCTTAATTTTTCATAAGGATAGGGTATCTATACGTACTAATCCGTCCTTTATGCCTAAAGTGGTTTCTAGTCTGGCTTTAAACCAAACTATTCATTTGCCTACTTTTTATGCAAACCCCAAAATCAAGGGGAAAAGATTTTGCACACTTTAGATGTACACAGGCAGTTGCGATATTATTTGGACAGAACTAAAGGGTTCAGACAGTCTCAGCAGTTATTTGTTTCTTTTGCTTTGAGTTCTCAGGGCAAGCCTGTGTCAAAACAAACTATTTCTAAGTGGATTGGGTTTTGCATTTCTTTCTGTTATTCCCATCATGGCAAGGAGATTCCAGCTGGGATTAGGCCTCATTCCACTAGGGCTACTGCCACTTGACAGCTTTTTGAGGGGTGGCAACTAAGGATATTTTGGAGGCAGCTACTTGGAGTTCAGTGCATACTTTCTCTAGGCATTATCACCTACCACTTTATTCTAAATCTAGGGCTGGTTTTGCCACTGCTGTTTTGCAGGGCATTTTGGCAGCTCCTGCTTCCTTATAGTTTGGCCATCCTCCCTTACCTCTGCTTTGGGATTCTACCCAAGTGTAAGGACTGCAGCAATGTGAGATGAAGAACATAGTACAGTTTTGTACCTACCATAAATGTAGATGTTCGAAGATCCACATTGCTGCAGTCCAATTTACCCTCCCTCCTTCCCCTCTGTAGTTAGAGGCGGTTGTGTGGGTTGGGTTGTCAATATGGGGTATATTGTATATATTGTATATATTGTACATATTTTTAGTGCTAGGATGGTTGGTTGTTTGTTTGCTGTCTTTTGGTTTGGACCTTTCTTTTAGGGTCTTCTGACATCTGGGGCAAGAAAAGACTGAGGATATGACGTCGGTCATGCGCATTTGTACCCTGACGTCCTGATGTCAGTCAAATGCGCCTTGACCGACGTCAGCCTTATACTTTGATATTCGGGCCGACCGAGGACAGCGGACTACCCAAGTGTAAGGACTGCAGCAATGTGGATCTTCGAACATCTACATTTATGGTAGGTACAAAACTGTACTTTTTATATTCCTTGAAGGCGGTTGCCAAAGCGCTAGAGATGCAATAAATTGGTGTTTTAAGTGGATTCTTAGTCTGGTCTTCAGTTTTTTCTTTTTGGTTCGTGCAGTGTTATCAAGAAGGTGTTTGAGTAGCTCAACATGGATACACTTTTTTCCAAGAATTTGGATAGGGGGGACAGGATACCAATTGGTCTAAAGTTAGAAGGATCTGTAGAGTTGCCTCCTTTGTGAAGAGGGGTAGTTCATAGGTTCATAGGTAGGTACTAGGCTATCGGCCCAAGGGCCTACGTAAGCCTGGCCAACAAGGTTCCCTGGCTTACTCCACCCCAGAAAGTTGTTTTCCTGTGCCACACTCGAGCTGAGACACAAGTGATCCCCGGGGTGTGTTTCCTAATTCCCATCCACTCGTCAAGATTTTTCTTGAAGAATGCTAATGAAGAACTCTGCTTGACATAGATGGGTAGCCTGTTCCAGAGTATGGGAAGTCTCTGGGAACAAGAATCTATCCCTCCAATATGTCCTCCTTATTGTGGTGACAAGGTTTAGGTCCCTAGAGCATGTAGCTCGGAGGGATTGGGCAGAGATCACCTTGGAGTAGGCAATATGCTACAGAGTAAAGCTGGAGTTTTTTGAGGTGGTCAGTGTAGGGCATTTGTTTGAGGCCAGTAATCCACTTTGTGAGGAACTTCTGTGGCCTTTCCAGCTGCTGCAGATGTCTTGAGGTACATTCCAAAAGGGGAGTTGTACTCTATAATGGGTCTAATGAGTGTCTAGTAGAGGGGAACAATGACCTTTTTTTTCCTGGATGAGAGGTGTGCCACGTAGAAGGACTTCCTGACTACCGTGGCGATGTGACTATCAAAGGAGAGACTACTGTCCACCTGGGTCCCAAAGTCTTTTATCACGCATTCGGTGTTAAGTAGATTGGTGCCTATGTGGTAGTTCATGGGTACAGAGTTTTTACCAAAGGGGATGACACTGCATTTTATGGCATTGAGCTTGAGGCCATGGCTCTGACACCAGGCATCTGTCTCAATGATGCCCTTATGTAGGATGTCCACATCATTTGGGGACTTGACTATGGCTCCTAGTTTGCAGTCATGTGCGAACTTAGTCAGCCAGATGCCTTCTGTGTTAGCCTGTACTTTAGAGAAGTAGATACCAAACAGGAGAGGTCCCAGAATGGAACCCTGTGGTACTCCACTTGTCACTGCTTTGAGGTCAGATTTGGAGTCTGCAACTTTTACAGTGTGGGTTGTGTCAGTGAGCCAGTTGGCAACCCATCTTGTGACGCAGGGTTTTATACCTAGTTTAGTGAGTTTAGCTATAATTCCAGAATGAGGGATGCTGTCAAGCCTTGGCGAGGTCAAGATAGGCTGTGTGAACCACCTTACCTTCATTTACGGCTTTGGTGACTGCCTCAAAGAAGTTGATCAGGTTCAGGAGGCATGATCTGCCTTTCACAAACCCGAACTGGGTGGGATCCAGAGTTTGGAGGTTACCAATGTCTTTGTTTATGAGTTCCATGATACGTTCCATGGCCTTGCAGACCAGGCTCGTCAGGCTAATAGGCCCGATAGTTCCAGGGATCAGTGGTGGCTCCCCCTTTGTGGACTGGGATACCTGTTGCTGTGTGCTATTCAGTGGGCACAAAGCCTGATGCGCGGCTATTATTGAACATGGTGATTAAGTGGGGAGCCAGTTCATTCTGAAGTTTGTGTAAAACGCAGCCTGAGATGTTGTCCGGTCCCATGGATGCTGTGTTTTTGGCTTTAGAGAGCGCAGCTTTTACCTGCGTAGTTGTAATTACAGAGACTCTGCATTCTTCCTCTATAGGTATGGGCCCTTTAGGGGGAGAGAGGAGGGTAAAATTAGCACTGAACCTATCTGCCAGGATGTTGGCAATATCAGTTGGTTCTGTAATTTTCGTGCCTTTGTGCTGTAACTCAGAGCAGATCTGGGTGTTGCCGTCGAGATTCTTGATATAGCTATAGAATGCTTTGTGGTTGTCCTTGGAATTAGTAGCGATTTTGTTTTCATAGCTAGCTTTGGAGGATCTTATAAGGGATCTCAACTTCTTACTGAGGCTGACCAGGGAGCTCCTCCACTCATGGGATTTTACTCTTTTGCAACAGCTTCTTCCTTCTGTTGTACAGTTTGTTTATGGCAGGGGACAACCAGATTAGCTTCATTTTTTTGGAGGATAGCATCTTGGTTCTGTTTGGGATAGCACGATTCATGCACTCGTGTAAGTGCTTATAGTGTGCATTTGCGTAGGATGCAGCATTTGTAACTGTATTGTCCATCTGCATGGGTGTCATGAAGTTCACCACTTCTGTCTTAAGAAGCATGAAGTTGGCTTTAGAGAAATTTTTTACTGTGAGTTCCTTAATGGAGGGTGGGGGCGGGATGTGGATATCATGGGTGATTAGCTTATCGTCGGATCGGACCAACGAGGAGTTGACTTCAGGTGTGGAGTAGTGGTCACTTATGTTGGTAATGACTAGGTCTAGGATATTGTTGACCATGGTGGGGGTGTGGATAAGTTGATCTAGGGCATTGGAGTTTATGCATTCCAGAAAGCATTGAGCTAAGGAGTTGGTACACTAGTAGTTTTCCAAATGTCAGGGACCGGGGCATCTGAAATGGAACGATTAATAAGAATAGACAGGGTAAGCAATGGATTGTGCAGCTATTTTTAGGAAATGAGGGGGTAGTTGGTCTGCTGAGGGTGAGAAGGGTTTAAGTTTAAGGAGAGATTTAATTGTAGTAATTGGGACTGGTTGGAAAGAAAAAGCATTGGGGAGAGTTTTGTTATGGGATAGTAGAGGTGTTGAGTAAGACGTACTGTTTTGTGCATTAAGTGTGAGGTTTTGAATAGTTTCTGTGAAATTGTTAAGGAGTGAGGCAGTTTCAGAAGCATTGTTAGGAAAGGGGTTGGGAGTAGTGGGGTTTCCTGTGTGGAGTAGGTTGTTGATGGTGATCCAGAATTTTTGTCGATTTTTGTGTAGGCTACTTTGGTTAGACGAAAAAAGTCTCTCGTCTTTGTTGACAAGTTTTTTTACCCAGGTTTCTGAATTCTGTATGTTTGCAGTAAGAGGGGACTTGTTTTTAACCCACGCTTTCCAGGAAGAATCTCTTGTGCATGATTGAGCGGGTTTGTTTTGTTAGCCAGGGGTCGTAGTTGGATTTGATTCTGATTTTTTTTGGATTGAGCAACAGAATCAAGTGTATCAAGGAAAATCTTATTGAAGGAATTTACTGCCTCTTTGAGAGGGAGGTGATAGATGAAGGACCGATTTATGCCAGATAAGATTGGAGTTGTGTCTGGGTCGAAGTGGGTAAGGTTCTGACATACCCTGTAAGTAGGGTCTTTAGGTGAGTATTGGGTGAATCTGCGTATGAAGGTTGGAGAGAGTACCTCAAATATGTCAAGACTCATGGCAGTTTTTGGCCATGATTAACAAAATAAACTTTGTATAAAATTCCTTTTTGGTTACTTTGGATGTTAATAATCTTTATTCGGTGGTTCCGCATCAACTAGGATTAGAATGGTTTTGACTGTTTGTTGTTTCAGATTAGTGATTTAAGTTCTGAAAGGATTAATACAGTTACTAATTTAATGGAAATAGTATTAAAAATTATTTCTTGGCCTTTGAGGGTCTGTTTTATAAGCAAAGGGGAAGGAATTAGCAGTAGGAGCAACATACCCCCCTGGTCTTTGCAAATTTAGTTATGGCCTGGTGGGAAATCCAATGTATTTTTAATAGTGAATTTGTTCACTCATTGTTGTATTACACCTGTTTTTTTAGATGACATATTTATTTTATGGGTGGATTCACTAGATTAAAAGAATTCCTTGATTTATATCAGTAATACTACAGAATTCCTTACGTTTCCATATCAGTATGATGTGAGTAAAATTTCATTTTTAGATGTGGAACTATCTGAGGATATGAAGAATAAAATATATTTATCTGCCTTGAACAGGAACCTATTTTTTTCTAATACTTATCTCCATTTCAACAGCTGGCATCCTAGATATAAAAAGAAAGATGTGGTAAAAGGCCAGCTGGTGAGACTAGCAAGAATGATCTCCACAAAAACAATTTTGGATGAATGTAATAAGGTGATATGTTTAGAAAAAATGGTTACCCCGAGGATTTTTTTTAAGGGAAATAAAAGAGGAAGGTAAAACAAAGAGAAGTGAAATGTGTAAACCATTGTTAGGAGAAAAAAACTGAGAATAGGGGGATAATGGAGATTATAAACCCTAGTAGTAATAAAATAGGGAACGGTCAAATTAAGATTTCTGGTACTTTTAACACCAACAAATTGTGTATTTCCAATTTTAATTTGGATAGTTATGGAATTATTAGAATTTTGGAGAAAAATTGGAGAAATATTTCGGTTAACATCTAAGTATTTAAAATCTTAGGTGATGAACCATTGCGTGCTTTTAGAAAGGATAAATCTATTAAACAGATGTTGGAAAGATATAAACTCAGTAGTAATGGATGACAAAGGGGTGTTTTTAAATGTGGGAGATGTTTGCAGTGTCCTTGTATGTTAATGAGATGAATTTTAATGAGAAAACATATAAAGCTTCGGGTCATTATAGTTATGAAACTTAAAGGGGTAGTGTATATTGCTTTTCAGTTTTGCCTGGGTTTCTATGTTGGAAAAAATAGAAAGATGAAGGAAATAATTTACTAACATCTGAGTGACATCAGAAGAGCAAGGAACACTAATACCCTTTATAGACATGTAGTTGTGTTTCCTACACACAATTTTAAGTTTTTTTATAATGGAACAAATAATTAAGGATGAATGAGGCTTTATTACTGAGGATCACTTGAACAAATGTGAATTAAAATGGCAATTAATAATGACTGCTATAAACCCTCCAGGCCAAATGAAAGTTGTACTATTATTTGTGTTAAACCTGCGACATTTGGAAATATAAATCTTTTTTACCTACATAATCGTACTTTATAGTTTTGTATGGTTTTACATAAATGTTTTTTATACACAAGTATGTTTGCATACATTTTTTATAGAAAAATGTTTTTCAAGTTTAAGTGAATTATAAGTGATTAAATAATAGTAATAGCTGATTGGTGGTGAACGGGAATTGATCAGTATATGTGTTTGTTGCTTTTGAAGAGTTAGTTCTGAAGAAGTCTTTTGACGAAAACACTCAACTCTGACCATTTTGGAATAAAGGTTTATCCAAGTTTTACCTAATCCAAGTGTGGTATAAGTCTGCAAGTGAATATTTACAGTTGTTCCAGCTGTTTTATTAAATTTGTTTTTTGAGTCTATTACTTTGTTACAAGTTTAAGATAGTCTGCAGTACCAGTATTTCAGCCCGCTTAGTCCTTCAAGTTCTAGAATCAGTGTTAGTGGCTGTAGCACTAGTACCTTTAGCCAGATTTTACATGAGAATCCTTCAGTGGATGTTAACACAGTGGTCCATACTTTACCAACCCATGTCGACCCCAATACGAATCATCCACGCATGCAAGAGGGATATGAAATGGTGGATTCAATGGGACCAGGTTCTACAGTGTTGTGTCCGTTCATTCCCTCTCAGCCCAAGGTCATAGTGACCACAGATGCCTCCCAGTTGTGGTGGGGCAGGATTTTCTGGGGACAACCGTCCAAGGCACTTCCCCTGAAGAGGCCAACTTGCATGTCAATATCGTAGAGATGAGAGCAGTGCTTTTAGCATTTCACAGTGCTCTCCCTCTGATGGCGATTGCAATTCAAATGGACAATTTGTCAGTAGTTTGGTATATCAACAAACATGGAGGAATCGCATCTTCTCCCTTGTGTCGAGCTGCTTTCACTGCTTTCTTATAGCAACGCATATTCCAGAGAAGTTCAGCATGATAGTAGACTAACTGAGCAGGTGCATTCTTTTACTTTGAGTGGTCTCTCAACAAGGAAAATTGCGGAAATGATTTTCCTTAAGTGGGGCCAGCCTTGTTACAATCTTTTTGCCTCTCCCCTAAACAACAAATGCTGCAGCCACTTTGCCCCAATTCCCACAGGGCGAATCACTGAGGGTTACAGTTGCCCCCCCATTCTACTTTACACTTGCTTTCCAATTCTGTAATTCCTACAGAAAGCTGCCATGTTGAAGAGCAAAGTTATCCTCGTTGAACCTTACTGGCCTCAACAGATTTGGTTCCCATTCTTTTGGCCTCACTTAATTTACCAACTTTTGGATTGTGGATCCAACTCCAGACCTTTTGTCTCATTTGACAGGCATGATTCATCCAGACTTATCTAACTTCAGGCTGATGGCGTGGCTTTTCCAATTCCATTACTAGCCAGACAACCTATGCTGTCTTCACTGTCAGACATATACTTTTATCTTCCCATAAGCCCTGTACACGAAAGCTGTACTCCAGTAAATGTAAAAGGTTTGTTTACTGGGCTCACCAAAAGAATGTTGATCCTTTTTTCCGCTCCCATACTTACCATCCTGGAATTTTTGGATGTACTTTTTTAAAGAAGAAGCTAGTTCCTCAACAGTTAAGGTTCAGTTAGCAGCTATATCGTTTAACTCTGTATTTAAGGGTCCCTCGGTTGCTTCTCATTAGCTCTGCAAATCCTTTTTGTGAGGCACTCTTCTTCTAAGACCTCCTTTTAAAGACCCAACTCCCCCATGGGACCTTTATCTGGTACTACAAACTTTTACTTGTTCCCCATTCGAATCAGCAGCTAAGTGTGACCTTAAATACCTTTCTTGGAAGACCATTTTACACATTTCTGAGAGTCAAGCATTGTCATCAAAAACTGCATACTTTATTTTTCACAAGTGTAGAGTTACCTTACAAACTCATTAATAGTTTTCTTCCTAAGGGGTTGTCAGTCTAATATGAATCAGTCCATTAATTTGTTGGAATTCTTTCCTAAATTTGCAAACAAGGGCATGTTACATTTATTGGATGTTCACAGACAGTTACAATTTACCTAAATAGAACAAAAGAAAATATGACCAATTTTTTTGTCTCATTTGCAGATGTGAAATTGGGGAAAAAACAGTTTCCAAAGTAACTTTAAGCAGATGACTGACTGCTTTTGTATTTCATTTATTTATAATCAGTTGTGCATTACCTTAACAAAACCGTGGAGCCCATTCACCTTAGATCCATGACAACTTCCTCAGTTTTTCAATCTAGAATGTCCATAGAGGGTAACTGTGCTGCAGCAACTTGGGCCACTCTGCATACCCTTGTTACTCATTACAAACTGGATTTGGTCTCTGGAGATAGACCATCATTTGGTTCAGCTGTGCTCAGGAATATCCTTCCTTAAGTCCGCCTGGGTTTTTAGGTAGCTAGGGTCTCTGCCCCATCAGTTGAGGATAGAAAGAAAATTGACATCAGATAAAGAAGTTATGCAAGAACGTTCCATCTGTGTTGTCCATTTTCATTATTCCTCAACTACCCACCAACCCCCATCCTTTCTAAACTCATGGAAGAACAAAAGGTTTATGGACATTATTGTCTTTTATTTTGAGCTCCAGATATAGTGTTCTTCCTGTTTGTCTACAAATATTTTCTTTCTAGTAAATCAGAAACAAGATTTTATTTATTTATTTCAGTTTAATGACCGGGGAAGTCCACCTGACGGAGAAGAGCCCGTTTTCAGTGGAGGCCCATGGAGAAAAGCTCCAAACAAACATAATACAGACATACATGGTGTGGTATAAACAGGGATGCAGCATGATATATATAGACTTGATGTATGTAAGTATACATGATACATCTAGACAAAGAGCATTGTAAATTAAGCATACAGTAGAACATTGTAAATTAGGCTTACCAGTACAAACAGTAGAATATTCAACAGCAAGAGTAAAAAATTCAGCAGCAAGACTAAAATATAAATATGAGAATATTTGAAAAAAAGTTAAGAAAAAAAATTAGTTTCATATTGATTAGGTCTTCCAAGTCACATTAGGAGAATTGTCCTGGGGTAGTTTGGTGGTAAGAGGAAAGATATCTTAAGTCATGTGTAGGACGGAAAAGAGTGAATGTAGGGTTTAGAGGGGGAAAGATTAAGTTGGAGCATGACATGGGCGTTCCCATTTAGAAGATAAATGGGAGGACAATTGAGATTTGAAACTGGTATGGTTAAATATATTGCGAGGGGGGGGGGGTCCCACTGTTTAGCTGTGGAGCAGGATAGTGGCTGTTGACCAGGAGGACGTTAGGGTTTGAAGATTTGTTGGAGATTTTTGTTTTCAGATCTGAGCAAGTGGTTTGGTATGTAGGAGGTTAAGGCAGTAGCGAGAGAGGAACAGTTTGAAGGTTTAAAGATGAGCTTATGGGCAGTGGTGAGCTGGAGGAAGCTCAGGTAGTTGGGAAGTTCGAACCATTGCAGAGTACAGAGGGAGTGGCAGTGGTGGATGAGTTATTTGAATTGGTTGCGAATATGCAAATTTTATGGTAACAGGACTCTAGCTTGTTGGATTGTAGGTCATGCTGGAGATTGTTAGAGCAGCACCGTCCATAAGAGAGGGGAGGAGATAGGAGGCTAGGATTTGTCTGGTGGAGAGGCTGAGGTAACGGTTGTGTCTGTAAAGGATACCTAGTTTTTTTGGGATTTTCTGATGGAGGAATGGATGTGGGTGTTAAATTTTAGATTTTTATCAATGGTGATGCCGAGCAGTTTGGTATTGGGCACAATTTCAAGGGGGTTATTATTTTGGCTGAGTATGGGGAATGAGTCTTTGTTGATGGCGAATTTCTAGGAGGAGTGAAGATCATCAGTTTAGTTTTGTTAGTGTTTAGGGCCAGGTGATTGGTTTTGCATCCAGGTTTCTGTTTTAGGGAGGGCTGATTGGGTTTTAGATAGGAGTTCAGAGGGGGAGTAAGCTGAGCAGATGATAGTGGAGTCCTCTGCCTACTGGATGAGTGAGCATTTGGGGATGGAGTGGTGGAAGTTGTTGATAAATATGTTGGAGAAGAGGACCTAAAACTGAGCCTTGAGGCACTCCGGTGGGTGTAGGTAGGAAGGGAGAGGTTGATTTCCATTGGATTGCCGGTTAGCGATCAGAGAGGTGGCTGGAGAACCAGGCTATGGTGGTAGTAGAGAGATGGAGGGATGAGGGTAGTATAGGACTAAGGGGCGATAGACGGTGTTGAAAGCCTTTGAAAGGTCTAGAAACAGTGTAGATACAAATTTACCAGAGTCGCACTCATGGTTAATGGTTTCAAGAAAGGAAAGGAGAGCAGTCATTATAGTGTGACCAGGACAGAAGCCGTGTTGAGTAGGGGGTGAGGAGATTGCCATGAGTTAGGTATGGCATCAGTTGTGCATGGTTAGATTTTTTTAGTATTTTAGAAAGTGGAGAAAGGATGGCAATAGGTCTGAAATTGGTGGTGTCTGTGTTTTTGCCTCCCTTGTGGAGTGGGGATAATGTAAGCATGGCACCAGATAGATGGGAGATAGGATTCTTGAATGGATCTATTTATGAGTAGATATGGGAAAGGCTAGGCTGTCTGCAGATAGTTTGAGGAAGGTCGATGGTAGATTATCAGGTGCATTGCAGCGCGGTTTGAGCTGGAGGAGAAGTCTTTTTATTGTGGTAATGGGGATGTGTTTTAGGCTCGAAGGGGGAAGTGATCAGGGGTGGGAGAAAGAGGAGGATAGTTTTGCAAAACTGTCCACAAAAATGAATTGAATTGGGTTGCTGTTTCAAGGTCGGTGAGGTTGGGTTTGGACAAGGATTATCTTTAGTACCAGGATGGAGGAGATGGAGTTATAACATTTTTTAGGATTACATGAGTGCAAGAATTGAAGTTTGGAGTAGTACGCTTTGCGGATTTGTTAGATTTTTTTATGGAGTTTTGGAGTTGTTTGAATTCTAGAAGGGAGTTAATTGTTCTATTTTTCTGATAGTGCTTCCATATTTTCTCTCTTTGTTGCATTGTTTTTGTCTCTTTTGAGAGCCAGAGGCATGGATTGGTTTTGCTGCATTTGGTCCTAAGGGGGGCTTGTGGGTTTAGTAGGTTTAGGAATGATTGGTTGAAGTAAGATGCTGCATTGTCGAATGGTAGTGTTTTTAGAGGGTCCAGTCACTGTGCTTTATACATTTGGTGAAAGTTAGAGGGTTGAAGGAGGAGAGGTTGCGGGTTTGAATGTAGTGATGTTTTTGTAGGAAAGAGTGGTGTCAGATGGCAAAGGCTGGAAGGTGGTCACTGAGAGGGTCTGGAAGTATTCTGGAATCTGAGATAAGATTGGGATGGGATGTTAGGATCCAATCAGTGATGGACCTGGAGGTACCATCTTTGTTTGGCCTAGTTGGGGAGTTTGTTTGGAGAAATTGAAAAGATTGATTGTGTGGGAAGGGGCTTGGGGGTTAGAGACCCAGTTAATGTTCATATCACCAAGGATATATGTCTCATTTTTGATGGTAGAGGAAAACTAGGAGAGGATATCTTCAAGTGTTTGGATGTTATTGCCTGGGAGAATATAGAGGACACCTATGCATATGCACTTGTGGTTGCTGATTTTTAGTAGACCTATTGTCATTTCTGCATTGGCAAAGTTTGGGACATGACTGGTGTAAGAAGTAATGGTATGGGTGGAGGAGTAGATAATGGCTATACACCCCCACTTTTTTTTTTCCTGTGGTCTATCGTTGTGAATAGTTTGATAACCTGGTCGAAGATTTTAGTTGACTTTTATAAAAGGTTTGAGCCAGGTCTCTGAGATGGCAGTTATGTCAGGGTGGTTGTGGGAAAGCCAAGCATGAGATTAGGAATTTTATTTTGAAGGCTTTGGGTGTTAAATGTTGTGAACTGAATGGATTTGGGTATTTGGGGCTGAGTAGGGGAGTTGATGGGTTGAGTGGTGGTGATGGGTCCGGGGTTGGGATGAATGTCACTAGAGAGGGAGATGAAGTGGAGGATAAGTGAGAGGTAGCTTGATGTGGATAGAGAATTTGAGTTAAGACAGAAGAGTGGTTTATTGCTATGAAGTTTGAAGCTTGAGCACTGAGAGCATAGGGAGGGTAGTAGTTTAGGTTTGAATAGTAGGGTTATGCTAGAAGGGAAGACTTAATGAGAAATGGAAGTGAAAGGTTGTGTGAAAGTGTGGTGGTATGAGACAGCGGAATGTGAAGGTGAAATAGGGTAGGGGTTAGGGAGTTGTGTAAGATAAGTAAAACGTGAGAGAGAGTAGTAGGGCTGATGGGGAGTATAGATGATGATAAGATGGGGGCATTGTTTAGGAGTGGGTGGGATATATATGAGGATGGAAGTGGGTGTTGAGAAATACAGTCAAGTGTTGATTGGGTGGGGCTAGAGGGTGGGAGGGGCTAGGATGTATAGAAGTACAGATAGTGGGGGCGGGTGGATTTGGGGGCAGGGTAGAGGAACGGAGTGAGCCCATAGGGTGAATGGAGCGGGATAGACACCCCAGAGAGGTGATTGAGAAACTATCTTTGAGTATTTTGTACTAACTGCGGGGTATCAGTCAAATAAATTGCTTGACAGAGTAAATTACTGCTGGCAGGTATGTTTAGTCTGAAGTCAGTTCAAGTCTCTGAACAGCAACTTAAAAGAAACAGCTCAATGGCACCAACTACAAACAGTTTATGTGGGGAGAGGGACGGTCTGAATCCCTTTTGGGTCAGACCAAGGTTGTAGAGAAGGGGTTGTTTGGATAACGGGAGATGGGGATTGTAGTCTTTTGCCACCTAGTGGTGGAGAGCAGGAAGCAAAGGCAGAAGTAGGAAAAGGGAAGAGTGTGTGTCCCAGCGAGTGTGCACGCTAAACGGAGAGTGCTAGAGCTGAGGCGTTAAAAGTTATATGCTGTAACCATGAGGAAAAACAAACTACTGGAACTTGCATGCACTAGTGCTACAAGCTGTAGCAGTAAATGTCTCTCTTTCTCAGTTAGGTTTTCTGGTACAGAAGGTTATTTTTTCACTCAGGGAGGTAGGTGATGGTACTGCCGATAAGTTTAGAAGAGTTCCTGATAGAGAGGGGCTTGTTCAGTAGAGCTATCCGAGCCTCGAGATCTCTGAGGTACTTGGGATTGGAGCATTATGGCTAAGGGAGAAGCTGGCGAGTTTTTGGTTGCCATGAGCTGTAGCAATGGCTGAGTCATGTCTGATGGATCAGATCCGAACCCTTCAGTTGAGGAAGAATGAAAATGAACAACACAGTTAGAACATTATGGTGAGTACATAACCTTTTTCACTTACTTTAGATGTTAATTGACTCCTAACAAGTTGGTGAATCAGCAAAACATGTTCCTTTGTAGTAATTTTAATAACTTTTAATTTTTACACATTGTTCCTTAACAGTATGTTTACTTTTGGGGAGAAGTAAGTAAATCTTCTGCAAGTTTATTCCTAAATAGAATGTTGTGCTTTTCTTTCACTGTCATTATTTTCTCTCCTTTGATACAAATAATTCTTTATGTAGTAGTTTTTGGGTACTACATTTGACATGTCAGAGGGCAGAATTTCTTTAGCATAGGTCTGAATTTTTAATTTTTATGAGATATTTTCTTTTTGTAGAAAAAACCCCACAATCCCCTGTTTTAGAGCAATAATTCCTTCTTGCTGTTAAGTATTCCCCTTGGGGTTGCAGCATTGCAGACAAATCAGTACTGATAACGTGACAAAGTGAATTTGCATCCACAGGTTCTCTGTAGAAAGTAGACTTTAATTCCATTGCTTTCCTTTTCTTTGTTACAGCCAAATATGCAATCTAGTTGACCTACAATGCATGTAAAGTTTATTTGGAATCTGCTGTTAAGAATCAGATGTGTGATGCAGAGGCATAGATTGCTTTTGTTGCACCTGGGGTTAATTTCCATAGTAGTGCCCTGCCTCCCCGGCTCTTCATTTGAAGAGCAAAAAAAGTTAGCTCCCTGTGCTGGCACATTAACTAGATTAACTAGGTAGCCAAATAATACACTTTCCATCCTGGCCCACCGCTTCAAGATCATGTGCGAAGTGACAAATTCTAAGTAGCCTATCTGTTCTCAAAATTTATTTTCTTAGCAGTTGCTTACCTTTGCTATCTTACTGTCATTTAAGTTTGCTTTCTTACTTTTAAATGTCCTCCAGAGCTGTAACATGTTCCACCCTTATTGATTACTCTGCAGGAAGTTCTGCTTTCTTGCTGATGTGCTGACGTCACGTTGGAGCCAGCAGAATCAGTTACCCAGTCTGCAAGGAGGAGAGAGCATACAAAGAGAGGATTTTCAGATTGGGGCAGTTTTACTTGTATTTGTTGTCCAATTTTCAATTTTAAGGTTAGTTACACATTGTAGCTAATCTAGTCTTCTAACCACCATGCATGTTCCTTTTATGTGAAAACAAGTGTTAAGGCTGCTTCTGTTTCACTGTCTCACAGATCATGTGTTGCATAAAGTCCATAGTTCTAAATTATCTCTAAATTTCCCAATGTCGCTGAATCTTACCTTTCATCTGTCTGGGAATTTTGCAGAACGCCTCTGATTTTCCCTCATACTTTTACTTTGTCCTCCCCAGTAAAACTTTATTTTCTCCTAAATCACTGAGGATTACAGTTGGACACTAATGCTAAATATTAGTTTCATAGTTCATTTTGCCTGAAAAATGCATGCCAGTGCAAAACCTGTTCCATTAATAAATGGACATACCAGAAAGGGACCCAGCTTGTTAATGCAGGAAGTTCAGGAAAGCTCCAACTTTGCTTCATCAAAGTGTCGTGTGATGATGCAAAGACAGGAAGTACTGCCTTTCTAAGTCTGTGGAGAGCCAAAGTTTGCTAACAGAAAATAACAATAAAATGAAACCATATCCACTAAACTGGATTTGCAAAGTGTGGAGCTATCTAGTCTTCCCATAATAAAGAGAGAGCCTGTAGGTATGTGGAACAACTGGTTGCACATGATCTTTTAGTGGACGAGCAAAAAAATCCATGATCTGGTGGCTAGTGCCTCTGAAATGCAGGAGACGATCAAGTCCTGTTTCTGCATTGCACCTATGCCCCGTTTCAGCTGGAAAAAAAAAAGGCTGCGATTAATTACCTGGGGCTACTGAAATGCATGAGCTAATTGGGTCCTGTTTCTGTACCCTGATCCCGACTCTGCTTCCTCAAGTTTTAATTGAAACAATGAGTGAGAAGGTCACAAAAAAAAAAAAAAAAAAAAAAAAAAAAATCAGTAAAAACTAAATGAAAACTCCAGCCCGGCTGGAACTTCCAATGAGTGATCTTTCAAACCTCTTGAATCAGAGGCACATGGGATATATGCAAATGATCCTTATGAACGCCAGGTATGTCAGCTAATTGGCGATTCTGAATGCCCATGACTTGTTTTGTTGTTTTAATGGACAATTTCAGGCCAGTAAAGCCAAACCCCACTAGCTGTGGATATGCATATTTTGGCTATGTTTTGACCTCATAAGTGCCATTTGCGTATATCCCATGTGCCTCTCATTCAAGAGGTTTTAGAGGTCATTCATTGGAAGTTCTAGCTGGGCTGGAGTTTTCATTCAGGTTTTAATTGAGGAAATATAAATAATGTTTTTTTTTTTTTTTTTAAATTGTATTACAACTGCTTGCTGCAAGTGTATAGAATAGTTGCTACAGTTTATACGCTGCTCTGATCACTACAGCACTTGAGGTAAAAAAATATTTTTTTTATTTTAAACTGTAACAAACTGCTTTCTATAAATGTAGCAAGCAAGTGCTACAATTTAGACCACATGGAGAGTTCTGCAGTGCGCAGGTTTTACCGCATATGCAATAAAGTGTTCAGTAATCCGGTTCAGTCTTGGATGGCCGATTGTGCCCCCTAGCATTTTGCTCATGAGGCATTCTCCCTTTCGCCTCACTCTAGCTGTGCTATTGGCATGATTCTGTGGAACTGCTGAACATCACATTTTCACTTGAACGACAAATAATCGGTGGTAGTGAGCATTAAAACATGCTTGTGAAAAAAGCAGTAGGATACCAGTACTCCTTTTGAGATAAAGTTGTTAACAGATTGCCATAGCATACAGTGGATATAAAAAGTGTACACGCCCCTGTTAAAATGCCAGGTTTTTGTGATATAAAAAAATGAGACCATAATAAATCATTTCAAAACTTTTCTCACCTTTAGTGTGACCTATAACCTGTACAGTTCAATTGAAAAACAAATCTGTTGGGGAAAAAATATAAAAAACAACAAACATGTACAATAAGCTGGTTGCACAAGTGTGCACACACAAACTAATACTTTGTTGAAGCACCTTTTGATTTAATTACGTTTTCTTTTTAACAATTATTTGCATCCTTGCTCAGTTCCTACAGTCCTTTAAACCTCACCCTTCCTCCTGAACATTGTTCTGCATATATTTTTCCCACAAATTGTTTAATTTGCTCCTTCCCTTTTCTTAGTATCCCCTCCAGTTCTTTTTATCTCACTTATAGTATTCAGTACTGCAATTACAGTTGTTTTGATCTTGACTTCATTTTTATGGTACTTTTTTTTTTTCAATAAGTAGCATTAAACGTAGTTAGGCCTTAGTATGTATAGACAATTCAGATCCTGTGTCCATCTCTAAAGACTAATTTCTTGAGTTACAACCATTTGCTCTCTAAACATGTCTGAAAGAGTACTCTGCATTGTTTTAAAAATCTGCAAACTCATCAAGCTTCCTGAAACATGTTCCCCTTTGCCCTGCTCATGCTAAGCAGCATTAGTCATCTGGAGAAGACTGTACCAAGGTGCTAAAAGAGCAATATGTTTCTAGGATGCTATTTCAACAGTGAGTGTTTGTTATGCAGTGTAAATACTTGAAAATAAACAGCCATGGAATAAGTCAATTACATCTGAAGATAAAGCTGGTTGTTGAAATTTTCCCATGTTTGAGATATTGGTAGGTAAAGAACAATTTTACTTTTTCTCTAAGATGCAGTTTTAAAATAAAATTCACATTTGCATACAATGTACATGGTTGCATTTACATTGCAGTGTACAGATGTTCTTCGTGTTTCACTGTTGCAGTCATTACGTTTGAGTAATCTGCTGGCAGGTTGCCCTCAGTTGGCCTGAATTCCAAAGTCTTGGGTCCTGCATTGGTTGCGGTCTCCTCTTCTGTGACGTCAGGTCGTCAGGGGTATAAAACAAGCAGCCAACGCCATTTTCTTCAGTCTTTTTTGCAGTGCGGTGCTCGAAGCAGAAGCATTTCGCAAGTGCCGGTTGGCCGACTCCTGAAATATTCGAGTTTGAGTTTCAGAACCGAAGACTTCACTAAAACTAAGTACCCCATTGGGGAAACTTTTTTCTTGCTCCATACCGATTTCAGAAAAAGTTAATAATTTGTATTACTTGTGGGAAGCAAATACCTCATAAGGATTTCCATTTGTACTGTATTCCTTGCCTAGGCCCTGATGACAACGTGCCTGGCTGTCAGATTTGTGCTAGATTTAACCAATGCACTATTAAGCGTCTGTATATATTTGCCTCAAAGTATTTTGGAAACAAATTTAACGACCCAGAAATGTCGTCTGATGGCAATCAGACTACCGGAGTACATAAGAAACGCAAAGAAAAGGACAGAGACAGACAGTCGAGGTCCAAAACCGACGACAAAGCTTCTCCTAAGCCAGTCGCTGGTTCGGCGGTACTCAGTGAGGCGCATTCGCAGCCCCTGATACCCGCTAGTCGCAGGCACCTACCGAGACCCATGTGGAGTCCGGCATGCAGCAAGATACGCAAAGTATTGGACCCATGGACACACCTCCCTGGGATGGGTCCGGAGCTGCTGAGCAGGCACCGGCTTCTGAGGGTGTATCCATGCCTCAACATTTGTATATCAAACCGATGACAGATGCAAAACCAAAGACAAAAGCAACTTCTAAAACTAAAAAACTACGCATGAGCCACGTGCACAGGCCGCTATGCTAAAAAAAAGATCAAAATGGCTGAAGACCTTATTACCTTGATCAGGGGTTCCCATCCCCCTCCTGATAAGAGGCAAGACACAGATTATGAATCTTCAGATCAGGTTTCTATTTCTTCTGATTCCTCTTCTGATCAGGAATTATCTATACCTCCCTATGAGGATTCAGATGCAGAGGAGTCTAAACCATCTGCATCACCTCCTAAGGATTATTCATTTGGAGAAACCTTGCATACTTTGAGGGAGCATTTTCACTGGGAGAGTCAAGATTTCTCAGAATAAAAAAAAGAGGCTCAGGGATTCTCCCTCAGCACAGGCCTTTCGCCATACCCCCTGTTTTAGACATTGTGGATAATGTGTTTTTGGAGTCAAGCTTGACCCCTGACTCCTTACCTCCGGCTCCCAGCAAGCTTGACTGATATTACAGGGTCCCTGACTCGCACGTATTTTTATTTAGAAACCCTGCTGCTGATCCTGAGACTATTTCACAGGGTCCAAAGGGAGCTAGGCCTCAACAGCAAAAAATCCTACCCCCTCTGACAGAGATTCAAGGGCACTGGATAGATGGGGAAAAAGGTTTACACATCTGCAACCTTGGCAATTAGGGCCTTAAACTGCCAGTTTTATATGTTCAAGTATCAACATGTTATGGGATTGCTGAAACATAAAATGATGTTGATTTCTGAATGTGCAGAAAATAAAGAATTGCAGGAATTATTGCATGCAGCTGAACAGGTTGGAAAGCATACTTTGCAATGTGGTTTTGATTCTTTAGAGGCTTCCTGCAGGGCCGCAGTTACTTGATCTGTGATTAGGAGGCATGCCTGGCTAAAGGAACAAAATTTGCCTGATCATGTTAAAGCTAAATTACTGGATGCACCTTTACAGCATGATACTCTGTTTGGTATTAAGGCAGAAGAGGTTTTAAAGAAAATGGAAGACAAAGCTAAGTCTATGCAAACTGTAAAAGACTTCTTAGAAGTGCAGCCACCAAGTTTCAGTAAACACTGGCCTACGAAAAATTGGTCCTTTCCTGTGTCAGACAGAGCTCAAAGGGGCAAATCCAGACGCCCTAAGGGTTCCAGATACCAGGCACAAGGTTCATACAGGTCAAAGCAATGGGGCGCTTCTACCTCCAAATCTGGAGGAGATAAAGCGCAAACCTACAGAAAACAGTCCCAATGATTTCCCACTGCCTTCACCAAGCACTTAACTTTTGGCAGCACCCTTAGGGGGAAAATTAGCGCATTTTGCTCAAAATTGGCAGTTAATAACCCAGGACAAGTGGGCGCTAAACATAGTATCACAGGGATACAGACTCCATTTCCATACTCTGCCAATGGCAAACGGACAGATCTGCCAAATAATCAATGGGCAGAGGCACAGAAACAGGTTACACGTCCCTCATGGATATGGGGGCCATTCAGCCAGTACCAGAACAGGAGAAAGGACAAGGTTTTTACTCAAGAATGTTCTTGGTACCCAGAAAGGACAAGGCCTGGTGGGCCAATACTGGATTTATCGATTTTGAAGAGAACAAGGACATTCTTCTTCAGCACCTGGCGTTTGTGAAAAGGCTTCTAACATGCCTAGTGTACACAATAAATGAAAAGAAATCACAACTGGTACCCTCTCAGAAGATAACATTCTTGGGTGCAAGCTTGAATACAACTGCCCAGGTGGCTTACCTCACGCCAGACAAGCAAAGGCAACTGACTACTTACTTCAGACTTATAACCCAGTTATCTGCAAGACAAATTCTGCAGGCTTTGGGCTTCATGGCATCCTGCATCCTACTGATTCATATGCAAGACTGCATATGAGGAAACTTCAGTGGTATATGAAAAGTTTATGGAGTCAACATTGTCACAGTCTGGAAAAAATTATTCCTCTCATTCCTTGCCTACAACAGGAGTTTCTATGGTGGGCAAAGGCATGTCACTAGAACATGGGACGGGCCTTCACTCTACCACCTGCCAGCCAAACCTTAACAGACTCATCAGATTATGCCTGGGGGGTCCACATGGCGGGGAGATGCATTCAAGGCATATGGACCCCAAGACAAATGCATCTACATATCAACCAGAAAGCGATGCTAGCTGTTCAAAATGCCCTGACAGCCTTCAAGGACTTGCTTCATCCAGGACAACTACTGATAAAGACGGACAACACCACGGTCATGTGGTATATAAACAAGCAGGGGGGCACGCACTCGTACCCCCTTTGCAGATTAGCCATGGCACTGTGGGACACAGCTTTGACTTACCAAATACATCTTCAAGCTCAATTCCTGCCAGGAAAGCAAAATACTCTGGCAGATGATTTAAGCAGAAACCTTATGGACCGTCACGAGTGGAAACTAGATCCACAAGTCTTCAGCATGACCCAGACCTAGATCTATTTGCCTCCTCTCAAAATTATCAATTGAAAAGATTCTGCACAAGGACTTATCACAGACAAGCATGGAAAGTGGACGCCCTATCCTTCAGTTGGAAAAATCTATCACTGCCGCTTCTTCCCAAGGTGGTCCTAAAAGTCAGACGAGAAACCAAAGATACTTATTGCCCCGGACTGGCCCCTCCAATACTGGTACCCAGTCCTAAGGAACTTGTCGCAATACCCAGCTTGGACCTTACCTCAAAGACCTCAACTACTGTCCCAGCAAAACAATTAGATCCTGCACAATCAACGTAAAACACTGAACCTGGCAGCATGGCTGATCATGTAGTTATACAAACAACACCTCTCAGTAAAGCTGTGATGGATGTAATTTTGGAAGCCAGAAGGCCTAGTACTAGAAAATCTTATGCTGATAAATGGAAGAGATTCTGTGCTTGGAATCCAACACAAGGAACTGATATAGCAGAACCAAATATTCCTCGGATATTACAATAGTTGACTGAGATGCTTGACAAAGGCCTATCTTTTTCATCAATTAAAATCCATGCCTCTGCCATTTTGCTCATTACAGTACAGAGCCACCAATCTTTTCTCATCCTTTACTAAAGAAGTATCTTAGAGGAGCCAAAAATGTAAGGCCTCCTAAATCACCAATACCTGCATGGGACTTCAATTATGTGTTTGAAAAGCTCACCCTGCTTCCTCCATTTGAACCAGCTGCTACTGCTGATATAAAATTCTTATCATGGAAAACAGCTCTGCTACTAGCAATTACTTCAGCAAGAAGAGTCTCAGAGCTACAGGCCCTCATGGCTGTGGAGCCTTTTGTCATATTTTACCCAGACAGGGTGTCTCTGAGGACAAATCAAACATTTATGCCTATGGTGGTTTCCAGTGTGGCTCTTAACCAAACTATTCATCTGCCAACCTTTTATCCAAATCCACAGAACAAGGGGGAAAGAATTCTGCATTCCTTGGACGTACACAGACCGCTAAGATTCTACTTGAGCAGGACTAAAGCTCTAAGAAAAACTGAGCAATTACTAGTGACATATGCTGCAGAATCAGAAGGAAAGGCTATTTCAAAGCAGACTATTTCAAAGTGGAAAAGCCACTGCATTAGTTTCTGCTACTTACACCATGGTAAACCTGTGCCCAAGGGCATTAGGTCTCATTCCACCAGAGCTGCAGCTACTTCAGCAGCCTTTCTCAGAGTACCAACCAAAGACATTCTAGAGGCTGCTACTTGGAGTTCAGTTCACACCTTTACAAAGCATTATCATTTGCCTCTCTCCTCTAAGTCTAGGGCAAGCTTTGTCACTGCAGTTCTGCAGGGCCTTATAGCTGCACCAAATGCTATTTAACTCCAATCTCCCAACCATAGCTTTGGGATTCTACCCAAATGTAATGACTGCAACAGTGAAACACGAATAACGAAGTACAGTTGTGTACACTTACCATAAATGTAGATGTTGGAGTGTATTCACTGTTGCAGTCCAGGTTACCCACCCGCCATCCCCCTTTCATTCTGGAGTTTAACTTTCCTTCTCTATCTTCTGCAACCTATGTGTTCTATTTGCTTGTAGATGAAGGATAAGTTTATATTGATGCATGTGTGTGTGTGTGTGTGTATATATATATATAATACATATATATATATATATATATATATATATATATATATATATATATATATATATACATATATGTATATATATATATATATATATATATATATATATATATATATCTATATATATATATATATATATAGTTTTTTTTTTTTTTTGCTACCTTTTTGGGGGCACCTGACATCTGGGGCAAGAAAAACTAAAGAAAATGGTTGCTTGTTTTATACCCCTGATGACCTGACGTCATGAAAGAGGAGACGGCAACTGACGCAGGACCCAAGACTTTGGAATTCAGGCCGACTGAGGGTAACCTCCCAACAGATAACCCAAATGTAATGATTGCAACAGTGAATACACTCTAACATCTACATTTATGGTAAGTGTACACAACTGTACTTTGAGTATCTAATTTTCATTACTTTATGTATATATATATATATATATATATATATATATATATATATATATATATGTGTGTACAAGGAGCAGTTTTTACCTCTACTGTGATGGTGTAGTAACAGGATAATTATAGATAGAAGACCAGTGTTTGTGGATCAAGATTTCTTTGGGACTGCCATGCAGCAAAGGGTACTGTTTTTCATCTGATGTAATGCTATGTGTAAGCTGTCATTACTAGAAGTCCTGAGTTTTTTTTTCCCCATTATCTGGGTGCATTTGTTTACCTCTGCTCCATTGTTAATTATTAGGCTATAAAGAGAAGACTGTTTGCTGGCTGAACTGGGTAAAGGTGGTGACTGTCTTGATAAAATGTTAGAGGAGAAGATTGTGAACAAGAGCCTGAACCAGGGGGAAGGATAACACTGTTGGGCGCTTAATGCTGGCCCAACTGTACATGTATAATAGTGGTCAGTATTTAGAGACCCATTTTGAATAAATGAGGTTGTGGCTTAAATAAGTCTTCAAGTCATGAGACAGAATTGTAGTCGGGTAGTGGCACAGCTGTACTGTGACTTTTCTGGGCCTCCTCTTGAATGGGAATTCCCTGAGATACATAACCTGTCCCTCTAACATATCCTGTTTATGTTGTAAGCCAAGTTTAGGTCCTTGGATTTCATAGCTGTGATGCTTTTTATTCTGCAGATATGCAAAAGTTCCATCAAAGCAGGATCCAATGATGCCTTGTATGCCAGGCATCTCAGTCTGAGAAACAGTGTAGAAACAGTGTAGAAATGGAACTTTGAGTTAATCTGTTACAGGACATAGTGTTTACACACTGTATTCTTTTTGTGAGGAGCTTCTGAATGTTCCAGTTGCATATGCCTCGTCAAGTACATACCAAAGGGGGCATTACACTCTGGTCTGATGAGGGTTGAATATAGTGGCAAGAAGACCTCCCTAGATGCCCAAGTTGAGCGATTTAGAACGACTTCAACACCTTGGACATGAGACCCCAAATCACTGACAACTTTGTCTAGCCTTAGGGTGTTTTTTCAATGAAGTAGTGTCTCAGTGACCAACTTCCCAAAAGAAGCTATTATGTATTTCTTGACATTGAGTTTTAAGCTATGACTTTGGTGGTCATTGTTTGATTTAGACCTTCCAGTAATATGTTAGTATCTTGTAGGGGTTCTTTAATTGCTCCTAGTTTACATGCAAACTTGGTCAGCCAGAGACCCTTTGTTTCCTTGACTTTCGAGAAGTAGATACCAAAGAGGGGAGGATCCAGCACAGATCCCTAAGGGACTCTGCTAATGACTGGCCTCTGTCACGTATCTGGCTATCTGATGTGTTAAATAGGGGGGTTTTACCTAATTCTATGAGCTTGTTTGCAATACTTGAGTGGGGTATTGTATCAAATGCCTTAGCTAGGTCAGTGTAGGCAGTATGTAGTATTTTGCCATCCATTACCTTGATGACCTTCTCAAAGAAATCCATATTTTGTCATGACCTCCCTTTAATGAAGTCAGATTGGGTGGGGTCCAGTGTCTGAAGGTTTCATGCATCATTGTTGATCATTTCCATGATTCTTTCTATGGTTGGTTCACTGTTTCATGGTGTTTTGAGCACATCATGTTTCTATACAAGATGGTATACAGTGGCACCATCATTATTCTTGAATCCCCTTCTAGTTAATGCTGTGTTATAACTGTTTTCCTATGATCAAGTTGAAGTGTATTACTGTGGAAATGTTGGTTTTCAGTATTTTATCTGTACTTCGAGGTGTTATTTGCAAGGTTATGTATGTGTTTATTGTTTATATTCAAAAGGTAGTTTGAAAGAAGCAGACTTATCTGATAACTCTGGCTTTCAAGGGTTGTCTTTGTTTTTAAATCTACTTGACTTGTTGCTCTGAAACTAATTTTTTGTGGGGGTTTTTTTGTATAATTATGTATAATGTTAATTTTGGGGCTTCCCCCTCTGGGCCTCCACTGAAAAAGGGTGCATGCCCAGATGGACTAACCTTGTTAACAAATGTCAAATTCTGCTTTTAAATTCTGAGTAGTGTACATGAAGGTTATGCTACTAATTGGTGCACTTCAGTTCCTCAAAGATTCAATTTTTTTATGAAATGCTTTTCTAAATGATACACTGTGTTGTTCACAGAAGGAGCTGATATGGAGAGCACCTTGTTTTAGGAAATATTTTTTTAAATGATGATTTTTATTCATGATAGTATTTTACATGGAGGGCACAGTAGGAGGCAAGCAGTGTTAAATGGTGTAGTAAGAGGTAAAGATCACAGTGAGAAGGCTTGTTGGTTATAATCCTGATTAGCTTTATTGGTGTTAAATAATGTAAATCTAATAATATGTAGTAACTTTGGTTTATTTGGTATTAAATCTAATGAATCTGTGACCTAGATGGGCGTTGTATGTACAGTGTCCAGTTTGAGCAGTTTTGTGCCCTCTTCACTGTTGACTTGACAGAGGGCAAACTTGAGTGTTTGGTTCGGTCTTGTATATGGTAATGTGTTAATGTGTACTGACCAGTACTGATTGGATGAGGTGTTCTTGATGGTTAATCCTTCTGTTTGGTGGTTGTGATGGATGATCAAATATAGTTGAGTTAATGTATCAGAGGTACCTTGAGTTGTGTTTTTTTCTTTGTTACAGTTTGCTGCTGAAGGGGTGAGAGAGAAGGGAGATTCATTTATTTTCGGTTAATGTCACTGGCATAGAATTGTCTGTGCTGTGATATGATTTTTTTTTCATTGAAAATGTGAGTTGTTTTCCTTTTTATTATTCATCTATTGGATAGTTGGATGAAGCATGGCATAAAAAGATGCATGGAGTCATGTTTCAGTAGTCCATTGTAATGTCACTGTTGTGGGATAATTGTTTTAAGATGATGTTGAGGATTGTTTTATAGTTTGTCCTGTATACATTTATTGGAAGTTAAATTGTTGTCCACTGCAAATGGTTTGGAATTTCATACTTTGGAGTTAAGGTTAACATGCTGGTGCCCAGCTCAGTGGCACATAGTGGGCCCAGATGATTCAAGTTTGAGTAATGGCTCTGGCATTGGAAGAGCCAGGTAGGAAGTGATAAGTTTTACAGTTCATCCATCCTGGGGATGGAGTGTGGATTTTCTTGTGGTCAGGTTTCTCCCATGCAGGTAGAAGTCTGTATAGCAGAAGCAAGGACCATTATCAGGAGGAAATGGGCTTGGCACTCCTAAGCCAGTGATTGTAGCCTTTAGTGTACATGTCTGTGCACATGTGGGTGTGTGTGTATGTGTTAAGTAGATCAAAACTTGGATGATACTGAATCCAGCAGCAGCCTTAGGTCAGCTGGTGCCCAAGGCAAAAGTGCTCCATGACGCTCCCCCACCACACCACCCAGGTGCCCCCATCCTTGTCTACCTATACCGAATCTTCTTCTTCTTCTTTCGGCTTTTCCCGGTTAGGGGTCGCCACAGTGGATCATTTTGTCCGCTCATGATCAGCAGTGGAGTTTTACAATGTCGAGTTGCCAGCCCGGCGCCCAACCTTCCACAGAAGGTACACGCACACATGCACTCACACCTAGGGCCAAGTTAGTGTCCAATCCACCTACAACATGTCTTTGGGATGTGGGAGGAAACCGGAGCACCCAGAAGAAACCCATGCGTCCACAGGGAGGGCATGCAGACTAGACAGAAGGCCAGGCAGCCATCGAGATCGAAGAACCTCTTGCTGTGAGGCGACAACACTAACTGCTGCACCACCGTGGCTGCCTGTCTACCTACACCAAATAAATACTGTAAAAGTGCCCCTGCTACAGCAGCGTCCTAGGCAGCTGCCTAGTTGGCCTATGCCTAAGGCCGGCTATGGGTTTTATATTTAAATGCTGGGTGAGCTGGTATTTTGGGGGCGACTGACTAATGCACATCTTTTTCAAAAAGTCTGAGATTTATGGAGACACACAACTGAAGGGCTAAGGATGAATATAAGTGGTTTAGTCCTTTTTACCCATGTAATCTGTAATTGTGTAGAAGACATAGTGGTTTTACGAGAATGAATCAGGCTGAATAGAGGAACTCCTAAAGAGTGAATATAGGCTAGGAATGTTAAGTAAGATGCATACATGATCCACTGCCAAGTATCAGGTAAACTTGTGCATGTTACAGTGGATACTTCATTATAAATTTTTCAGCTGTTCTACCCCCCCCCCTCCCCCATGAGTGCAAAAAAGGGGAATAACATTGTCTTAAACTGTGAAATGGTTAGAACATTTGTGCTCCAAGCCTTGAGCCATACCTCTCAACCTGGAAACATCAAAAGTCTGGACAAAGGCCCATGAAAAATAGGTACAAATCTGCATGCTGATTAACATAAAATGTGCATACCTAATCATGTAACCCTGCCCACTCCAATGGAATACCAACTTTCAAATGCAAACTGAAGAACAGACAACCAAAATATGGCCCCAGACCCTATAGTAAATGATCACCATTATTTTTAAATGTGTAGCAATGATGTTTACTGGTAAGGGAAAAGATGATGAACCTTAGGATTTTGTTTTTGGTGACTTGCAGTATGTGGGATGTCCTTTGTTTTTCACCGTTGCAGTCATTATGTTTGGGTTATCTGCCTGCAGGTAGCCCTCAGCTGGCCTGAATACCAGAGTCTTGGATTTCTGCGTCAGATGCTGTCTCTTCTTCCATGACATCAGGTCGTCAGGGGTATAAAACATGCAGCTGACGCCGTTACATCAGTCTTTCTTGCCGTGCGGTGCCCGAAGCAGAAGCAGTTCACAAGTGCCGGTTGGCTGACTCCTGAAATTTTCGTTTTAGAGTTTCAGAACCAAAGTCTTCAAAAAAAGCTAAGTGCTTCATTGGGGATCCTTCTTCTTGCTCTTAAACCGATGTCAGTAAAAGTTAACAATCGTCTTACCTGTGGAAAGCAAATACTTCATGAAGATTTTTATTCGTACTGCATTCCTTGCTTAGGCCCAGACCACAACGTCCCTCGCTGTCAGTTTTGTGCTTTATTCAACCTCCAAATTATTCGTCGTTGGTCTATTTTTGCAGCAAATTATTTTGGTTCTTGGTTTAACTATCCAGAAATGTTGTCATTAAGCCATCTGACTAACGATATTCTGAAAAAACATAAAGATAAAGACAGAGACAGACTGCATAGGTCCAAAACTGCCGACAATGCTTCCGCTAAGCCAGTCGCTAATTTGCCGGTACTCAGAGAGGTGCTTTCGCAGCTCCTGATACTCGCTACTTCAGATTCGCAGGCCTCTGCTTAGACCCATTCAGAGTCCGGTATGCAGCGAGATGCTTTTGACTATGGAACGTGCGGATGTCTCTGCCTTTGATGGGTCCGGAGCCGCTGTGCAAGCAGTGGCTTCTGAGGGTGTATTCAGGCCTACAGACTTGCATTTCAAACCGATGCCATCTTCCTTTTCAAGGCCTAAAACTCGACCCACGTCTAGATAACCAACGTACGATCTGCATGATCAGGCCCATTTGCCTAAAAAACAAAGAATGGCTGAAGATCTTATTACTTTAATTGGGGGAAGCCACCCTTCCCCCTCTAAGTGTCAGAAAAAGTTAATTCTCTCCCCTGTGGAAAGCAAATACCACACTGAGGCTTTCATTCTTATTGCGTCACTTGCTTAGGCCCAAACCATGACGTTCCCCCGCTGTTGCTTCTGTGCTTTGTTCCAGAAGTATACGTCATCGGGCCCTTATTGTAGCTAGATATTTTTGCTTACAGTCCTCAAATTCCAATATAGCTTCTATAAGCCATCCGACAGCAGATCTTCCGAAAAAAATGTAAAGATAGACCGCACAGATCCAAACCTGCAGACGTCGCTCCCATTAAGCTAGTAGTCAGTTCTCCGGACCTCAGTGAGGTGCTTTGGAAGCTCTTGATGCCTGCTTCTGTGGATTCGCAGCCCACTACCAAGACCTTTTTGGAGTCTGTATGCCGCAAAACTCTTTGACTAAGGATCATGCGGTCGTCTCTACTTTGGATGGGTCAGGAGCTGCTGAGCAGGCACCGGCTTCAGAGGAAGGCCTTCGCACTACCAATTCTCGACACAAACCAACTACTTTTGCGACTACTGTTTTTTTGAAAACTACCGAGTTTCTTAGGCCGAGGTTATGAGCCACACCCAAGAAACCAACGACCCAGTCTCAGGCACCTGCTTCCTTGCCACAGTCTCAAATGCTTAAAATGGCGGAAGACCTTATGCTAATCGGGGGGGGGGGGGCAAGCTACCCCTTCCAAAAGAAAAAGATCCGTCCCCTGTATTTTTGTTTGAATAGGAGTCCGATGACTCTGATGCATCTGAGTATGAAGACATGCAACCCCTCTCTGCTTATGAGGATTCTGATGCAGAGGATTTGATTCCTTCAGCCTCTCCCCCAGAGGATTTTTCCTTTGGGGAAAACCCTTCACACCTTAAAGGAACATTTCCAATGGGAATGTCAGGACTACCCTCAGTCTAAAGAGAGACTCTGGGAATTCTTAGATCTTCTACAGCACAGACCCCTGGCCATCCCCCCAGTTCTGGATGTTGTGGAGGATGTATTCCTGGAATCCAGCTTGACTCCTGACACCCTCCCTCCTGCACCCAGAAAACCAGGCAGGTATTAGAGTCCCTGACTCGCACAAATTTCTTTTTAGAAATCCTACTGCTGACCCTGAGGTAATTTCTCAAGGGCCTAAAGGAATTGAAGCAAACTCTGCTAAGAATCACACCCTGAACACTTGACAGATGGGGTAAAAAAGTTTACACTTCAGCTACTCTTGCTATCAGAGCACTAAATTGCCAGTTCCATATGCTTAAATTTCAGCAGCATACCCTGGAACTCCTCAAACAAAAAAATGTTTTCCTTTCTTGCTTGTGCAGAATCTAAGGAGTTACAAGAGTTAATGCATTCTGCAAGCCAAGTAACTAAACACACCTTGCACTGTGATTTTGATGCCCTAGAAGCTTCCTGCAGGGCAGCAGTCACCGGTTCTGTCATCAGAAGGCATGCATGGCTTAAGGAACAGCCCTTGCCAGACCATGTTAAGTCTGAATTGTTGGATGCCCACTTCCACAAAGACAACTTATTTGGCACTCAGGCAGAAATCGTCTTAAAAAGGATGGAAGAAAAAGCAAAATCTGTGCAGACAGTTAAGGATTTCTTACAGGTCCAACCACCCAGGTTCAGCAGGCATTGTCCCTCCAAGCACTGAGGGAATGCAGAGATCTAAGCAGTGGACTACCTCCACTTCAAAACCAGGGAGTCCTAAGCCACCCCCTTATAGTGAGAACTCACAATGACTCTCCTCCCCCACCCCCTCCCTCTGCCCATCTCCACTTTACCCCTAGGAGGAAAACTCTCCTTTCATGCAAACACCTGGGCCACCATTACCAACGACTGCTGAGTTCTCAACAGTGTCCCAGGGATACAAATTTTCTTTCCACACCCTTCCAACACTCCAAAAGGGTACCCAGATTTACCTCCAAACCAGTGGGCAGAGATGCAAAAAGCAAGTCCTTTCCCTGCTCTCCATGAGGGCCGTAGAACATGTCCCTGCAGAACAGAAAATCCAAGGTTTCTACCCCAGACTTTTTCTTATACACAGAAAAGAGGGCACCTGGCACCTCATCCTCTATCTATCCATTTTAAATGCCTTCCTGGTGATCCTAAAATTTAAAATGCTCACCCTCCAGCATCTGCTACCCATGCTCTCCAAAGATGCTTGGCTAGCCACCCTAGACCTAAAGGAGGCCTTACCTGCACATACCTATCAGGGAATCATACAGGAAATAACTGTTTCAGGGCAGGATCTCATCACTTTCATTTCTCTGCACTTCCCTTTGGCTTATCTACTGCTCCTTGAGTTTTCACAAAATGTCTGGCTCCGGCCATTGCCTTTTGCAGGCAAAGGAATATCCAGATTTCCCCATATTTAGATGACTGCCTAATTCAGACAGACAGCCAGGAAAAGCTGCTCAAGCACCTGGCCTTTGTAAACTCTATACTAACCTCCCTGGTGTACACATTGAATGAAAAGAAATACAGACTGGTACCCACCCAAAGGAATATATTCCTGGGAGCAAGCCCGGACACAACATCCCAGATGGCATTCCTTACACCAGAAAAGCAAACTTTCCTGTCCTGACAGCCTACTTCTCTCAACTAGCCACCAGACCCCAACTGTCTGCAAGAAAAATCCTGCAAGGTCTGGGGTTCATGGCATCTTGCATTCTACTTATTTCATATGTCAGACTGCATATGAGGAAACTTCAGTGGTATCTAAAAAGCCTTTGTTGTCAACATTCTCAAGACCTGGAGACTCTTGTACCTGTGATGCCTTGTTTCAGAAAAGATTTTCTTTGGTGGGCAATAGCATGCTCCCACAACAAAGAACTACCTTTCACACCACCCCACGCCGCCCAGATCCTCATCACAGACTCATCAGATTATGCTTGGGGTGCACACCTGGAGCCCACAGCAGGTCCATCTGCACATCAACCAAAAAGAGATGATAGCTGTCCAACACGCTTTAATAGCTTTCAAGCCCTTTCTCTCCCCAGGAGCTCTCCTGATCAAAACAGGCAACACAACTGTGATGTGGTACATCAATAAGCAGGGAGGGACTCAGTCCTGCCCTCTATACAGGCTGGCCATGACCCTTTGGCACACAGCCTTTGCCATGCATCTCCACCTGTTAGCACACTTCCTACCGGGTTCTCTCAACTCTCTGATGGACCACTTGAGCAGAAATCTTCTGGACCTACATGAGTGGCAGCTTAACAGGAGAACCTTTGCCGTAATAAATCAGAAATGGGGCACCCCGAAGGTCAACCTCTTTGCCTCCCACACCAACCATCAGCTCAGCAAGTTCTGCACCAGGGTGCATCACAGCTTGGCTTGGAAAGTGGATGCTCTGTCCTTCCCCTGGGTCAATCTATCGGTCTATGCCTTTCCTCAACTACCTCTTATCCCCAGGATACTGCTCAAAATAAAGGAGGATAAACCCAGGACAATTCTTATACCTTCAGACTGGCCTCGCCAGCACTGGTACCCCTTGCTGCGCAGCCTGTCTCTCCTACCACCTTGGCATCTCCCTCAGATCTCAAACCTCCTGACCCAGCGGGAAGGGGAATTCATGCATCCCCAGTTGCAGACACTCAATTTGGCAGCTTGGCTTATCCCCTGACCCCTGATCAATCTGCCAACCTCAGCAAACAGGTTCTCGATGTTATACTTGAGGCCAGCCGCCCTAGCACAAGGAATTTTCATCTGACAAATTGGAAAGGTTCTGCACCTGGATTCAGGCTAAGGGAGCCAATATGGCACAGCCCTCCCTCCCTCTCATCCTGGATTACTTAGCTGACCTGCTACACAGTGGACTCTACTTTTCCTCTATTACAATTCATGCCTCTGTTATCTCTGCTCATTTTCCCACTGAGCAGCCCCTTTTACACACCCTCTGATCAAACAGTTTCTGAGAGGGGCTAGCAAATTGAGGCCACCCAGAAGAGCACCAACCTGTGCTTGGGACCTTAACTTTGTGTTGTAAAGCTCACTCTACCCCCCCCCCTTTCGAACCTGCCTCTTAAACAGAGCTAAAATTTCTCTCCTGGAAGACCGCTTTCCTTCTGGCTATCTCTTCAGCCAGAAGAGTCTCCAAGCTGCAAGCACTCAAGGCTGCGGAACCCTTCATCATCTTCCATGCTCACAGGGTATCTCTCAGGACTAACCCATCCTTCATGCCCAAGGTAGTGTCCAGTGTGGCTCTTAACCAATACATTCATTTGCCCACCTTTTTCCCTAACCCACAGAATAAGGAGGAAAGGATCCTGCACTCTCTAGATGTGCACAGGCAGCTCAGATTCTATCTAGACAGGACTAAATTCTTTAGAAAGTCTGATTAATTGCTGGTTAGCTTTGCTGCAGGGGCAGAGGGCAAAGCTATCTCCAAACAAACCATCTCCAAATGGATAGCACACTGTATCCATTTCTGCTACAAACACGGATAGCCTCTCCCCAAGGGGGTCATGGCTCACTCCACCAGAGCAGCCTCCACCTCTGTAGCTTTCCTCAGAGGAGTTCCCACCAGGGACATCCTGGAGGCTGCCACATGGACATATGTTCACACCTTCACCAAATATTACCACCTGCCTGTCTTCTCCAAATCCAGGGCAGGGTTTGCCTCTGCATTCTTGCAGGGCATCCTAGCCAGCCCCTAGTATTCTTGACTGCCTCCACTCATTTCCTCAGCTTTGGGAATCAACACAAATGTGATGACTGCAACAGTGAAACACGAAGAACATAGTGCAGTTGTGTATACTTACCATAAATGCAGATGTTCGAGTGCATTCACTGTTGCAGTCCTGGTTTCCCTCCCTCTATCCCCCCCCTCTTCTTTCTTCTGTTTCCTTACAAGGGACATATTGGTATTTACTTTCTACTGGTGGGATTTTTCCACCAGTACCTGGCTCCCACTTGGGGGCTCCTGACAGGTTAGGGGAAGAATAACTGATGTAATGGTGTTGGCTGCCTTACTCTATACTACTGACGACCTGATGTCAGTCCTGAAGTGACAGCAATCAGCGCAGAAATACTAAGTCTCTGTTAATTGGGCTGGCCAAGGGCTACCCTGGCAGGGATAACCCAAATGTGATGACTGCAATAGTGAATACACTCAAACATCTACATTTATGGTAAGTGTACACAACTGTACTTTCTTACTAATTTGCTATAAAACCATAAATTCTAAGAAGAACAGACCAAAGAGTTGAGCACAAATGGTGGTGTGGACCTCAGGCTCTTGCTCCTTGTTCCCAGTTTACAGGATTTGAGCCGGAGTAACACTAATCTCCAGGTATACTGAACTGGGGCATTTTACACACGCGCAGAATGGTGGTAAATGCACTGATTCACACACGCACAGTGGTCGTAAATGCACTGATTCACACACAAACACACAGTGGTGGTAAATGCACCGATACCAACACACACACACACACACACACACACACACGGTTACCAGCAGAATAATGGTGGTAAATGCACTGATTCATTAGAACGGCCACTACTTTCAATAACTATGCACAACAGTTGTCTATTCATTACAGATTTAGAACAGAGTACAATGGTCTGATTCATTAGAATGGCATCAGATATATGGTTTGATCCACACACCCCTGTATGGAGAGCAGATTACAATGGTTTGATTCACACACCCCTCTGGGCAGAAACGCAGAATAACGGTGGTAAATGCACTGCTACTGATTCATTAGAACGGCCACTGCTTTAAATAATGAAATTACGAGCGAGCAACCAATAAATGCACAGCTGTTCTCTCTTCATTACAGCAGATTTAGAGCAGAGTACAGCCACGAGTGAGGAACCAATAAATGCACAACAGTTCTCTCTTAATTACAGCCGATTTAGGGGAGAGTAGAATGGTCTGATTAGAATAGCAGATTACAATGGTCTAATTCATTAGAACAGCCCCAGGTAAATAAACTACATAGCGAGAATACAAATGGCTAAATGCACAACAGCAGAAAAATGCACTGATTCATTAGGGCAGCCATGGCCACACACACCCCCTAGATAAACTGCAACGGTTGATTCATTAGAGCGGCCAAACAGATAACTAAACTACAGTGAGCAGCCAATAAATACACTACAAAGTTCTTGGCTAAATAATGCAGAACGCGACTTGCATACGGCAATACTGCACAATTACAGGCAGCAGTTAGAAGATAAAGAATGCCCAACAAAACAGTCCACAGACTTATGAACTAAGGACTTTTGCACACAGTCTAATAGTTCTTGGCCAGAATATAATGCACAATTACAGGCCTGATAGTTGACAGCTATTTTCTTACCTGGAGGCTAGGACATGTGGGTGGACTCTGCAGAATTTAAATTATGCCCCCCCCCATCGCTGTTGTATTCCTTATTTCCCTCCAAGTCCAACAGGTAGTAGCTGATGTCATCACGCACTCCCCTCTGTAGGCTGGTGATGTGTGTTGGCAGTCAAAAATTTTATTTAGTAATACAAAAAAAAAACAGGGGGGGATTCTGAAATTAAGGGGGCCACTTGGGAATTCGTGGCACCCCAATATTTTGCCCTCAAAACCGGTAAATACTGAGGAATTTGGTGTGGTTGAGAGGTATGCCTTGAGCTCTTAAGAGTTTTGCATAATCCCCCCAGAGTGCTAGCTTTCCTAAGATCTCATTTGCTGCTTTTAGAGTTCGGATGGATTTTGTGAATACCAGCTATGGGCTGGATTATTTCATAGTTGTTCTACCTCTTTCAGCCTCTTTCTTTTTGGAGAGTTATGTAGCTCCTTTAAGGTTATTTCATTCTTTTAAGGTAAAAACTCACAATTTAGGATAAAAAAAAATCACAGTGTCCCATTTTCTTCATTTGTCATTATGGAGGTAGACCCAATGATCTATTGTGTAAATCTTCTTTAAAAAGTACATATGTAAAGAATACATAGTGGCCTTATTGGTTAAGGGATTGGCCTTCTAAGCCATGAATTTGGGTTTGAGTCCCATCTGGGGTGATATTATCTTGGGCGGCTCAGTGGTGCAGCGATGAGCATTATCACATCACAGCAAGAGATTTCCCAGTTCGATTCTCGACTAGGGTGACTTATCTGTGGAGTTTGCATGTCCTCCCGGCATTCCCGTGGATTTCCTCTGGGTGCTCTGGTTTCCTTCTGCATTCCAAAGACGTACATCTGGAGCGTTTCTCCCCAGGCCTTCGCTGAAAAATGGACTCTGTCCCAATGGGACTCTCCCTGTAAACAAATTCCTACCCTTCTACAGCTCCGAAAGCATGAAGACTGTATCCCTATCCCATCTGTCTCTGCAGTTCTTCAGCTTTTTCCTTGGAACTGATAAACTTGGAGACTTATCTGGAATGATGCTTTTCTGCCAGTTGATTGACTTTCATCAGAGAGAATTTTCTTCATCTCCAGACTTCCTTCCACCACTTCTCTCCATCCTGTCAGGTCATCCAGCAGTGCAGATTGGGAGCAAATGGTGAGACTTTTTAGATGCAGATGGGAATGGATGGCATCCTATCCCCCTGTGTTTTTAGGACAGATTGTGTTGGTCCCCTCATATCCCTTGATCCTTTCTGGCACATATTTTGGCACTAGTGGTCTCAGAGCCCAGACATAATGTGTGTCCAGAGCTAACTGTTTACCCATACCTTTACATTGGACTCCTGTCATATGATTCATTCAACACTGGGACATTTTCTGTCAACTAAATTTTTGTGACTGATTACTTGATGCAGGATCTTCATCTCTGTCCTCAGTCATCGATGTTGGAGATTCCATCCTCATTGTTGCATATATCTGCTTTGATGGGGACATGGTGCACTCTGGGAGACACTGATAGCAACAGACCTAGAGTTGGTATTAGAAGTATGATCGCTACTCCTTAGAAGGCAGCTTCATAGACTCCATCAGTGTCTTCTTCCCCCCAGAAAACCTTGCAGTCTGCTCCTCTGCTCATTCATTAAGCTTCTCATGTCGGGGCAGAGTTGATAGCCTCAAACCAGCAGTATAGCTGAACTCTGAAATGTTCTGACTGATGTCACTGTTGTGGCATTCATAAAGAATGGGCTGTTGTCACTAACATCTGATCAGGGTAGCAAAGCTTTACTTTCCCAGCATCATACGCTACGCATGACCTGAAATCATAAGGGGTATATAAGAGGATGTACAAGTGTAATTCCTCAGACTTGTCTCACTGCCAGCCCAAAAACAGGTTGCATATCAATCGGACTGATTGTCATTTGGGCTTTGGTACCGTTACCTCTAGAAAACAGATAAGTGCCTCATTGGGAACCTT
Source organism: Protopterus annectens (assembly GCF_019279795.1). Classification (NCBI taxonomy): domain Eukaryota; kingdom Metazoa; phylum Chordata; order Ceratodontiformes; family Protopteridae; genus Protopterus; species Protopterus annectens. The sequence continues at coordinate 420,130,257 of NC_056744.1, read as the reverse complement.
CCATTGCTTTTCTAAAGGTTTTTGTTTACCGGTATTAAATGTCAGCTAGGACGGCCAAGTGTGAGTGAAGTAGGCAAATTCCCCTACAAAGACTTGCATACCCAGTGTCCTCTGTTTAGGAATAGAAAACTAAAGGTCTGCTCCATTAGCCAATCGTTTGTAAGAGATTGCAATCCTGTATGTCCTCAGTCAGTACTTTTCTGGAGACCCAACATCTTAAATGCTTGGTCCACTCCAAGATGGCAGATTCTTCCCCAGACTTACCGTTACTCCTTAGGAGAAGCTTAAAATAACTAGGCCAGAAACTCAGTTGACTCTCTGGACTGACATATCTGCTGAGGTTTCAGGACCCATAGTATGTCTGATTCAATCTCAGATGCTCTCTGCCAAAACATTGTTGGAGGCTGTTATGATTGAGGAGCCTGCAGATTAAACTGAACCACACATGATCATCCTGGGTGGGGGGGGGGGGTTCAGATGGTATTCCTCAGTTACTAGTTGGGGAGGAGATCCTGGGTAAACTTATGAAGGTATGTCTGGGACCCATACTTCTCAACCTCTTAGAACAAGAAATCTGAATAAAGCCTGTACATAATGGGGGGACAGAGGCCCAAAAATAGGGACACTTTTTAAATATTGATCTTACAAACTTATAAAATTGATAGAGTAACAGGTTTTGCAGTAGCATGAATTATTTGGAGGGCATGAAGTCTGGAATTCAAATGTCTATCATTGTTTTCTAACTTAAACCCTCAATGATTTGCCAGCGATTTGCAGAAAAAACACAATTTTATGAGAAACAGACCAAAAATATGAGGCAAAAATCTGGATGGTTGAGAGGTATGCTGGGATCTGAACCACCACACTTGGTTCAGGCAGACGCCATGCCAAAAAATAAATCTAACTTCTAGGGAGAAGGAGTGGATAGACTTTTTTTCTGAAGACTCATACAAGGCCATTGTGACCCTGAAGCCTCCATCCTTTTTTTCCCCGCACTCCACCCACACCCCTCAGAAGGTTGCTGTGTATTCATAAAGATGAGGAGACTTCTGATTCAGATCATTCCCTGGCATATTCATGTCAAGTCCACTCCCCTGGTAAAGTCCATTCAGTTGATGAAGATTCCCTTTCTTATGACTCTCTTCTGTGGAAGAAGCATCTTTTGGAGAATCTGTGTTGGTGAGAGTCCAAGAAGATTAGAGGTTCAGAAAAAATAGCTACAATCTCTTGGAAATAGGCACTCCTGTCCCTTCCTCAGATCCCACCTGTTCTTGAAGCATTGTTTGGATGCCTTTTGGTCCGTCTCTGCTGCCCCTGACTCTTAAGTCTTCTGCCCCCAAAAGGTTAGACAGATTTGATAAAAACCCTGAGGAGCGCAAATTCTTGTTAAAAAAATATCCTGTGCCAAACCTCTCGGTAGTATCTCTCTCTTTTGATAAAACTTAGAAGCTCCTCCCGAATACCAATGCCCTCCCTTCAGATAAGGTTAGTAGGGCTACAAATAGGTGGGATAAAAGGTTTTATACTTCCTCAACTTTGGCATTCAGGAGTTAATTACCAGACATAAATGACCATGTATTTGCTATAACAAAGTAGTGGTTGATTCACACAGATATTGACTCTAAAGAACAGATATTGTCTTTACTTAAGCTACACTAGTAGCCGGAGACTGCATTAAATGTTGTCATGATGCTGTAGATGCCTTGCTTGGGGCAGCTGCCACTAGTTCTGTCCTCCACAAGTATGTGTGGTTGCACAATCAACCAATGCCTGACGACTTGAAAGCTAAATTCGTAGATTCCCTTTAGATAATCATCTTTTGTTTGGGTGTCAGGCAGCCAGTCTTTTCAAAACCTGCCACGAACTGGAAAAAACATGAGTGTGAACAGCTTTTATTAATCTTCATACCTAGGTACCATAGAAATTAACCAGTGTAACCCACTTGTTTTGTAAGAATAGATCCTAGGCCCAGCCAGAAACACACGGAGGCCCCCAGAAGGAAATTCCTTTTTGGGAGGTCTCCCTTTGGAGACAAATCTCTTTGACTGTCTGCAAAGTCTCCACCTTACTACCCTCATTTCAAGCCCTTCCCCTCTCAAAAATACTAACCCAGTAAATCTCCACCTAGGAAAAAAATTACCACAGAACAATGGGTGCTTTCTATTCATAAAAAAAAAGCCCCTCCATGTCTTGGGTGGAAACCCTTCCTGTGGATGGCATGCCACCCCTTCCCTACAGTGAGATCCATGCTTCCACCCATTCTTATGGAATTGCAGACTTAAGGTGTAATAGAACCAGTACTTTAGAGATTTGTGGAAAATGCCTTGGTCCATAATTTTCCTAGTAACAAGGAAAGAAGGACAATGGGTACTCATACTAGATCTTTTTCTGCCAAACACATTTCTAAAAGTGCCAACTTGTAAAATACCTTCCCTGCACACTATGCTTCCATTCATTCTGTCTCGGGCTCTTCTAGTATCTCTAGATGTCTTCCTATTCATTTGTTGGAGTATTGATAACATGAGGGAATTCCTCGCTGTAGGCAGCCTCACGTCGGCCAGTGTACAAAAGACTTTGCTAGTGTAGGGTGCACTTTACTTCACATGTGGACTGCGATTGAATGTTGGCCGTAAAAGTGATTTATGTGTGCACCATCCTCAAAACTTCTCTACTGCCAGATTCCAACATATGGTCTGACTTGGAGTAGTTTGTGATTATTCTAACTTATTTGTGTGAATTGCTCAATGCTGGTTTGGCTTATTGTTCAGTAAACGCTCATATGTCAGCCATATCTGTCTGTCTGCCTCTCTCTCCCCCTTAGCTAGCAGATTTGAGGCAAAACAGTTGCTTAAAGTTGTCCTACACATTATACCTCCTAGGAAACCTGTTCCACCTCCCTGGAACCTTAAGTTTATTTTGGAAAAGCTGACTCTCCTACCCTTTGAGTCATGTTCATCAGCATCTCTTTAGTACTGTTACTGGAAAACTGTTACTCCTAGCCTTAACTTCAGCCAGATGAGTGTCTGAGTTACAGGCCATTATGGTATCTCCACCCTTTTTGATCTTCCTCAAAGACAGGGTCTCCCTGCGCACAAACCTATCTCTAAATTAGTCAATACACAACTATTTTCCCTTCCCCCCCCCAGAACTCTAGTGAGAGGGTCCTCCATACTTTAGATGTCCACAGGCACCTTAGATTTTATTTAGACAAGACCAAAGCTGTTAGAAGGTTGGATCAGCTCTTTGTTTCTTTCCACTCCAGGGCTTCTGGGGTGTACTGTGTCCAAGCAGACTATTTCCTCCTGGATTTCTGTGACTGTTTCCTTCTGCTACACTTACTATGGTAAGACCCTGCATTCCCCTGTTAGGGTGCATTCCACCAGGGCTATTGCCTTATCTGGGTTTTTTTCAGGAGATTGGACACCAACTCAATTCTTGAAGCAGCTACATTGGACTTCGGTCCATACCTTCACCAAACACTATACATTTATATGTAATTTCTACGTCTAATTTATTTATGCCAGAGCCATATTTAAGGGCTTCCTGGAAATCTTTGTCTACTCCTTCCTCCCTTACTTCATGAGTTTTATTCTCCTTCATGTTATAAACACTGCAAGAGACAAGTGGAAGGACATAGAATAGTTGTGTAAAATCTTACCATAACTGTAGATGTTCTTCTATTCTCTGCAGTATTCCTATCCCTCCCTCCTTCCCTCTGGCCTTGCTTCTTGGATGATTCTTGCCCTACTTCCTTAGGCTGTCATTCCTTCTGGGGCAGTCAGTTCTGAGGATGGTGCCCTCGTCCCTCACTTATGGCCAGTTGTACTCTGCAGTATTAAAGTCTTTTGTATACTGGCCGACGGGTCACCTATGGCAAGGAACTCCTTCATGTTATGAATACTACAAGAGGGAAGAGAGGGACATCTATCATTATGGTAAGATTTTGCACAACTATTCTATTTAAAAGATACCTACCTTTATATTCCAGTTCACCCCACCTTGAAGAAGATTCCTCAGGTTTTGTGCTGGGTCATATCACTTTCCGTTCAGTGCTTTGCCATTTGGGATTTCCATAGCCCCAAGAATTTTCAGCAAGTGTTTTGACACTGGTAATTGCCTTCTGCTGCACACTGGGAATCCAGAATTTTTCATGCAGCACCTCCAGCTCTCAGCCTCGTACAGTTGGGGTTCACTTTCAGTTTCAAAAAGTCTTCCTGCTGCCAGCTCAGAACTTGTTTTTCCTAGGCTTTAGTCTGGATACCGTAAGGATGCAGGTTTGCCTGCTTTAGGAGAGTGCAGAGCCTCGCAGTATGCTTTCACAACCTGACCTCCCTCAGTCAATTATCAGCAAGGGAGATACTAAGGACCTTGAAATTCATGGCAACAACTGTTCAAATGCTCCCTCAAACCAGACTGCATATGAGGAAAATCCAATGATACCTTGAAACAGTTTGGTCGCAACACTGTCATCCTATAGACACAGAAATCCCTTTGTTACTTTGTCTTAGGAGTGAGTTCTCATGGTTGTGGGACCAGGTTGTACTCCATCCATAATTTCTTCATCTAACCACTTGCAGTTCAAGAAGTGCACACAGATGCCTCCGACATGCTGTGGGGAGCCTGGAAAGGGGCACACCAAGTTTGGTGCCGGTGGTAACCAAAACTATTAAAGGAACACATTATCATGAGGAAAATGAGGGCCCTCATCCAAGCTCTTCAAGTACATAAGCAAGAAAGAACTAGGTCTTACCTGCTGTGTAGACTGACCCAGACCACCTGGGAGATTACCACCAAAAAAAAAAGTCTTTAGTAGTCGTATGCATTCTGTCACTGTACAATGTGTTGGCAGACACAGTAAGCAGGACCATGGAGGATCCTCATGAACAGACAGGTCTTTCAGGGCATCTTGCACCACTGGAGAACATCTCAGGTAGACCTGTTTGCATCAGAGTCCAACAAACAACTCCTGCTGTTTTGCACCAGAAGCCCTTATCTTTCAGCCTGGAGGACAAATGTTGTCAGCTTCAGTGCCTAGAGGAGATTCTGCTGTGCCTTTCTTCCTCTACCTGTTACTCCAAGGCTCTTTATAAAGGCCCAAAAAGAAAAGCCAAAACTCCCACTGGTGATGTTTTGTGTGACAGCACTGGTTTCCTCTTTTTCATCTAACCAAGGACAGCTTCTGTAAGCTGCCATTACAAGCAGATGTCATTACATGGTAGAAGGGGTTACTACTACTACACCCCAGCCTGTTATCCCTGAACATAGTATTGCAAATTACAGGGTTCTAATTCCTTACTGGTATCACTTTTCAGAGGACATAATTAAGTTCTTCATGAAGTCAGTAGACCCACCACTTGAAAATCTTACATAGCAAAATGGAAGAGATTTTCCATTTGCCACCACAGGAGTGGACAAGACCCCCAACAAATCACAGGTACCTTACATGCTAAAATATCTCTGAGTTCATGCATACAGGTGTGGCCTACTCTTCCATCAAAGCTCACCTGTCAGCCATCTCTGTGTCTACCCCTCATTCCTTATCTTGTGTCTTGAGCAGAGGTCAGGTTATTCTCTAAAGGAGGGGTACATCTTAGACCACCAAGGAAGCTCATTAGCCCTCCTTGAGATCTCAAATTTGTGCCTCCCTTTGAACCAACAGTCTCAGCAAACCTTAAATTCTGTACCTGGAAAACTGTTCTACTTCAGGCTCTTTCTTCAACTAGGAGAGTCTGTGTTTCAGGTTGTTATGGTCACCTTCTTTCTTATTTTTCACAAGAACAAGGTGACCTTGAGAATTAACCCTTCATTCATGCCTAAAGTAGTGAATGAACGGTCACGTAACCAGGCTATAAATCCTCTCGACCTTCTTTCCCCACCCACAGAACATGGAGGAATGGTTGTACACTCCAAAGAGGTTCACAGATAATTACAATTCCGTTTGGACAAAACCAAATCAATTAGAAATCTGACCAATTGTCTCCTTTTATGCAATCAAAATTGGGCCAACCAGTGTCTAAGCAAACTGTTGCAAGCTGTAATTCTAAGGTCATCTCCTCTTGGTATTCATATGACTCTGTCATTGTACATGTGGGTGTGAATGACCTGAGACATACCTCCCTGGACTACATGAAGAGATATGGAGGAACTCTTAGATTATGTAGCACAGGCGGGTATGACCCTAGCCCTGAGCCGCATCCTACCATCACCTAGAATACCACCACAGTACAAGCAGAAAATGATTGATTTCAACAATTGGCTAATTTTCTGGTGTCACTCTAAGGGGATCCAGTATCTGCTTGTCTGGCGTGACATGATTGACTGACCTCAATGCTTTGCTAGAGATGGCCTGCATCTGTCACTCCTGGGCTAATGGATACTGGCCAAGGTTCTTGCCACCTCTACAGTACCTTTTTTAGGTGGTGTTCCAAAGACCAAATTACCACCATAACAGCTACAAACAAATGCAATCTGAGCTTTGTTGCTCAACACTAGAAGTCTAAATCTCAAAATGCACTCGCTCGAGGCACTCCTTATAATGGAGAGCATCGACATTTGTGCTGTAACAGAGAACCTGGTTCAAGGCAGCAGAAAGCACCCCTGCACTACCAGACTATCTCATTCCATACCGTTCGGTCCCAGAACCTGGACCGAAGCTCCAAAGGCAGTGGTGTTTCCATATTCATGAAGGATGCGCACACCTCCAGACTTGGTAGCCCAACATAATGCATCAGAGATACTTTAGGTGCAGCTAACATTGGGTAAGACAGCAATTCAGGTCGCAGCCTGCTATAGGTCCCCAACCATGTCCCACGACTCGCACGCCACATTCCTAAGCACCTTGGAGAATATTAGGGTCCAACCTAACACTCTCTTACTAGGCGATTTCAACTACCCCTCCATTAACTGGATAAACTACTCATGTACCAGTACACTTGCCTAATGTTTCCTGGAGTTCATTAATCCCAATGCCCTGGACCACCTCTTTCTTACCCCCATTAGAGGTAGCAACATCCTTTACCTGGTCATTACTAACATGGGCGACCATTGCTATACACCAGTAGTCAGCTCCTCCGTGGTTAGATCTGACCACAAACTTATCAACTTGGAAGTCCATATTCCTCCCACCCCACCCCACCCCACAGCAAAGGTAACCACCATGAAAAACTTCTCAAAAGCTAACTCTGGGATCCTAAAAACAGAGGTGACTAACTTCATGGCACCCATGCAAATGGAGAATAGTTGCGTGACCACAGAGTCATACACCAATAAACTGTACGAACACATACACAAATGCATGAATCTCACCATACCCAATTGAACCAAGACTCTCTTCTCCAAACAAACAAAGCCAATCTGGTGGTCATAAACAAACTCTACAACAGAAGGAGGAAACTGATGCGGAATAACGTGAAGTCCCAAGACTGGAAAAACTCCCTTATCTGCCTCAACAAAAAGTTGAGATCCCTCATCAAATCCTCTAAAGCTAGGTATGAAAACAGAATTGCAGCAGATAGTGAAGACTGCCACAAGGCCTTCTATAGTTATGTAAAGAATCTCCACAGCAATACCCAGAGTTGCTCGGAGCTACTGCACAATGGTACCTCCTATACTGAGCCAACAGATATTGCCAGTATACTGGTCGACAAATTCAGTGCCAACTTTACCCCCCCAAAGGACCAGTCACAATACCAGTAGATTGCCAGGCACCCAGTATTACTGCTGCACAGGTTAAAACAGCACTGTCCAAGACAAGAATACAGCTTCTATGGGACCTGACAGTATCCCTGGTTGTGTTCTACATGAACTACAGAGTGAACTGGCACCTCACTTGTGTGCCCTATTCAGTTACATCCTCACCTCAGGGTTTGTCCTTGCCGAATGACACACTGCTACAGTCATCCCTCTCTTCAAATGAGGAGCTACTACAGACCCTGGGAACTAATGCCCCATTAGCCTGACAAGTCTGATATGCAAAGCTATGGAACACATCATCATGAACCTAATAAACAAGGATATAGACATTCTCCAAACTCTGGATCCCATACAGTTTGGTTTTGTGAAGGGTAGATCATGCCTGCTCAAATTGGTCGACTTCTTTGAGTCCGTCGCCAGAGTTGTGGATGAAGGCAAGATGGATTCATACAGCCTACCTTGATCTGGTCAAGGCTTTTGATACCATTCCCCACTCAGAATCCTAGAAAAACTCGCTAAGCTAGGCATCAACCTCTATATCAATAGGTGGGTTGCAAACTGGCTCACAGAACCCACAGTGTGAAAGTAGCTGACTGTCAGACTGCTGATTTAAGTCACGAGTGGAGTCCCACTCTGTTATGTCCAGGGTCCTCTCCTGTTTGGTATTTACTTCTCTGAAGTCCAGGCCAACATGAAGGGACTCTGGCTGACGACGTTTGCAGACTATTGCAAATCGGGAGCTATTAACTCCCGAAGTGATTTTGACATCCCACAGAATGGCCTCTCTGTGACCAATGACTGGTGTCAGAACCATGGCCTTAAGCTCAATGCCAAAAAATGTTGTCATCCCCTTTGGTAAAACCCCGGCTCACATGAATTACCACATTGATGGTAGTCCACTGAACGTAGAAGGCATTATAAGAGATCTGGGAACACAGGTTGATAGCAACCTCTCTTTTGATCACCACATTGCCACTTTGGTCAGAAAGTCCTTCTATGTGGCACATCTCATTACTAAGGGTTTTGCATCCAGGAAGAAAGAGGTCATTGTCTCCGTCTACTCTTCCCTCATTAGGCCACTCAGAGTACAATGCCCCATTTGGCATGTACCTCAATAGACACTTGCAGCAACTGGAGAGGCCACAAAAGTACCTCACAAAGAGGATCCTAGGCCTTAAACACTTGTCTTATATGGACAGACTCAAAAAACTCCAACTATTCTCTGTCTCATATCGCCTACTTAGAGGCGATTTCTGCTTGACTTACAAAGCCATGTCTGACCCAGCCCTGTTAGAAATGCTACATCTAAAGAAATCCCAGTCCCTCCGCACCACCAGCTCCAGATACCTCAACCTCATTACCGCAATTAACAGAACATGCTGGAGGGACAGGTTCATAACCCAGAGACTGCTCATGCTATGGAACAGACTTCCCATACGTGTCAAGCAGAGCATCTCGCTGACCCTCTTCAAGAGAAATCTTGATGAGTGGATGGGAAACCGAAAATTCACCCTGGGGATAACCCCAGTGGCTGTACTCGACAGAGGCACTGGGAACTAAGGTCGGGTGGCACTATGCCTAGGTAATCCTATGGTTAGGCTTGTAAAAGCCCCAGGTCCATTAGCCTAGTACACACCTATGAACCTATATTTCCTTGCCGTCAAGACTTTTAGCTTATTCTACAAGAGCAGTAGCATCATCTGGGGCCTTCAACAAAGGAGAGAATGCCAGGACCATATTAGAAGCTACCACCTAGTCCTCTGTACAAGCCTTCTATAAACACTAAAGGATTGATGCCTTGACAAGGTCTAGGACTGCCTTCTCAAGGTCTGTCCTTTCGGACATCTTGGACTGTTCTGCAGCTCACTAACCAGCCACCTTTACAGCCCCTTAAGGTGTGGAAATTGGCCATTAATTATGGACACTGCAACAGTGATTTCAGTTGAGACATAGTACAGTTGTGTAAGAACTGACCTTAATAGTAGATGTCTTGATCACTGTTGCAGTATTTTTTCTCACCCTCCTTCCCTGTACTTTCCTTTTCCATAACCTCACTGGTACACTGCATTTCTTCTCCCTCTGTCCCTGTACTGTGAACATCTTCGAAAAAATGGGGCCTCCTTACCACTTCATGCTTTGCCCCACCTAGCTGACCAGTGTCACTTCCAGAGTCTTCAGGCTGATGGCTTGGAGATAGTCTGAGGAATTAGTCGTACATCTGGGAATTACCATCATACAGCTGCCTAGATAATCTTATACTTATGAGTGAAGATCTTATTTATGATCCTGGGTGGATAAAGCTTTAGTATCCCGGCTGGACGTTCACAGCAATAACCAAGTGATTGAGTTCTGCTGCAGTGTTCAGTAGGATGTTTACTGTTATGGCAGTTCTTACACAGCTATACTTTATCCTACCCTCAGTCTGTGTCCCCTTTATTAAGGAAGGCTTGACCCAGGGTAAGGGTACCTGTGCAGTCATTCTGGTTCTGTTTAAATGGTAATGATGCATCACACTGCTTAACCTGCACAGGCAGGTTATTCTAGAGATGGGGAGGCACTGGATAATTGATCTCTCTTGCTCTCTCTTTCTGTCTTTCCATAATGTTCTTTATCTGCTGGTGACGATTAAGGTCACTGGTTGTAGTGTTTGCTGAGCGATTAGGCTTGTGTGAATGAGAGCTCAAGGACAGCAGGGTCTCTAATGGCATGGTAGACGAGGTACAGAGCACCCCTTAAATATCTGTAAGATGATGAGTTAAAGGCGTAGAGCTTCTAGCCTCTCCTGGTAGCTCAGTGTTTTTAAGCATGAAACCTTGTTTCTCTAGGGCTTCTCTAGTTGAACATGTTGAGGTAAGAACATTTTGAAAGGGGACGTTTACTCTTACTGGTCTAATCAGTGGCAAGTATTAGGGAACTAAGACATCTTTAGATCTACATGATATATGCTTGACTGTTAGTTTTAAGTGGAAAGATTTTTCTCACTGCATTTGCCACATGATTGAAGGAACAAGAACCGTCAACTCAGGTCCTTAACATTTTCTTTTAATAGTGGACTATTGTCTAAACTGTATTTTTAGGGTAGGGGGTTGTTTTCCAATTGAAACTGTACTACATTTTTTGTATTTAATTTGAGCCTGTTTTCAGTACACCATGTATTAAGCCCTTTCTGAAGGATACAGGTGTTTAGTTGAGGCTATGACAAATAACCCCTAGTTGGCAGTCATCTACAAACGTAGTTAACTTGGGGTTCTTGGCTGTCGATTTGCAGTGCAGAGAAGTAAATGCTGAAAAGGTTGAGTTTTAGTATGGAGACCCCAGAAAAACTCTTCGGTTTACATTCATACTTTCAGATGAGGCATCTGCCACACAAACTGTGCGAGTTCCTGTCTGTTAGCCAGTTTACTACCCATGTTAGCAATAAGGATGTATGTTTAAAGCATTTAGTTTATTTACAAGTGCCTGCATTGGGTGTGGTATCAAACATTTAAGCTAGGTCAGGATTCGCTGTGTGAACAACACAGCCGCCATCAATGGTGTGCGTTTGACCTTCTCATAGAAGTAGATTTAATAGGAACTCCTCTTTAATAAAGCTGAGCTTTTTTAATGTTAAGCCTGATGAGATTTTTGAGAGCATTGTCGATCAATTTTGTCATGCCCATTGCTTTGCAGATCATACTTGATAGACTTTTGTGTCTAATTACTGGGGTGTGTAGAAGGGGGATCCCTGAGTGCCATCCTCACTCTGGTGTGCCAGAATTTGTGTTCAAATCTTGTGGCTAAGTTTAGGTTAAACAGTTTGAGGAGAGGTTAGGCATGGGTATGCTTTTCACCATTTATTAAACATCCAGGTATGTTATCAGGTCTTATGTAGGAAGTTTTTGGTCATTAATGGCACCTTCTTAACATGTTCTTTGGTGATAAGTGATTCTCTGATACATGAATTTTGGATATATTTTTTTTTCATTTGGGTGAATTTTGCACTATACTTGATTCATTTTTAAAATATCTGTGAGAAATACCCTCCTCTTGGCAGTGTCCCCCACCTGTCATCTTTAACTGTTGGAATTCCCTGCAGGTCAGATAGTTATATACTGCTTTCTTACTTGTTAGAATTAGGGTACTGTTGCTAGTCTGGCCAGGATAAAAGAGACTAACATCTGTGGGTTCTGTTCAAGCTGCTTTATTACACACAAACACATCAGAAATGAGGCTTTGTAACTTAAATGAACTTACAAAAAGACTATCACACTCATACATGTTAACACTCTGGCTGTCCTCCCAAAATGGCACTGCTGTCTGCACGTGCTCAGTATTTTATATGCATGTGCTGCATCTGGAAATGCTTCTTAAACATACATACGCACACACATTGATCTACATCCTCCCTCTATGAATACTATCATTTTGTACAAGGACCATTTCACAATGGCATGCAGTTATACAGAACTAGTCATTGGACATGCAGTCATGCAAAATTAGACACATATAAAACAATTATGTACAAGTTGCTGTGTATTTTACACTAGGTCTGGAAGTACAACCTGATTTTGTAACATAAAAGTCAGAATTGGCTCTAGCAGTGGGTACTGTGTTCAAGGAATGTTTAACTTTGGGGACATCATCAAGAATGGGAATGGATACTGCGACATGTTCTTTGGTATGAACATTGTCAGGGTTGCTCTGAGATTTAGAGTCTGTATCACAGATACGATGCTATATCATCGTTTCTCGTACAGGAAGATGATGTCTGCAGTTTCTCCTGTACTCTATACCCTCAGATTCAACTAAGTAGGATCTCATCTCGGTACATATACCTCTCACTTAACCAATTCGATCAAATCCTTTCACCATTTGCATCCTAACCGGCTCTCCTCCTTTTAATGGATGAAGAAATCTGCTGATTGATTTTATCATAGCTGGACTGAGAAGAACACTTCTTAAAAAGTTGGGCTTTGATTGCTCTGTTTTTTTTTTTTTTTTTTTTAGCATTAGGCACCAAAAACTAGAACTGATGGGCAAGGTTGTTCTGGTTTGCCTAGATTAAAGTCTCTGAGCAGGTGAACCAAATAGATTGTCACTGGGTATATTTCTGAGATTAAGTAAATTCAAGAAGATATCGGAATTGTCACACTTTGACCTCTCCAGTAATTGCTTTGCACACTATACTGCATGTTCAGCAAGGCCGTTGGACTAAGGATATTCAAGACTGCTAGTAACATGGATGAAGTCCCACTTTATAAAAATCCCTGCAGTAATTGACTGGTAAATTGAGAACCGTTGTCAGAAGTAACTGTGTAGACTACCATGGAATGGACTAAGAAATGACATTTCATCTTGGTAATAACATCACTGGTCCTTAGGCAGCAAATTGATCTCAGACCAGTTAAATAAGAGTCTGCCAGCACTAAATAATGTCGACTGTTCCACTCAAATATGTCAGTTGCTACTATTGACCAAGGTAGTTCAGGAATTTGGCTTAGCTGAAGTGGCTTTTTTTGCAAGTCCGGCTTAGTACTGTTGCACACTGAACAAGAAAAAAGCACTTTATCAATGTCTTTTGCTAGAGAAGGCCAAAATACTAGTTCTCTCGCCCTTCTGTTAGTAGAATCAGAACCTGGGTGGCCACAATGCAAAATCTGAATGTGTTCATGTTGTAAGGAAGTAGGAACAATAACTTTTGGACCTTAGAAAATGGTACCATCTTCCATCAGCATCTCATCTCTGTAAGGAAGGTTAGGTTGTACTTGTGGCGGTACACAGGATTGCTTTGCTGGCCATCCTACATTAGTGAAGTGGTTGAGCTTTTGTAAACTTGGATCAGTCTTTGTATTATCTCTCAGCTCATCAAGTCTCGTAGAAAACTTACGCACTTCCAAAGTCAAAATTCACTGCATCAAGCTCTTCCGTGGTGTTTTTGGGTGATCTAGATAATGTGTCAGCCAGATGAAGTTTACCTTTTTGAATAGACCATTTTGAAATTGTACTTTTGCAATTTGAGCATCATTCTTTGTAGTCTTGCTGGCGCTGAATGCACAGGCTTCTTTAAAATAGTAACTAGAGGTTGATGGTCAGTTTCTATCTGGATTACTCGGCCATAAATATAATCATGGAACATCGAACATGCGAGCACAATTGGGAAAAGTTCCATCTCAGGTTGAGCATACTGCATCTCAGTTTGGCTAAGAATTCTAGCTGCATAGGCAACAGGTCTGCCCTCTTGAAGAATAACTGTGCCAAGACTGAACTTTGAAGCCTCACAGGAAGAAACTACTGGTTTGTGGATATCATAGTATGTTAATGTAGGCTGGTTAGCAATTTGCTGTTTGAGATTATGAGATGCTCTCTGGTGGTATTCTAATCATGACCAGGCAGCATTTTTGCATGTCAGCTCTCTTAAGTGCTGATAACTCACTAAAGTCAGGGATAAATTTGCACAAATAGTTAGTCATACCTAGAAAATGCTGTAGAGTTTGGAGTTGGCATCTCAAGAATGGCTGCTTGCTTAAAAGGATCTAGTCATAAGCCTGTACTAGTAAATAAATTACCTGCATAAGTAACTTCTGGTAATCTGAATTTGCACTTCAGAGGCTTGAGCTTTAAATTCACTTCACACGCTCTGTCCAGAACTTTCCTGAGGTTTCTGTTATGGTCTGCTTCACCATTACCTCCAACCAGTAAATCAACTGTTACTGCACATGGGTAGCCTGAAAAAATTGCTCCATTGCACGTTGAAAGACTTCACTGGCAGAATTTATTCTAAAAGGCATCTTGAGGAATCTGTATCTACCAAATGGGGTACTGAATGTAGTCAGTAGTGAAGATTTGCAATCAAGCATCACTTGCCAAAATGAACTCTCTGCATCTAAGATAGAAAAAACAGTAGCATTTAGCATGAGGGTTGCAATCTTCTACGCATAGGATGATGAGGTCTTTTTATTGCCTTGTTGTAGTCTCTTGGATCAGTGCATATTCTGATTTCATCTGAATATTTCTTATGAGCAGCTACCATGGAAGATACCTACTCAGTTAGTTCTGTGACTGGACATATATCACACCTTGCTGCACCATTTTGTCTAACTGGACCTTGACTTTGTTCTGAATAGCTATTGGAACTCTCTTTGCTAGTCTGACCACTGGACTGACCTCTGGATTCACTTTCATGGAGTGCACAACTGGAAGTTTGCCTAGCTTGTCGTCGAAAACAGCATTCTCTGAGAAAATAGTGTCAGTAAAGCCGGAACTGGGACATGTGCTTGCATGATGGACCTCTTTGGTAAAAGAAATCAGTTTCATTCTCAAACGGTCTCCGAAGACTTAATAACTTCACAGGTCTTCTGACTACATGAAATTTCAAGCTGTACCTGTTCCCAACTACATAGCATGAAAGCACTATTATGCTATGCTAAGTTTTTTAGGCAAACTTCAAAGGACAAAACCACCACCGTAACAGGTACAAGCATGCAAAATCTGAAGGTAATGCTACTCAATGCTAGAAGTCTAAACCTCAAAATGCACTCTCGAGGCACTCCTAAAAATGGAGAACATCGATATCTGTGCAGTAACTGAGACCTGGTTCAAGGCTCCAGAGAGCACCCCTGCAATACCAGGCTACAACTCTTACCACACTTTTTGGCCACCAAACCAGGACTGAAACACTAAAGGTGGAGGAGTGTCAATATTCACCAAGGATATTTACACCACCAGGCTAGTTGGCCAACGCAATGTATCTGAAATTCTCCAGGTGCAACTAACACTAGGTAAGACTGCAGTCCAAATTGTAGCTTGCTACAGATCCCCCACCATAACCCAAGATTCTCACTACACCTTTCTAAACATACTGGAAAATATTAAGATAGAACCAAACACCCTAATACTGGGTGATTTTAACTACCCTGCCATTAACTGGGAAAACTACTCGTGTCCCAACACCTTTGCGCAACGGTTCTTGGAATTCATAAATTCCAACGCCCTGGATCAAGTAATCCATAGTCCCACCAGGGGCTCCAATATCCTAGACCTGGTCATTACCAACATGGGAAATCAATGCTCCATACCTATGGTCACCCCCTCGTTAGTAAAGTCTGACCATAAGCTAATCACCCTTAACATCCACATCCCACCCCCACCCCCCCAGTAAAGAAACCACCATAAAAAAACTTCTCCAAAGCCAACTTCATGCTACTCAAGTCAGAAGTGTCAAACTTCATGACACCCATGCAGACGGGAACTGAAAGTTCAACTGCTGAATCCTACACTAAGGCACTGTACGAGCACATCCACTCATGCATGAATCGTGCCATCCCAAATAGAACCAAAATGCTCTCATCCAAAAAAAGGAAGTCAATCTGGTGGTCCCCTGCCATAAACAAACTTTACAACAAAAGGAAGAAAGTTTTGCAGAAGAGAGGAAAATCCCAGGATGCAAAAAACTCCCTTACTAGCCTCAGTAAGAAACTGAGATGCCTCATAAAATCCTCCAAAGCTAGTTACGAAAATAAAATTGCCAAATATTCCAAAGACCACCACAAAGCATTCTATAACTGTCAAGAATCTAAATGGCAATGCTCAGATCTGCTCTGAGCTAAAACAGAATGGCATTAAATATACTGATCTGAAGGATATTGCCAATATCCTGGCAGATTGATTCAGTGCCAACTTCACCCCCCTCTCACCCCCTGAATGGCCCGTCTCAATACGGGAAGATTGCCAAATTCCAGTAATAACGGCCACACAGGTACAAAACACACTCAAGAATACAGCATCCATGGGACCAGATGACATCCCGGGCTGTGTACTACATGAACTACAATATGAACTGGCACCTCACCTAAGTGTCATGTTTAATCATAGCATCACCTCAGGTTTCGTGCCCACTGAGTGGCACAGAGCTACAGTTATCCCAATCCACAAGGGGGGGATCCACCTTGGATCCCGGAAACTACCGTCCCATCAGTCTGACAAGCCTTATCTGCAAGGCCATGGAGCGTATTATCATGGAACTTATAAACAAAGACATTGGCAACCTTCAAACACTGGACCCCACCCAGTTTGGGTTCATGAAGGGCCGATCTTGTCTCCTGAACCTGATTGACTTCTTTGAATCAGTCTCCAGAGCCATGGACAAGAGTAAGGTGGTCCACACAGCCTATCTAGACCTTGCCAAGGCCTTTGACACCATCCCCCACTCTGGAATCATAGATAAACTTACTAAGTTGGGCATTAATCCCTATGTCACCCAATGGGTTGCTAAATGGCTTACTGATAGAACCCACACTGTAAAAGTAGCCGACTCCAAATCCAGTTCCAGACAAGTGACAAGTGGAGTACCTCAGGGTTCAGTCCTGGGGCCGCTCTTGTTTGGCATCTACTTCTCTGAAGTGCAGGTCAACACTAAGGGACTCTGGCTAACAAAGTTTGCAGATGACTGCAAACTGGGAGCCATTATTGAATCCCAAATGATGTGGATACTCTACAAAAGGGCCTTACAGAAACAGATGCTTGGTGCCAGAGCCATGGGCTCAAGCTCAATGCCAAGAAATGTATTGTTATCCCCTTTGGGAAAAAAAACATGTATCCATGAATTACCATATAGGTGGCAGTACACTAAACACAGAAAGTGTGATAAGAGACTTAGGGACACAGGTGGACAGTGGTCTCACCTTCAATAACCACATCACCACAACAGTCAGGAAATCCTATGTGGCACACCTCATCACGAAGGGCTTTTCATCCAGAAAAAAGGAGGTCATTGTCCCACTGTACTCATCCCTCATTAGACCCATTATAGAATACAACGCCCCATTTGGTATGTACCTCTCAAGACATCTGCAACAACTGGAAAGGCCTCAGAAATACCTCACTAAAAGAATCACAGGCCTAAAGCAGATGGCCTACGCTGACCGCCTTAAAAAACTCCAGCTATACTCTGTCGCATATCGTCTACTCTGAGGCAATCTCTGCTTAACATACAAGGCCATGTCAAACCCAGAGCTGTTGGACATGCTACACTTAAAGAAATCCCAATCCCTCAGAGCTACACGCTCCAGGGATCTAAACCTTGCCATCACAATAAACAAAACATGCTGGAGGGATAGGTTCCTGACCCAGAGACTCCCCAGACTCTGGAATAGATTGCCCATACATGTCAAGCAGAGTGCCTCTTAGGACCTCTTCAAGAGGAACCTTGACGATTGGATGGGAGAAAGGAAATTCACCCCAGGGATCACGTCAGTCGCCCTGCTAGACAGGGGTCCAGGAAAGTAAATAATGTGGGAAGAAATAGCCAGGGAATTCTTATGGCTAGACTTGTATAGACCCTAGGGCTGATAGCCTAGTACCAGCCTATGAACCTATGCCTTCGGTTTGAATCTCTTCACCTCCATAAGCAGCAAGCTTCGTACAATTGGCCAAATGAAGTTGCTCACCAACCTTCACTTTAGCAAATGTTTCTGCTGACATCACATTACATTTTGAACCGGTGTCTGCTTTGAGCTGTGTGGGTTTACCATTAATCACAATCGGGACAGTACAAAATGCTTTGTTCTTTGCCAGCAAATGTACTGCATTAACCTTTTCACCGACCACTGATGCACCATCTACATAGAAAGTAGGGATGCAGCTCTCTACGTGATCAACTTGCTTTTTTGAGTAACCTTTCTTAACTGATTGAGGCTTGCTTGATTTACAGAACCTTTGAAAATTATTACATTTTTTACACTTGTGGCATTGCTGACCAAGTCCGAAGCACTTCTCTCTTTTAGACTCATAATTGGCTCCACAATTACGACAGTTAACAATAAGACTTGACTTTGGGTTTTGCTAACTCACCCTTGTACTGCCCTTTTTGCAGAACTAGTCTTGGAACTTGCTAGAGAGTTATGGGTTCTTCCAGGAAACCCCGCAGAGGTTGCTGCTGCCATGTACTTAGACCTATTTCTGTATGTCACGTGTTGCATGCTATCGACGTTTGCTCTAGAGGCTATTGAAACCATGCTCTTATCACTTCAAGTATACTTGTGTGCCTTCCTGTGAGCTCATGGATTTGGCAAATCTTTATGGCTTTGCTTAACGTTAAATCACTGTCGCGAAGCAAAGTCTTTCTCACTGCAGCACTATTAACACCACACACAAGCCTGTCCTTTATTAACTCACCTTTCAAGTCACTAAATCTACACGTTTTGACCTTCTTTCTCAAGTCAGTGATATAAGCTGCAAAAGTTTCACCAGGCTTTTGGTCTTTTGTATAAAGTAAGTGCCTCTCTAATGTAACATTTGTGTGGGGTTGCACATTATTGTAAATTTACGTTTTAAGCACTGGGGGGGGTGCACCCTTAATTCAGCTGGTACTACAATATGGCATTTTTTCCCCCTCTCCTGCATATACTGCCAGTGCATACACAAATAAATGCTCTTTCAGTGGCTTCTGACCCAGCTAAGTTGAGCAAAATGAATGCCCTTGTACATGGATCTTTGTCAGAAAAAGTTGCTTGTATGAAAATATTGTATTCCCGCTCAATACTCTCCAATTGTCTGCTATGTTATGATCAAACACAAGTGGACTAGGCCTGCGAAATGCCTCTGCCATCTCAACACTCAGTGGAGAAGATACTTGAAATATGTATGCCAGCACTTTATGCCAGTACCTGTAATTAAGCCCAGTAGGACAACAAACTCTTTGAAATAACTGCACTTTGTCAAATAAGTCTCCGTAGCACAAGAACACTTTGAAATCACTGTACTTTTTGAAACCACTCATCTGTGTAAGAAATACTTTGAAACTTTAACTTTCTTGGGTGGCGAAAGCCAGGGAGCCTTGTTGGCTAGACTTGCGTAGGCCCTTGGGACGATAGCCTAGTACCTACCTATGAACCTAAATAACTGTACTTTGCGAATAAACTGTACACAGATGATAAAGCTCAGAGTAAGAAACACTTCAAATGAATGCACTTTACAAAGAAGAGCCTTTCAAAATGGCTGTACTTGGCGAAATAACTGCACAGTGTAAGACACTTTGAAATAGCAGCACTTTGCGAATAAATGTACACAGCACAAGAAACTTTTTTAAATGGCCATACTTTGCAATATAACTGTACTTTGCACACAGCAAACTCATTGAAATAATTGCACCGTAATAAAGCACACACACTGCAAACACTTTGTGCACACTGAGATACTTCGAACAACTCTAGTTATGCTTTGAATGGCCTTGATCAATAAAAAATAGTTTGTGCCCAAACACTGTTTTTTACTTAAAAAAAAAAAAAAAAAAAAAAAAAAAAACATGCAGTCCCCTTGGTTTGTAAGCTTAATTTGCCCTTTTTATTGTACTCATTATGCCCTTTTAATCTCTTATCATGCTCATTATACTTTTCTTGTGCCCATTTTACTTTAAACATGCTCGTTATGCAAACCAAAGGTAATTCTGAGCACCACATGAATATCTCTGCTAGTTTTTTCAAATATCATAGTTTCGAATATTTTGTTTAATAATGCATTTTGTGCCTTTTATTTAATTAATAATACATTTTGTGCTACTTGTTTGATTAATAATACGTTTTGTGCCTTACAAATGTGCCATTTCATTTTTTTTGCCAAATCTTTTGTGCAGTTTTTTTTTTGTTACCTTCAGTTTGTTTCTGGCCCTTTTTTGTTTGTCTGAGCTCAGTTTCACTCAGCCAGCTTAATCTTCCTTCACCTTCAACTCTGCACCTCATGGCTTGAAGAAGTTGCTTTCTTAATCCCAGTTCTGACACCATGTCACTTGTCTGGTCAGGATAAAACAGATGAACATTCGTGGGTTCAGATCAAGCAGCTTTATTGCACACAGACGCACACAGAGATGCACTTTATAACTTAAATTTAAATAAAGTTATAAACAGACTGACTACCACATTCATACATGTTAACACTCTGGCTGTTTTCTCAAAATGGCACTGCTGCCTGCACGTGCTACATCTGGAAATGCTTCTTGAAGGTACATACACATACTCTGATCTACAGGTTGTACATCAGACATAATTGCTGTATCGAAGGATTTGGCTTTGGTACCTTGGGTGAATGTAAAGGTTATTTGGAGAGAGAACCCAGCAGTTTGGAATAATAGTACAGTGGTCAGTAGGACATCTGCTGTTATGGTAAGTTCTTGCACAACTGTACTTTACCCTCTTAGAAAAGAGCTGAAGTGCTTATTAATTCCCATCTTGGACAAGGACCTCCAATGCTTTTTCATCCCACCTAGAAAAGAGCAGTCCATGACATGGCCATCAGTTAGGCTGTCATGGCCTTTCTTGTTTTTGTAAATACAAGTCCCTGACTTGCTTCCTTTGTGATGATATAAGCACCGGTGTAACAGGGAGAGCTGCTAATGCTTCTTCACAGGAGCATATGCACCCTGCACATGTGTCCTGCCAAAACTGCCAGCCCTGTGGTATGGGTAGCCATGCCTATGGCCCCCCGCAATCATCTTTATGTTTCTGAGACCATCTTTTGACTACTTATGGAGGGGCAGAAAGCTGAGGCTGTAGTACTCTAACATCTGAGCCACTAACCAAACACTAGTCATTTGAAGGCACCCGCAGAGCTCTATCCCTCAGAGCTACAGACTAAAGTATTTCGGCTTTCCCAGTTAGGGGTTGCTACAGCTGATTTTTGGTCCACTTATGATTGGCAGTAATTTTTACAGTGTCAAGTTGCCAGCCCGGCGCCCAACCTTCAGAAAATGCACACCTACACACACATGCACCTACCTGCATGTCTTTTAAATTTCAGTTGAGCGCTACAGGTGTTGTATTTTTTCCCTGTTGTGTGTTGAAATTAACAATCCTAATGAAAGTCATCTTTATTGTTTTGAGATCAAATCTGTTCCATTTAGTATTTTTACTTGATGCTGTTTTTAACACCATTTATATGTTTAGGTGAGTGTTTTTCAACCCATTTGAATTTAAACTGTTATCCATATTGATTATTTGCTCTACTGCAAAGTGTTAGATATTTCTGAGAACTACATTTTCCAGTTCCTTGCCTACAAGATTCTTCATCTTTAGCAGCTTTGCCTACAGTATTTTGCCCCATAGACTTTGGTCTGAAACTGACGTATTTAGAAATGTTTTTGTCTCCTTATTTTATGCTGGTGTGCTTACGGAAATACATTTCCCTTGGTATTCTGAAAATTACCAGAGTAATGCTTGCTAGTCAGTGTATCTTACCAAGATATTGCTGTACAGAGCAGTGGTTCTGGTCACATTAAGACCAGCTCTGTCTAAGCATTACCTGCTTATCTGTGCAGATCATATTCTTATGATTTGCATTGTTCATAAAGAACTGTTGTCATCACAATTTTGCTAGATTTACATCAGGGAACAAAAATGTGTGATGGTTTGTAATTCAGAAGGGACATGGAGTGGGATGCTTTCTACCAATAACAATGTAGTAGTCCTAATGTCATAAGTGGAGCAATAATAAATGTAGAGAATTCAAGCGTGCTGTAGAAAGTGAAGTCCAAGTCTAATGTGTGTAGTTTCCTGAAGACGCAACCAAATTGAGCAACGTTTAAAAAAGACGTATTGCTTTCGTTAATTGATGTGTTCTGTGAAATAGGACGGAGTCTGTTTTGCTTTGTCAGTAATGTTGTTTTTTTTTTGGATATTTTAATAGGATTCAACATTAAGGCCTAAGCAGCCAGTACCTGCCGCATACAACAGATACGATCAGGAAAGATTTAAAGGAAAAGAAGGTAAAATGATTGTGTTCTTCTCATTTGTTAAGTCATTATAAGTAAGAGTGGTTTTTACTTGCGTACATGGTGAAGCTGTCACAACACCTTTTGCACTGTAGCAATTTAAATAGGTTTGCGTTTAACTTGCATAAAAAGAAAGTAAAGATGTGAACTGAACTTAACCAAATTTTTGTCACCTTCTGCATTTAGTGAACAAACCAATATTATCGTTATGCTGCTGCTTTTGGATGTCTGGTATCATGCTGCACAGTGTTATAATTTGTTTTTGTTTGACCCATGTAACATTGTTTTGTGATTATTTTATGCCATGAAAGAAGTTGGTAATGGCTGAAAAGCCCCAGGCTGCTATTTCATGTAGTCTCCGAGTTTGTAAGCTCATTTGCAGCAGTGGTCATGTTTAAGTGCATGTCAATCCCATTTACAGTGGATATAAAAAATGTACACACCCCTGTTAAAATGCCAGGTTTTTGTGATATAAAAAAATGAGACCACAATAAATCATTTCCAAACTTTTCCCACCTTTAATGTGACCTATAACCTGTACAATTCAGTTGAAAAACAAATCTGTTAGGGGAAAAAGTATAAAAAATAAAAAAAAATGTACAATAAGTTGGTTGCGTAAGTGTGCACACCCTTAAACTAATACATTGTTGAATCAATTAAATGTAAATTTGTATCATTAGTTTTATTGTTAAATTCTGAGGATAAAGTATTTATAGATTTAACCATATTTACATCAATTGGTACCAACAAATTTGATGACTTTTTCAAGTTTTAAGAGTATGAGTTGGTAATTTATTACATTTTCTTCTTAAAGAAAATGGAATAAAAGATTCAAACCAAAATCTATAATTTGAATTTATCCATTCTTCTTCTTTCGGCTTTTTCATGGTTGAGGGTCACCACAGTGGATCACCTGTCCGCTTGTGATTGGCAATGGAGTTTTACGGTGTTGAGTTGCTAGCCCGGTGCCCAACCTTCCACAGAAGGTGCAGACATGCACACACTCACGCCTAGGACCAATTTAGACTGTCCAATCCACCTACAGCATGTCTTTTGGGATGTGGGAGGAAACTGGAGCCACCCAGAGGAAACCCATGCGACCACAGCGAAGACGTGCAGACTCCGCACAGAAGGCACCCCAGCCAAGGTTTATTTTCTTAAATGTTTTAAAATTGAACTTATAAAATTAGTCTTAATTGAAGAATAATTAGAATTTTGTAAATATTTACAAATAGAAAACCAGAAGGGGTTAAATGATTTAATGTTTGATTCTTGAAAATTTCACTTGTTTGAATTGAGCAAATGATGTCCAGTTTACTATACCATCATCTAACAATTTAAAAGTAGTTTTCAAAAATATTGCTTTTATACAAGTTTCTTTATTTGGAAAGTGTGTACCTCCCAATTTCCATGGCTTAAAATGATTTATATTTAATCTAGGTTTATTTGCAAACCACAGGAATCTAATAAGTAAATTATGTATTCTTCTAGTTTATTTATAGGTGGCATTAAGAGATTGAGTTATATATAATATTTTAGGACATAGTAATTTTAATAGTTTGTAACCTGTCTTCAAAAGAAATGAAAATTTTATTCCAAGAATTGATTAAAGTGGTTATTTTTTTTCATAATTGAAATGTATAGTATCTTCTATGTCTTGTATGATGTGAATTCTTAAATATAATTAGTAGTCTTTCTGCCTATTATGATTATCTATTTTTAATGAGTTTTCTTAATAAAAAGGTCATTAGATTTACAACTTTTAATATTTAAACTAGAGATTTTTTTAAACTGACTTATAATTCTCTCAAGTTCTTCGAATGTTTCAGTAGAATTTTTAGTGTTAATAGTATATATTCAGCAAATAACATCAGCAAACAGCATAATGTTAATCTCTAAAGCATGAATTTGTGTGTTTGTTTGATTACAAGTATCTCAGTAGTTAAATAACAAAGGGAACAAGGACATCCTTATTTAGTTTTATAAAATTTTATGTGAAAAGACCTAATTTTATATATGCCTTATTGTTAATGTAAATAGATATTAACATTTTAACAAATTGGGAAGGAACACCAAATATATATAATATTTCAAATAGATAATCCCAGTGTAAAGAATCAATTTTTTTAATATCTAAATTAATAAAGATTCATCCTTCCTAATATTCATCACATCTATAATTAATCTTTTGATATCAGAAATTTGCCTTTTATGTATAAACCCAGATAGATCTTTGGTAAAATAATTTTTAATCTGTCTGCTAATCATCATCATCTTTTGGCTGTTCCCGTTAGGGGTCACCACAGCGGATCACCTGTTTCCATTTCTTCCTGTCCTCTGCATCTTGCTCTGTCACACCAACCACCTGCATGTCCTCTCTTACCACATCCATAAACCTTATCTTAGGCCTTCCTCTTTTCCTGTTACCTGGTAGCTTCATCCTTAGCATCTTTTCCCCAATATACTCAGCATCCCTCCTCAGCACATGTCCAAACCAACGTAATCTTGCCTCTCTGGCTTTGTCTGCAAACCTTCCAACCTGGGCTGACCCTCTAATATACTTATTCCTAATCCTGTCCAACCTCTTCACACCTATTGCAAATCTTAACATCTTTAACTCTGCACATCCAGCTCATACTCCTGCCTTTTTGTCAGTGCCACTGTCTCCAACCCATATAACATAGCTGGTCTCACTACCCTCTTGTAGACCTTCCCTTTCACTCTTACAGGTACTCGTCTGTCACAAATCACTCCTGACGTTCTTCTTCACCCACTCCATTCTGCCTGTACTCTCTTGTTAACCTCTCTTCCACACTCACTGTTACTCTGAACTATTGACCCCAAGTATTTAAACTCCTCCGCCTTTGCCAACTCTACTCCTTGCATCCTCACCATTCCTCTGTCCTCCCTCTCATTCACACACATGTTCTGTCTTAGTCCTGCTGACCTTCATTCTTCTCTCTAGAGCATATCTCCATCTCTCCAGGGTCGTCTCCACCTGTTAATCTGTCTGCTAATATAGATATAAATATTTTATAATCTACATTCATTAACAGGATAGGTCTATATGTAGAACATTTCTGAGGATCTTTACCATCTTTTGTAATTGGAGTAATCCTGAATAATTCTTGTAAGTAGTTATTGATCTAAATTGTGAACCTTTATCATTACATTATGTAAATTTATTATAATATTTTGAAGGAATAATTTGTATATTTCTGGGATAATACTGTCATTTACAGGAGCTTTATTGGATTTGATTTTTTTTTATTTTCTTGTATAGTTGTAGGTTTTAATTGAATATTTTTTTGTGAGGAAGAGTTTTTTTTAACTAAGGAATGATTAGTAGTTATTCTTTTTTTTTATGTATTATTCTTTGAGTTAAATTTGAGTAATACTTTCTAAATATTTCTAATATAAACCCCAACATCTGGATTTAACTGATTTGTTGTAAGAGTTTTTAATTCTTTGATATTATTATTAGTTTGAAATTTTATTCTTTGCTTTGTGTTTTGTATGTTTAGGAGATCTAAAATAGGAAGTCATATTTAGTTTTTCTAAAGCGAATTCAGTTTTGTGGGATAATAGGTAATTATAGTTATCTTTATTAGTATTCTATTTTGTTAGCATCCCCATCTCCTGCGAACTTAGAACAAACGCACAAAACTGTACATTTTTAACAAATGATGTTTAACCCTCCGGATTGGGACAATTGTCCCGAATCAGCAGCTTCCACCCACAGGCATAACGTAACCAAAAAATAAGGCTACCCATGCAAAAGTGCATGCTCCAGCCTGTGTTCCCACTTACATCAGTTGTTGTCTGTTCTTCCTTATCTATATTCCTCTTCCAGATGTAAAAAAAAAAGCTTGAATGCTTTCAGAAAACTTTTTCATTATTTTATTTTCTAGAAAATGCAAATAATATTGCAGTATCTTTTTTAGTGTTAATCTGTTTTCTATATGCAAGTAGTGTCCGTTTCTAGTTGTTCAACACTGTATATATGTATACAAGTTATGTTCCTGTTCTGTTTCTAAATAATGTTTAGGTAAGCTATTGTATTTTCTCTCATGTATATACAGTTATATTTTGTATTTTTTCTGATATTGTGTAACTGTTTTATGTACAGTGGAGATAAAAAAAAAAAAAAAAAAAAAAAAGTTTACACACCCCTGTTAAAATGCCAGATGTTTGTGATATAAAAAATGAGACCACAATCATTTCGAAACTTTTCACACCTTTAATGTGACCCTATAAACCTGTACAATTAAATTGAAAAACAAACCAGTTAGAGGAAAAAAAATAAAGTGTACAGTAAGCTGGTTGCATAAGTGTGTACACCCTTAAACTAATACTTGGGTGAAGCACCTTTTGATTGAATTACAGCATTCAGTGTTCTTGGGTTGGAGTGTTATTACCATGGTACATCCTGACTTGGCAATATTTGCCCACTCTTCCTTGCAAAAGTGCTCCAAATCTGTCAGATTGCGAGAACTTCTCTTGTGCACAGCCCTTTTCAGGTCACTCAACAGATTTTCTGTTGGATTTAGGTCTAGTCTCTGGCTGGGCCATTCCAAAACTGTAATTTTCTTCTGGTGAAGTCATTCTTTTGTTGATTTGGATGTATGCTTTTGGGGTCATTGTGTTGAAAGGCGAAATTACTCTTCATCTTCAGCTTTCTAGCAGATGCCTGAAGGTATTGGGCCAAAAGTGACAGATATTTGGAACTGTTCATAATTCCCTCCACTTTGACTAAAGCCACAGTTCCACTGAAGAAAAGCAACCCCAAAGCATAATACTGCCATCATCATGCTTCACCGTGGGGATGGTGGTCTTTTGCTGATGCAAAGTGTTTTTGCGCCAAACGTACCTTTTGAAATTGTGGCCAGAAAGTTCAACCTTGGTCTCATCAGACCATAGCACATTTTCCCACATGCTTTTGAGAGACTTGCTGTATTGTTTTGCAAATTTTATCCAGGCCTAAATGTTTTTCTGTGTAAGAAAAGGGTTCCGTCTTGCAACCGTACCGGATAGCCCAGACATATGGAGAATATGGGAGATTGGTGTCACATGTAGTACACAACCAGTACTTACCAGAAATTCCTGCAGCTCCTTCAGTGTTGCTGTTGGTCTCTTGGCAGCCTCCTTGACCAGTTTTCATCTCATTTTTTCATCAATTTTGGAGGGATGTCCAGTTCTTTGCAATGTCACTGTTGTCCCATATTTTTTCCACTTTTTGATGACCGTCTTCAGTGTTCCATGGTATATCCAATGCTGTGGAAATTTATTTGTACCCTTCTCCTGATGCCTTTCAAATATAGATTCCTTTTATGCTTTGTAAGCTCTCTGCGAATCATGGCTTTTGCTGTAGCAGGCAACTGAGTAAATGTCAAGAAAGTCCTACTAGGACAGCCAAACTTTTATTTGGGGTTAATCAGTCTCTCTTTAATTGATGGCTGGTGTGCACCCAAGAAGATTGAGTGCTGTAATTAAATCAAAAGGTGCTTCAACAAAGTATTAGTTTAGGAGTGTGCACACTTATGCATCCAGCTTATTGTACATTTTTTTATTTTTTTATATTTTTTCCCCCAACAGATTTGTTTTTCACTTAAATGGTGCAGGTTATAGCCCACAGTAAAGGTGGGAAATGTTTTGAAATGATTTATTGTGGTCTCATTTTTTTATATTACAAAAACCTGGTATTTTAACAGGAGTGTGTAAACATTTTACATCCGCTGTATATATTAAAACTGCTGTTGCATGTTGAGCTTTCCTGCCTGGACCTCTGTTGAGAAAAGGTTTTTATCCCAGTTGGACTTTCCTGTCAAGATAAATAAAGAAAATATATATTTTTTTAGCCTTAAAGAAACAGGTGCATTGTGCATCTTTAAAACTAAATTATGTACTGTTCTGTTAAATGCATTAAGGTATTGAGGCTGCTGGGGAGGTTACTATCACTTCTTCACTTGCCATCATTTCATTTTTTTTTTTCACTGAACTTGCTATTGTACTTCTACATTTTGCATTTTATTCAGCAAAGAAAGCTCACAACTCTGAAGGTCAATTGCTTGCACCCGCAGACACCTTGTCGCCATGTAGTAGTCCGCAAAGAATAAAAAACAGGTAACATCTTGCAGATATTAGAAGGAATCTTTGTAAATTTCAGTAAATGTACAGAATGCCCCTGGTTAATTGCTTTCAGTTGCCACTTTCTTTTCTGTCACTGAACATTTGCTGATGGGAATAAAAAACAAGCTAGTCTCTTTGCAGATGCAAGAAGATTGGCATTTGTTCTGGGTTTCATCATTTTATCTTTATTTTCAAGCTTATTTACTTAAAAAAATTGTTCATAGCTTAAACCAAGGACATTAATCTAGATATCCACACTTGCAACAAAAAAGTAATTATTTTAGTTGTACTTATAATGTAGTCAATACACTTACACCCACAGCAGCAGCCCCGATCATAGCATTATATTTACTTAAACATGCTTATGTTCAGCCTTTTTTCCTTTGTTTTTACTGTAAAATATATATGTTGTACAACTTGTTTAATATCTTTAATGCATGCAACAGTCACTGAAGACTACCTTCCACACATTTAAAATAACCCTGACTGAATACTATACAAAACTGCTTTACAATATAACAGGCAGTTTACATTATGAAATGCTTTATACAAATACCAAGAGCAAAAATTTTGTCACCCCCCCCCCCCCCCCGTAGTGTTGTCCTAAACGTTAAGGATATAATGTGGGTTGTACGCTTTACAGTCCATCCACACATTTAACAGAGTCAGCAAAAGTCTGTTCTTATCCGCCGTATTTGCAAAGTCATGTTTCACCATTGTGATTGATGCTTTATAATCTCAAATTTATTCACTAATTTCAGTGTTGGTGGTCTTTTTCCTGATGGTCTCCCAACACTAAGCTCTGGTTCAGTTCCAGGGTACTCGTGATTCTTCTAGACAATTTCTGTGCTTTTTTCCTGCCTGTCTCTATCGCTGTACCATTTTCCTTTCAAACATTTGGAAACTGTTTCACTAGGAAAGTCTCTCCTTCAACTTTTGTGTCTGATGATTGAGAAGCATAGTCCCCTTATGCTTGTTGGTTCACTTTTTATTTTATAAACTTTATTTCCTCCTTAGCCTGATGTGCATCAGAAGATGTCTGTGATCCTCCAGGAAAAAATACTCTGAAGACAGCTGGATACAGATGCTGGAATCCAATGTCTGCCTCTTGACATTCCCTGATTGCTGGGATAAATTTGCTTCTGTTTTGCCTGGCATACATTGAATAATCATTTTCCAAAAACACTGCGTCTCCAATTTTAATACTTTGTCCCTCTACCACACTTGTCAGGATCCACTATTTCTGCTGGTATGATTCATCTTTACTAATAAAGGCCTTTGCTGCTTTCTCATAGGCAGGTTTAGAGAATACATTCCATGTACCCTTTCAGTTAACAAATCCTAATGTGGACTACATTTCTGGTTACTTTGTGCTTTCATAACATTAATAAGTTTGTTCCTTAAAATTTCTCTGGTACAGCAGAACATTCAGTTTTTCTGTGTGCATTCTGTCTTCTAACTACTGCTTTTGAAACATCTCTTCTTGAGAAACCTTATACTCGGGCAGACTTCATTTTCCCCTCTGATTTTTTGCGTTTTTATCTGATCTCTTTTCCATCCTTTTGTTTGAGTTGCTATATTCCTTCAATGTTTCAGTTATTTTTATCACCTCAGAGTGCAATAGTTTTCCATTGAAATCACTGGAAGCCATCTCTTGAACCTATTTTTGAATAACTGCAGAATCCTTCCCAGACTGTGTGTTCTCTTCACCTTTTCTGGCCGATTTTCTTTTAGGTTTTCTAAGTTTCTACTTTGCTGACATCCAGGCAGTGTATCTACTAGGCAGTAGCAAAAATTTACCCTCCTCTATTCCAAACTTTTTTTTGTTTTTTTCTTACTTGGGAGTGCATATGCCATGACTGGCTTGAAAGGTATTCTCAATTCATGCCCCAGAGTTTGAGGAATAAACTATGGAAGTCAAATTAAAGATAGTACATTATGTAATTTCTGGGTAGCAGCCAAGGTGGTACAGTGGTAGCATTGTTGCTTCACAGCAAGAGGTTCTTCTGTTAGATTCTCGGCTGGAGTGCCTTCTGTGTGGAGTCTGCATGTCCTCCCCGCGGTAGAGTGGCCTCCAAAAGACATGCGTGAATAGGCGTGCCTTCGCTGAAGGTTGGACGTCGGGCTGGCAACTCGGCACCATAAAAATAGACTGCCAATCATTAGCGGACCAGAGCTCCGCTGTGGTGACCCCTAACTGGGAAAAGCCGGAAAGACAACAACAACATTATGTAATTTCTGGAACTTTTCCAGCCAGGTGGAACATATTTTTGTCATTATAGTTACTTAGTGAATTGAAAAATGTGAAGATGAAAAGGAGGATTACTTAACTGTGGGGCAGAAAATGATCGACTGATTTGGATGGAAGAAAAGAAATCCATCTACTAAAGCAATGTTAGAAGTGGGTGGAAATAAAAACAATTTAAAGGGAAGGGAGATATAGTTCATTGGTCATAGCCCTAGCAGAGGAGATGGCCGGGCAAAACTAATTTCAGATACCGTGAAGAACATCATAGAACAAGTTTATTGGAAAGGAAGGAATGGAAGTTAGCAAATACTACAGATCATGCGTAATCACTGAACGGCATCTTTAACTTTTTATTTAGATTGTAGCTGCACAGCAGAATGCTGACATGAAAAGGTAGAACAGGTAGCAACAGAAGCAAGTGCAAACCATAAGAAAAAGTAAATCTATAGTCTTAGTGTGTCCCTCCAGTTTCAGATGATCCAAGAGAGTTAATAATTGGCATTAGAACTTTTTGTTTGTAATCTCTCTAGTACAGAGGTTTGTGACAGTGATTTATTTGCGTAATGGCTGAGTCTGGGAAACAAAGTCAGAGATTGGGGTTAGTATTCAGAGAAATCTGTAGTGGCTGGCTTTGTGGGTGAGTAGGTGTGATGTAGTATTGAAACGTACAGAATTATTACTGGAGACATGGGAAAACCTACTTTGTTGGTGAAAAGATGATGAAATCACCCTTCCTTGTGTGTGGAATGCTGTCCATGTGTGTTGTACTATTGCACTTCTAGAGTTGGATGGCATACCTTCAGTGGAAATGGTGATGTTAGAAAATGTGCTTTGTAGAAGTACCAGGTTGTAGAAGGCAGTGATGGACTGTGAAAAGACTTGGAAAACTGAGCATATATTCATTGAAAGAGGCAAGTGAAAGATGAGTTTGAACAATGTTATATGAACAACACTGTAGGTTTGGACTAGTGAAAAGAATGCAGTTGAAGAGGAAAGGCTGAAGATGTGGACGGAGGGGGAGGTATAGATGGCAGGTGAGTGACATCTGTACTTAAGCTGTGAAAATTTTAGTTTATCAGGAGGCTGGCTTAGTCAGTTATGTAGTATGTAGACTTTGATGATTGTCATCTGACATCTTCACATACTCCTGCAGTGCAGACTTACTGAAATAAAGAGAAATCACAGTAGAATATATGCCACTAGAAGTACAGCAAAATGCATAATTACCATCATTGATGAATTATGGGGCATTGAAGGGCAGATACAGAATATTACGAGCTGGGGTGGTATATTTGTCATCATGGATGTTAAGTCTGCAAGGTAGTTTTTTTTTTTTTCTTTCTTTTATAGACTTTCAAGGATTTGAGCTGGCTAATAGACCAGATTGAATCAGAGGAGATTTTCTGTGATGATAGGCAACTGTTTAACAAATTGTAAACTGATCATATTGCGTTCTCAGAGCCATAGCTTGAGTGGAGCGAAAGGGTTGCCACACTGGGTGGTTGGTGTTGGGGAGAGTGGTTGGCAGTTGCTGATGGGTCTTATTACAGTACTTGCATTCAGAAACTGGTATTCAGAGTTGAAATGCCTAGTTGGTGAAATTGTAAAAGTAGCAAACTGTTGCTACAGTCAGTCTACACTTGTATATGTAGCAAGTGGCTTTCTACAGTTTGAAAATTCTACACTTGTAGCAAGTGACTTTCTACAGTTAGAAAAGTTTTATGGCGTTCTACTCATGGACTTAAGGAAAGCTGATCAGAGAAGCAAGGAGAACTGACTTTGCTCTGTACCTCTCAACTGTTCCTGATTTTGCCTCATATTTTTGCACTGTCCCTTGTTAAAATTTTGATTTCCAGTCATGGAGTATTACAGTCAGTCAACAATGCCATACTACTTACTATTGAAACATGTTGATGCAAAACTAGCTGATGTTTTTCCTTATTGTTGCAGTATTCTTTAGCAATGAGATATCCTGCCGAGGATAGATGAGCATCCAGCCAGCATACCCAAGCCGTAACTCCTTCCAGGCGCTATACACTGGGCTTATGTTCTGTGTCTAAAGTGTACAGTACAGAAGTGATTTATGAGCACCTAATCCTCAGAGTGTCTTTGCCACCAGTTTGCACGCAACTTTTTGTATTCTGTCTGCAAGTTGATCTTCACATTGATGCAGCTACCAAGTCTTCAAAAGGTGCCCCATTGGTGTCTTTTCCTTCTTTCCTTTTTCTCTTTGGTTTGGATTACCTTTTACATGGTATCCAGGAAAGGAAAAGGTGAGTGTGGAAGGCAGATTCCCATACTGGTCCCCTAAGGATAGACACAAAAAGTGCCTTTTTTGTGTAAGTGCTGCCATTGACCATACTCGGTGTGAGATTTGTCAAGCATTTGTACCGAAGACCTTGTACATCTGTCACTCTCCTCTTTCTATTTATTTAGAAAACCAGTGATTGAAGCTTTTGGTTCAGGGATACATAGCCTCTTAATCCATGTGTCCCGACATTCAGCCACAGCTTAAGAAAAAAATCTAAAAACATAAATTTTTCTGCTGTCCAGCCTCTTCTAGACATCTCCATTGGTTTGAAGAACCTGAGGAATGACCTGTTCTATCATCAGCTTCCTTTGTTGATTGTCACAAACTAGTTGGAGACCAACAAAGGACTGCCTACCCACAAATCTGCTGGGGCTATGCCTATGTCTGTTGTAGACTAGGAGGGGGGGCTGCCTCTGAACATTTTGGTGGGGCCTAGGGGGATTCTTCAGGTTCTTGTTGAGGTTGAAGTCCCTGCTTCCCTTAATGAAGTCAGGCAAGGGTCTGAACCCTCTTAAGTTTGTTGGGCTGATGTTCCTTTGAAAATAAACTAAAGATTAGATTATGTGGCTCCTTTAGTTAAGGATCCACATAGAGTGGCAGGATTTCAGTCGGTGTCTTTTCAAAGCCTTTATGGCTTTGAAGTCCCTCAGGTTTTTCTGTTCCTTCCTCTGTTCCCTGGTCCTGTACTCTTTCCAGATGCCCTCAAGAATCTGATTCCTCTGAGATGGCTATGAACTTGGATTCTGGAAAGAGTCCTTGGCTTACTCCTCTTGAGTTCATTCCTGTCTTGCTCTGGAGTCCGAAGAGGAAGATTCCCCCGACTCCCACACTGAAGAGTTGTCGGGTTGGGTTATCACTTCTGCAGTGACAATCATCTTGAGCCAAGGTTTCAACAGTGGGTGGCTAGCCCTGCCATAGTAGTTCATTTGCACCATTCACTCGTGCACATGCACTCACCTACGGCCAATTTAGAGTGTCCAGTTCACCTAATGCATGTCTTTGGAATGGTGGAGGAAACCGCAGCACCAGGAGGGAACCCACATAACCATGGTGAGAACATGCAGACTCTGCACATAAGGCAGCACAGCCGAGAATTGAACTGTAGGACCTCTTGCTGTGAGGAGATAATGCTAACTGCTGCACCACCGCTGCCACTCAACCACTAGTACTTTATATATGTACTGGTTCTTCTTTCTCAATCTTGGGGGTCTGTTTGATTTGCCTGATGTCGAAGCTAAGTCCTCTGCTGTTTTTCTTTCATGCTGTGTTTCCTAGATAGCTTGCCACTCTGTAAACTGTAGTTATGGTGCTGATAATGCATCAGGGGCAGTCATGAGGAAGTATTCCTGGTTGTAGCTACAGTCACTTTCTTTAAGATGTTAACGCAGTGATGCTGGACTCCCCTTCAGACAACTAGAATGTTTTTGGCTCTGCTGCATCTGTGCTTTTCAGAATCTTGCAGGATAAAGAGAGGGTCATGCAGGATCTTGAGCATGTCTTCCTTTCCCTTATAAGTCTTCCTTTGTGCGGTGGCAGCAGAGACAACCTCCCAGGATTAAGAGGTCTACTAAGAGGGTTTTTTCAGATGAGCTTTCTCAGGGCTGTAAGGTTCAAAAACTTTTTTTTCGGGACAAAGCTGCCTTCATGTGATAATCAGCCTCTTACGCCCCTATGCCAGATTCCTCTCTCTGTCAGAGTAATTGTTGTTTCCAGTCTAGCAATGCATAACCACAGACTCATGAGTACTTTCCATCATTCAGAAAGGCTATTTCTTGGTTGGTTTGGAAGTCTCTTCCTCTCGTTTCAGGCATTTGCTAACCTCCCCATTGCCATCTTTCTCAGTTTTATAGGTTCATAGGTGACTACTAGGCTAACTGTCCTAAAGGGCCATTTTAAGCCTAGTCAATAACCAGAGGTAAGAATTGAACCCTGTACTTTGTGTTTTTGAGGTAAAGACCTTAACCATTTTGCCATACCCACCTCTTCCTTTTAGGCACTTATGGCAGTTCCCACCTTTTTTGATTTTGCACTAAAACAAGGATTCTCTTCTTACCAGTCCTCCTTTTATGCCAAAGTTTGTTCATGTTTTGTCCTTAAATCAAACTATTCATCTTTCTTTTTTCCTTTCTCGTCAATGATACTAAAAGAATTCTTCATACATGTAAGATTTTACCTAGATAAGACTACGGGTATAAGAAAATCTTAGCAACTTTTTCTTTCCATTCCAGGAAATTGAGTTTGACTGTTTCTAAGCAGACTGTTTCCTCCTGCATTTCTAGGAATGTTTCTAATTTTCTGTATTATGATCCAGTTATTTTGATTTGGGGTGTTACATAATCGTTGGTCATGGGGTAGGTAAGGCCAGTCTGTAACCAGATGGGATAAGTTAATTCAAGTACAAATACTTTCAAAAGTTCATTACTTTTGAACTTGTGAGCCTGTTTCCTTTTGCTTTTCTTTTTTTGTTAAACAGCTTTATTCTTTGTCTCATTCTTCCAATGCCGGATACTAGATCCACTTTGGAAGGTGTTATTTGATCTTCTATACATGCCTTAACTAAACATAAATTTAATTGATTTCTAAGGCCAGGACTGATTTTATCAGGGTCATCCTTCATGGGTTATTAGAGGGCTCCTCTGTGGCTTCCTCCTCCCATCCGCACCTGTAGCTTTTGTACACTTACATTTGTAAAGAATATTGCAACTGCAACAGTGATAGAGGACATAGTACAGTTGTTTAATATCTGCCATAACACGAGATGTCCTGCTTTAACAGTATTCTGTCCCTCCTACCTCTTTTTTTGTGTGGCTTTCCCTCTGGCCAGGGGTACTTTCTTTTCTTCCCTCTCAGGATGCATATGTTGCTTTTCTTGGGTTGCTCTTGTTGTTCTGGGACAATTCAGTTCTGAGGATTAGGTGGCTGTATGTCACTTATGTACCCTACACTTAAGACGTAGACCATAAGTCTCTCATACAGTGCCTAGAAGGAGTTAAGGCTTTGGTATGCTGGCTGGACATTTGGCTATCCTCTGCAGGCTATTCCATTTGTAAAGAATACTACAACCTTGAGAAGCAGGACATCTAGAGTTACTTTAAGATATTTTACAACTGTCATTTCCTTTAGTTTGCTAACTAAATGTCCCTTACATTATTTGTGGCTTTGCCCCTAATTCTTGAGCAAAGAGTTGGAAGCTCTCCCTTGCACTAGATGAGTGGCAGATCTGGAGTGGACCTTTTGTGGGGGTTTTTTTGGGGCTCCTCATCTTAAACTTTAAACTTGAGGTTTGCCAGAATAGGAGTGGTGTAAGGAGCTAGACAGGAAAGCTGAAAGCTACAACTTTGGATTTACTGTATACAATATTGCATTTGGGTAAAGGAAGGGAATGGCATATGATAATGTTAAATTGTGTAGTGCTTTGAAAAAAGACAGTAATATAGAGGAAGAAGAAGATTGTTAGCACTCGTTTTTAAACAAGATGTGAAATGTAGAACTGCAGTGGTCCTGTTTCAGGCACTCTGTGTTTAGAGTGTTGGTAATCTGAGCTCTGAAGATCATTGAAGGAATCTGAACCCAGCTGATATGCATGTATTTTTAAGGGTGCAGAAAATTCCTATACATTAAATGTTTTTATCCACTTCTATTTCTTTTTTTCAGTAGGGTTCTGATGCTTTAAAATCTTATCAAAGCAGTAATTTACAGTTTCTCATTTGAATGTTTGTATTGATTAAAGTTTTTTTTAACAAGTACTACTAAGTTTTGACCGTGATTTTGACATGAATACGTAGAAATAATATGCTGTAGCAGCATGCCATTTTAAAATTGAAGTTTTGTGACATTTTTGTTTCAGGATATGTTTTTCAGAATGCAGTCAGTCTTGTTCACTTTCTATTTATTACATTGCTCCAAGAGTACTTAATGTCCGTCTTTTATATGGACATGCATCAAGAGTGTCCATTGTCTCCACTCCCCACCTCCACATCATGTACACTGATAAAATTGTGATAAGGCAGCAGTTAGTGGACTGATACATAAGTTGTACAGTACTTCCCTTGGAATTCTTTAATATTGAGCATTGTGTAGTTGCTGACGTCTGCATTAAAATGACAATAGCTGCATTCTTCTGTTTGAAATGCTTATTTTTCTGAGTTTCTGGATGTGCTGATTCAGTGCTCTATCTGGTTCTGTGATGGGAAACCATTCCCAAAACTTAATAGGTAGATTGTCATTAGTTAAGTTTGGTTTTAGGTTTTTGACATGACCTTCAGCAGACTGTAAGGTGAAGTCAAGAGTTAAAAGTTTATGGTTCGTTACAAAGGCAGTAGGAAGTAGAGCAATTTTAATATAATTGTGTTTTGTGGAAAGCTTGCTTTGTTGTACAGTACAAGCATTGTGTAAAAGTAATGCCCAGTGAAACTGTAACGTCAGTAACAGAAATAATTGTAGAACTCCCATGCTTCCAGACCAACTGCCTTACCCTCAGGAAGGCTACTCATTTGTACAACATTGTCTTGTGGGGAAAAAAAAAGTACTCTGCTTCCCTAACCAGTGGTTACCAAACTGTTCTGAGCCATATCCCACCTTAAGTAACATCATTTTTGTTGGGGGGGGGGGTGCAAGAGTGGAGAAAATGCACTCCTACACTCTTAGATGATACTATCCATCCTCAACCCCTTTTTCCCATTTTGCACATGGGGTTGGGTGTCACTTCAACAGTGACAATCATCTCAAGCCAAGGTTTGCACCACTGGGTAGCTAGCCTGGAGCGGTAGTTCATTTATACTACTGACTAGCACACACAGTCTTACCTACTGCCAATTTAGAGTGCCCAATCCACCTACTGCATGTCTTCGGAATGTGGAGCACCTGGAGGAAATCCATGTGACTATGGGGAGGACATGCAGAGTCAGCATAGAAGGCACCCCAGCCGAGAATCAAACCAGACAGCCTCTTATTGTGAGGCGACAATGCTAACAGCTGCACCACCATGGCCACCCCCTCTTAGACAATAGCATGTGACAGCAAATATTCTGCATGTATTCATTATGTCATCATTCCATTTAGATGTTTTTCCATTTGCAGTACATGTCAGGTATGTTTTACATTTTGAAGGAAATGTGGTATCTTTATTAATCATATTGAGAACTGGATCCAGTCAATTTTCTGTGATGAAGTAGTTTTCATTTGACTGGATGTTTACGCACACTCGCGTGCACGAGCACACACGCGCACACACACACCCCTGTAGGCATTGAAGACCTACCCTAAGATGTTGTCCATGGCTTTAGTTAGCAAATTTTTTTTGAAGTTTGTAAATAAGGGGGTAGTATTGTATTGCTGACATTCACCTTACTTAGTCTTCACAATCAGTTCTTTGTGCTTTTGCCCCCTTTCTGAGCCAAAGTAGCAGCATAACTGTGGATTTAATGATAGAGCTGTAAAAACACAAACCTAGTTAATGTACTTTTTATCAGTTAGACAAAGTTTGTATTGGGTTTTACAACTTGTGCAGAATCCATTTGACATATTTCTCATTCAGTAGAGTAATTACGTTTGCTGGTTACATTAAAGTAGGCATAATCCATATATAGCAGTACAGAGTCTAGAAAGCCTTCACAAGAACCGAGTTTTGAAAAAGTGCCTTTGGCTGGTTGCTGCTAAGACAGAGTTGCAGGATGTATTTGCAGTGTGTTGATGGCTTCGGTTGTTGTATAGTTATAAGTTACTGCTGCCACAGCTCCCAAACTACTTTTTTTCTGTTGAGTTTTCGTGATTCACTGTTAGGAAGAATTTGTTTTCTAGAAGAGTAAACACTTGGAATTTCCCTCCCACTTAAGAATACAAATTGTAAAGACAGTTCTGAATCCTTCACTGGATGTCACACTGAGTGTCTAAATGAGAGAGCAAGTTCTTTTGGTGTTAGCAGTACCACTCTTAAATTCACTGCTGAAGTAAAGATTTGTCTGCTTACTCAGTAAGGTGGGGTCCACTGTGTCTCCCCATTCTATTAGCTCACTGTGTCATCAGAAGATTACAGGGTAGAAATCAGATAAGGGACATAAAGCTTCATTATCAGTTTAATGGTTAAAACTTCTCCCAGTGCTTGAACTTTGTACATATGTGAAAGGAAATGTCCCACACCAGACCTTAGTTATCTCTTTTTAAATTTCTCCAAATCTTTTGGATTTCTAATACCGTGATGGGAATAGACTCCATTCCTAAGTGAAAGTATGAATAAAATTCATGAAATTAGTATTGTTTCAGTCTTTGATGACAGCCAGCAGTGCTCTTCGCAGCACCCACAATGTGCCCAGTAATGATTCTTTCAATATTTCATACGGGTTACATGTATTAGCAACATGTCCAAAAAGTGTAGATCCTTTTTGTAAGACCCATTGCTCCTACTACTTTTGGATCTGTCTGGGTATCTTCCTTCCACATTGCTCTCGTTTCTGCCTGAAAATCCTGATATTTTATGACTTTGTGTTTCTCTGTATGCAAGACACTGTGGTCACTGGGTGTGGCAATTTCGGTGATCAGTGCTACTTTTGTCTTCTTTTCATTGGACCACTATGTCTTGTTTTCTAGCATCTGTCTTTTGAACTGTTGATAATGGATGATCCCTTGTGATGTAGACTTCATCATTTTCTTTGATGCTTTGTGGCTTGTGTTTCCAGTGTTTTTCAGCCACTTCAGTACCATGTTTGTACAATCCCCAGTGCAACAGTTTTGCTACATTATTATGCCTTTCAGTATACAGTCGTTCTGCCATTAGTATGCTGCATCCGGCAATGAGGTGTGCAACTGTTTCCAGTTTAGTTTTATAAAGCCTACATTTGTTTGTTTCTCCCACATGTTCAATGGACTTTGTAAACCAATGTGTACGTAGCCCACTATCGTGGGCCACCAATATTAACCTTTCATCTGTTTGACTTTGCCTCTCCTTAAGCATTCCTGCATTCATTCCTGATCAACATGAGGTTCTTCTAAAAGTTTTCTGTACTTGCAACTATATTTATGCATTTTCCACATTTCTTGCCTTCTCATCTGGTCCTTCACTTTGTATTCTTTCTTTTGATGTTCTTCATGTTTCACTGTTGCAGTCATTATATTTGAGTAATCTGCTGGCAGGTTGCCCTCATTTGGCCTGAATAACAAAGTCTTGGGTAGTGCGTCAGTTGCTGTCTCCTCTTCCATGACGTCAGGTCGTCAGGGGTATAAAACATGCAGCCTACGCCATTTTATTCAGTCTTTTTTGCTGCACGGTGCTCGAAGCAGAAGCAGTTCGCAAGTGCTGGTCGGCCGACTCCTGAAATTTACGCATTCGAGTTTCAGAACAGAAGTCTTCAACTAAAGCTAAGTACCCCGTTGGGGAAACTTTCATGCTCCTTACCGATGTCAGCAAAAGTTAATAATTGCATTACTTGTGGGAAGCAAATACCTCATAAGGATTTTCATTTGTAGGCCCAGATCATAACGTGCCTTGCTGTCGGTTTTGTGCTAGATTTAACCAATGCACTATTAAGTGTCTGTATACTTTTGCTTCTAAATATTTTGGATCCAGATTTAATTACCGTGAAATGTCATCGGTTAGCAATCCGACTACCGGAGTTCACAAAAACCGCAAAGAAAAAGACACAGACCATCGAGGTCCAAAACCAACAACGAAATTTCTCCTAAGCCAGTCGCTGCTGGTTTACTGGTAGTCAGTGAGGTGCTTTCGCAGCCCCTGATACCCGATACTTTTGAGTCTCAGGCCTCTACAGAGATCCATGTGGAGTCCAGCATGCCACGAGATTCTCAAGAGTATTGAACCTGCGGGTGTCTCTTCCCTCAGATGGGTCCGGAACTGCTGAGCAGGCGCACGGGCTTCTGAGTGTGTTTTCAGGCCTCAACATTTTTATATAAAACCGACGCCAGCCTCAAAAACAAGATCAAAAACATCTATATCTAAAAAACCGACACATGAGCCACGTGCTCAGGGCCCTATGCCTAAAAAACAGATGATCAAAATGGCTGAGGACTTAATTACCTTGATCAGGGGTTCCCAACCCACCCTCCCTGCCAAGAGACCTAGGCAAGGCACTGACTATGAATTTTCAGATCAGGTTTCCGTGTATTCAGATTGCTTTTTTGATCAGGGTATGAGGATTCTGATGCAGAAGAATCCATCCCATCTGCATCTCCTCCTGAGGATTATTCTTTTGGAGAAACCTTGCATACTTTAAGGGAACATTTTCACTGGGAGAGTCAGGATTTCTCTGAATCAAAAAAGAGGCTTAGGGGTTTCCTTCTTCCTCAGCATAGGCCTTTGGCAATACCTCCTGTATTAGACTCTGGCAGATGACCTAAGCAGAAATCTTTTGGATCCGCACTAGTGGAAACTGGATCCACAAATCTTTAGCTTGATAACACAGAAATGGGGGAGCCCAGACATAGATCTGTTTGCCTCCCCCCAAAATTATCAACTGGGCAAGTTCTGCACAAGGACCTATCACAGACAAGCATGGAAAGTGGATGCCCTATCCTTCAGTTCAAAAAAAACCTATCAATCTGTGCCTCAAATACCTCATCTACTGTCTCAGCAGAACAGTCATATTCTGCACACTCTGCTCCAAACTCTGAACTTTGCAGCATGGCTGATCATTTAATTATTCAAACACCACCTATCAGTAAATCTGCGATGGATGTCATTTTGGGAGCCAGAATGCCTAGTATCTGAAAATCTTCTGCTGATAAATGGAAGAGATTCTGTGCTTGGAACCAAGCACAAGGAACAGACACAGCAAACACCAATATCCCTCAGATTTTACAATATTTGACTGAGAAGCATGACAAGGACCTATCTTTTTCTTCACTAAAAATCCATGCCTCTGTCATCTCGACTCATTACAACATGGAGCCCTACCCTCTTTTCTTATTCTCTGCTTAAACAGTATCTTAGAAGGGCCAAAATTTTAAGGCCTCCCAGAAGATCACCAACTCCTGCATGGGACCGCAATTCAATTTTGGGCTGGAAAAACTAACCCTGCCCCCTTTTGAACCAGCAGCTACGGCGGATATAACATTTTTATCTTGGAAAACAGATTTCCTCTTGGCAGTCACTTCAGCAAGAAGGGTTTCAGAACTACAGGCTCTCATGGCTGTGGAGCCTTTTATTACATTTTACCCAGACAGGGTGTCCCTCAAGACCAATCCTTCTTTTATGCCTAAGGTGGTATCCAGTGTGGCTCAATTCACCTGCCAACATTTTACCCAACTCCGCAGAGCAAGGGGGAGCGGATTCTGCATTCATTGGACACACACAGACAACTAAGATTCTAATTAAACAGGACCAAATCTGTAAGAAAATCACTTAATCAGCACCAAATCTCTAAGAAAATCTGAGCAACTACTGCTGGCATTTGCTGCAGGATCAGAGGGGAAGGCTATATCAAAGCAGACTTTTTCTAAGTGGATAAGCCACTGCATTTGTTTCTTCTACTTGCACCATAGTAAACCTGTGCCTAAGGGGAGCAGGTCACATTCCACCAGTGCTGCCTCCCCTCGGCAGCTTTTCTCAGAGGAGTTCCAACCAAAGAAATTTTAGAAGCTGCTACTTGGAGCTCTGTTCATACCTTCACAAAGCATTATCATTTGCCTCTCTTTTCCAAATCCAGGGCAGACTTTGTCACTGCTGTTTTGCAGGGCCTTATAGCCGCTGCTAATGCTATTTAGTTCCATCCTCCCATCCATAGCTTTGGGATACTACCCAAATGTAATGACTGCAACAGTGAAACACGAACATAGTACAGTTGTGTACACTTACGATAAATGTAGATGTTCAAGTGTATTCACTGTTGCAGTCCAGGTTACCCAGCCACCATCCCCCTTTTCTTTAACTACTCTTTCCTTCACTTATTCTAAAGCCTTTGTGGTGTATTTACTTTTAGATGAAGGTAAAGTTTATGTTGCTAAAAGTGCATTTAAAAAAAAAAAAAAATAT